>NW_009952711.1:9109422-9113982 GCF_000747805.2 Chaetura pelagica
AGGAATGCCACTGAACTACAAGCGAGAGCAGGGACCAGAGCTATAAAATTACTTTGGCAGAAATCCAGATGCAAAATCCTCTAATTTCAGCACTCCAAAGGCACACAACTATTCCCATCTGGGATGGCCCGAGGCCTCCAAACACGGTGTCCACCAGCAACATCTGCCCTCAGACTGGAAGTGTAAAGAGGTATTCCTGCATTTCTACATTTGGCCTTGAGCCTCCTTCAGTAGGATGCTGGAGTCATGTCAGAAATTATAAAACAACCAACCAAACACAAACAAGACAAGGAGAAACTGACAGATTAATAGAGAGCACATCACCAAGACCACACAGGCGGTACCAAATGTGGGCCTTGACAAATTTTCTGCCCCTTTACACAAGTTAACCAGTATCTGCTTCATCACCAGCAACCTTGAAAGCAACAGTGGTTCTTGTAATTAAAGAAATAGCCAATATGAGGAAGGCTGTTGGGATGAGGTCTCTAAGGGACTTAGTGAAACAAGCATAAAATGTAATCTTGCAAAAAGAAATGAGATACATGTCAGTTCATTATCAAAAATCTTAACTTTATTTTCAAGATACATCATTAAACGAGTCTAGAGACTCCTTCCCCGGAAATTAATTCAAGTACAATGTTCTTTCTGCTACCAGATTAGGAGCTTTCTTTAGTAATGTGCACCATAATTTCCAATATGCAAATTATGCAGTCATTAAGCCAAATCTGTGGGACAGTTTAATTAACGTGATCAGGAAGTATCCTGGCAACATCACTTACTATGTATTCCAAGCAGTTTTTTTCCTAAGCTATCATTTACATTTAGCAAAAAGTGTGAACTAAATTTACGAGCGAAATCTCTCTACTTGCCAGTTCTCTCCCTAACTTCTGACCTCCATGCTGATGCTTTTATTTGCTTTCTTAGAAAAAGTGGAAAGAAAAAGAAAAACTGGGGGGTGGGAAGAAAGAAAAATTTCAGTGTTTCCCTCATTTTGCATTATCACTTTCAAATAAATGTATGCTTTTCTGCCATTTCCTACTGCTGGAAGTTTCACCAAAAGGTGAAAACCAAAGGAGGGCCAGGTGGCCAGTTCCCCCGGAATTGTTTTTTTGCATGGGAATAAACAGGGCAAGAAAGCAGGAGAGGTGACTGCAAGCAGTGCTGGCCAACACAAATCATACAGACATCAGCTTTCAGGGTCAAAATTCTTTTTCAATGGCCAGTTGACAGGCAGAGGTATCAGCAAAGCTGCCCAGATGTGCTCTCCTCAGGCTAAGTCACACAACAGAAATGCAGGCAACATAAAGTGTGATTTCAGAGGTTTACATTAAAAGAGAATCAAAGCTTTTATGAAAAGTTTTGACAATTCAAAGGGAGTGTGACGATATGAGGATTGCATGATACAGAAAGTCACAAGAACAGGAGGGAAAGCTCCTCCAACTCAGAAAAATCAGACTGTTTTCCAAAAACTTCAAGGAAAGTGCTATATGTATATTTCTTCTTTAAAAATCTTACATTGGACAGATGAACTACTTACAAATGTTTAGTCTCTCAAGTTACAGAATTTATTTTAGAAGCTATAAAATACCCAGAAATCTCAAGTGTTAAAAGGTATTATTTCAGTAGTACTGTGCCTATCAAATTAGACATCTGTGAGGAAAAACTAATAAAGTGACCCGTTTTATTGAAAGGCAAAAGCTTCACTCTGAGGAGAATAAAATTACTCCATACCACCTACAATAATAATAGAGTAAATACAAATATATAAAAAAACCCACCAAAGATATCTTTTAGACCACAGTCCAGTACTATCAAAGATGTGATAAAAGGAATAATGAAGCCTGGAAATTGTAAACCAAAAAACACCCTACTGAGCAATGAAATGCACTCTATTAGCTGAGCACCTCAGAGGTTAATTCTTTCAATAGCCAGTACAGATTCCAAGAAAAGGTTGTGGTTATCACACACCTTCAAGAAACTGACAGTTCATCTGTTAAATTTATAATAAGCTGCAATTAGTGAAACTGCCTGGAAGCTGGCTCTGCCTTTTTTTTTTTTCCCCCCCTTAAATCCTGCTCTGTCAGTCAGACACTTCAGAAATGTAGCATTCCTACAGAGAAGTGAAAACCTAAGGAGAAGCTCAGGAGATTAAATCAGAGCTCCTGTAAACCACTCACAGGAGCTGGATGCTGCAGGTACATAACATGTACCCACCCAGTCTTCCTCCCCATCCTCATCCCATCACCCTGTCACGCTCACAGGAAGATGCTGCGAGATAAAACTTTCAGAGCATTATCCAGTACATTCACTTCTAAATCTGGTCATCTTCTTCACAGCAGAGACATACTGGCAAGGGATCAACCACGTTGGTGGTGTTTAGGAAAGAGTGTTAAAATTTCAAAGAATGACGGAAAGTGAGGCTTGCAAGACCTCCTGCCAGGTACTCCAGCCTGTCCCCTCTCCCAAAGCTGGGTCACCTTGACTATGTGAGACCAGAAAAAAAGTTCTCTGCACCACTCTTCCATCTCCCAGGGAGAAGGTCACCTGCCAGAGCAGAAGGTGGGGGAAGCATTTGTGGCCAGTGTAACAGAAAAATTCAAACAAACCAGGAATTTTTTCTTTTTTGATAAAATTATGAGGAAGAATTTTTCAAGTTTCAAAGACAGAAAGAACTGAGAGGAAGGGTGCAGGAGGCAAAGGACATATTTGAAAGCTGCTGTGGACAGGATGGGCCTGTGGGCTCTTTTCCTTCTCTAACTGTTCTCCAGTATTATAATTCTATAAGAAAAGGCTACTCAGAAATTCAAATGCCCTCTTACAAAATAGCTTTGCATTTGCTCTTCATTTGTATATTACACACACGGTGCAATTCCAGCTGCATCAGAATCTGGAATAAACTTGTGGACTTTCATCCAGGATAATAGATTCAAAAGACAAACTAGTCTCTAATCAAATGCAATCAATCCCTGAAGTGGTTAAAGGGTTCTCCTAAAGATGAAGGCAAAGCAGAGCATAATATAATAAGCACTTTACAGAATAATAAACTCATTCATCATACTGACTGAGCTGTCTACATGCAATTTAAAAAAAAACAAACAACTTGCCTTTGCTTTCATCTACTTGCAAGTGTATCAGATGGTGAACATTCCTGATACATCCGCAAAAGCCAAACAAAATCTCATACTAATTTCACTTCTGGGAAAAAAACAATCCTGACAGATCTAAATTTTTATTTAAAGATGACATAGAAGAATGTTCACAGTACAAGGTAGTGCTACATCAACCAGAAATTACTCCAGACATACACACACACACCAGGTATATTAATCAGATAAAAGTGAATGCAAATAAGCTGCTGTATAGCAGAACATTCATAGGCTGCAACACACCCATCCCACTGCCTTCCCACGGAGAGAAACTGCCAAATAAATCAAGCAGGGAGAGGTCACAAGACAACCTGAGTGTGTAGAAGGCCAAAAAATATATTGCCAGCTTATGCTGCTTGTAATAAATGAGAAATGCCCACCTATAGAGCTGCCATTTCTTTCAAGGGTGCTTCAAGTTCCCCTCCAAAACTCTCCGTATCACTGCAATAGAACTAAAACTATGCTAAATTAAATCAGAAAAGGACCCCTTATTCTGGGACAAGAGGGTAAGATTAGGAATTATTTTGGAATTTTCCCTTTAACTTCATATCATCTGTTACTTTGAAGTAACCTCACCTCCAGAAAAACTCCAAGGCTTGAGGCCACAGGATCTACTCATTAAGAACTCACTACATTAAAACCACCTCATTTCATTTTCACATCTCTGAGTATGTGCTTTCCAGTTTGCAGCTCTTGTAAAATTTAATTTCCCCAGCCTACCAGGCTGCTAATCTTCAGTAAAGATGCATCCCAGTCTAAAAACAGAACTGAAGAGGGAAAGAAGCTGCTAATCCTCTGGCCACAGCTATCCAGGCTCAGCAGGTTCTTCCACCTCATCAAGTTGACATAAATCAGAAGGGCTTGTGACACTGGATGTGGAGATGAGGAGACAAGGATGGCTTTGGAGAAAAATTTTCCCTCTGTTCCAAATCTTCAGTGACTCCCTTGTGGAATTAACCCACCTATGTTTCCAGGATTTGCACCATCCTTCATGACCTACCATCCTCCCTATCTCTTCTGACAGCTTCTAGGCTTACACGGAACATCTTTTCATCAATATGTCCCTGGTGATAAACTGATCACCTCATTTCTAGTCCTACAAAGCCAGCACGCACATACATACAAAGACAGTGCTAATAAAGAGTCCCTCGCTGAGACCACCTAACAGGAAAGAGCAGGAGCAGCACAAAGAGACACTCACAGCAGCATGAGAACTTGGGGATGAAAGAAAGAACTGCCTTTGGCCAAAAGAGTGAACCTGTAACATGGGAGGATTAATTAGAGTTGATTTACTCATCAGGGGCAGCAGATGCAATCAATTCTTTCTCCTCACCTTTCCTGCTAAGTCTCTGTAGAAGGTCCTTAAAAAAAAAGCCTGAGTAAACTGAGTAGGAATGGCACTTGTTCTGGTTCT
>NW_009952711.1:9114066-9148328 GCF_000747805.2 Chaetura pelagica
ATGGATTAATTAGGTTGTAAACACTGTAAGTATATCTTAGGAACATGGACTGTCTTCACTTTGCTGTTCCTCCTGCTCTGCTCCATGGTTTCTGCATGACTGGGGGGCACAGCACAGGACAGGCAACGGTTGGCAGGACATTTACTACCAGACCCCAGCTCTGGGTATCCATAATTTAATCCCTACAGTGCCAGTAAGCCTGGCCAGCCCCTGCTTGTCAAGAATTACTGTTCTACACAGTTAACCAGGACAGCAGTTATTTCACCCATCAAGGGACTGCAAAAGCTTCCATAACTACATCATGAATTTCTGCAGGGGACAGGAGAGGAACTGCAGTGATTCATCTGCAGTTTGCAAAGAGGAAGATGCTGGGATGCCTTGTAAGCTGCAGAGGACTTGGTGCAGTCTGAAGTACTCACTTCCCAACCTGAACTCCCTCTGCAGATGGAGATTCACCTTTTATGGATATAGTAACTCACATGCTGCTGCTTGCTTTGTGGGGAAGAGGGCCATTTCTGCAATTGCATGTAGCTTTTTTTCCCTTGCATCACCTTGCATCCCCAGGATAATTCCGTGAATGATGAGGCTCATTTTTAAACCCAAAAGCCAACAAATCAAACAAGAAACATACAGCTCTTGTCCTCCTTCATAAAAGAGATGTAAAAATAGCCCCTCCTCCCAATAAAAAGACTAATAACTGTTTTTCCTCTCATAAAATATTTCTGTTGTAAAGCCCTCACTGAGAACCTGTCTAAATGCAATGAAAGTGGGTTCACAATTACGTGAATTCTATTAAGTAAATCTCCTGCTACACCTACTCCATTGCTCTCTTTTTCTTCCCAAGGTAATTAACATCTCTGCAGAGTTGGCTTCCCACCTCCTCCACCCAGTCTAAATCTCTAAAAATCTCCTATTTTTGCTTTGACATCTGACTAGATTTTTTTTCCTTTTAGGCACAGCACACACATCCACCCACCCACACGATTCCAAGCACCAGCAGCTGTTTCATGAAGAAAATCTACAGCTAGGATTTTCAAACCCTCTATGCTGGAACAAATTGTTAACCAGGAATTTCATACAACATTTTATAAAATATAGACATGAAAATGCTTGTGTATTATTTTCACATGAGAAATAATATTTCCAACTTAACAGAGACAGGCGGAAGATTGTTTATTTTTTCCTAGAGATTAAAATTGAGATGAGGGACCAAGGTTGTGTTATTTAGAATTAGATACAGTTTTTAAAAAATCCATAGTTATATCCTATTCGCACTTTAAAGGATTTATTAAAAGCATATAACCTTTATGCAGAGTATAACCATATCCCTACATGAGTCATTTAAGTACTGATTGTTTTCTGCATCCTTCTAGTTGTGTGACAACAGCTTCACTTAAGCCTGAAGGTCCCTTTGCAGAGGTCAGAAAAGGCGTGGCCACGTGGTGTCCTTAATGACTCCTCTCTCTAACAACCCACACTCCCCAGTGAACTGTCAGCCATGGGATAGCTTAAAGCTTCCCCTCTAAAACCTGGAAAAGCTGTCCCTTCCCATTTAGGAAATGACTTGGCATCTTCTAAAGCACCTAAAAGTGGTCACTGTTAGATGACAGTCAGGTACAATCAATCAGGAGCAAGATATTAACATAACTGAAGACACAGTATCTATGAGATACAACAAAATACTAATCCTTCTGCATCCTCAAAAATGCCTCATCCCTTGTTTTTCTGTTAGAAAATAAAGCTAGGTGGAGGCTGGATCATCTTGTTCACTCCTCAGGGAGAATCAGCTTGGGACTTCAGCTAGGATTTAATGGCTGACAGTCACTAATGTGATTCCTCATTTTCCATCTAACAACTACCGGATGTGACCTTGCAACACAGAGTCAAGAAAGAAGTGATATTTGGGTTCTTTTTGTAAAACTGCCAATCAGGTTTGCTGCTCAAATTTTAAAAATACACACTGCAGTGTCGTTTATTTATACACTCCATCTGGCGTGACTTGATTAGCATGTCTGATACATTAACTGTCTGAATAGGGATTTCCAAGTATTAGATACCTCTGGCACAGGAGCAGGGGGGCAGAAGGGAACAAAGAATTGATACAGTGGATTCTCTGGATAAGCAATCCTTAGAGTTTCATGAAGCACAGCTTATAGGAATTATTCTTTACTAATTTCAGCAGCTGAACTTAAAAAAAAAAAAAAATGCAGTGAAAATTCCAGGTCAGGAAACCAAGAACTAACCAGTGATGTGTTTATTGCAATTCGTGGCAGCCCTTAAGTCCCTGGGAGGAGGCTGTGGAAAGCTCGAGGGGATGGAGCATGTGCTCAGCTCAACTTTGGGCACAAGGTTCCTCAGTCCCCTTAGAAGTTCTTTTGGAAGAAAAAGGCAGCATAACACAAAACCCACCAGCAAGCAAGTACCACTCAGCTCACTGGAGTCTGGTGAGCAGGCACGTAAGTTTCTACCGTCTTTAAATTTGCCTGTTTCAGTCCCATTCAACAGGTTTTCCTTTGAGCAACTGATGAAACTAAAAAGATGAGGGAAAGTAGCTGGAGACTCTACCATTTTGTGCCCGTGTGAGTGATTTTACAAAAAACCTTGAATTTCTCCTCAGTTTTCACCTAATTACAGGTTATATTTTTAAAAAAAAAAATAATTAAAAAATGTTACAGATTCTTCAAAAGCTTTGCTAAGTTAAAGGATCATGACCTGAAACAGGCTTCCTTTGATTAACTCCATGTTTCTTTACAGTAACACCATTTTGTTTAATTAACCCCCCTGGCACCTTCAGATGCCACATTCATACTTGAGTGTGGTGATCAGAAAAACCTGTGTGTGAGGCAGTTACGTGCTGAAACACTGGTCTACAGAACTTTTCCAAGAAATTTTATGGAGAGGTTTTAAAAAGGAAAAATCTACCCAGATCAAAGTTTCCCTACTTGCTGGTGCAATGAGAAATCCTTTAGCATGGATTTTTCTGTTTTCCTGTTATTTTTTCCTTTTTAAAGAGCAACAAATCGCATTTCTGGAAAGGCTTCTGCAACATTGATCTCCTAGATCCAGCTGAGTGTGATCTTTCCACTGACAAACACACACACTGTACAGACAAGCAGAAAAATGAGCCAGATAGCATCAAACAGTGGCAGATGTGCTTCTCTGCCTCTGTCAAGGATACAGCTGTTGCCAGCACTTTGTTATCTTTTCTCCTAAGCTTCCTAACTGGCTTCTGAAGGATTTATTTCCAGAAATAATCCAGACAATGAACAGAGAATTTGCCACTTTTCAAAGTTAATAACTTGGAAGGAGATTAATATAGAAACATTTACGTGATATGACCTCTACAGTGCCAGTCTTTTTTAAAAAAAAAAAACAAAACACAACATATCTTCAGCAGATTATCAGATTTTCTGCTTTATGCAGTCTCAAGGGACCCACCAAATTTCCTGGTATTTACTTTGCTCCATTTTCCTGCTTTTTTTCTCTTTCACTTGCAGTCCCAGGTCTTGTTTGTGCAAACATTTTTAATTTTTCCTTCCATTCCCAGCTCATCTCCACTGGTGTTAGTAATTCTGAAATTATGACTGCAGTTAAGCCCTTTTTTTTTTATCCTCTGAACACTCAAGGACCTGTCTACACAAGTGCACCCAATGTTACTAGCTGTACCTATTTAAACCAGTCTTGGCAACTGTTGAAAATTCTCCTGCAGACACAACTCCAGGCAATGTACCATGGTCCCAGTTATTAAATCCTGAACATCCCCTCAGCCTGAGTTTCTGAATACTTGATAACACCTTAAGCAAATAAAGGATGATGCAAGTGGATAGTCTCATGCTGGGCTGACAGTTCTGCCTCTCCTCTATGCTGCATTTCATCATCACCAAATTCCAAAGAAAATGTTCTCAAGTTACTTTAATGTCTAGAGAGAAACAGAACCTCCGGTAACTTTAGTCAAGGTGTGTACACCTCAAACATAGATAACACAAATCTTTTAAGATCATCAAGTACAGTTATTTTCCTTAGTTTCATTACCTCTTATTTGAGAAGAATCTGAAGTTCTGGTCTATGAAGCAGAAGGATCCAGTGAGCACATCAGTGTGCTCACCCCACAGAGACACTCATCCTCATTTTAAATTACACATTTCATTTTCTATTTTCATCTGTCCTGCTTCAACTTCCATTAACCCCAACATTCACACCTCTCCTTGATACTCCACATGTTGAACAATTTATTTCTCAACATGACCCCTCTGTAGTGCAACAATTTGGTCCTGCAACCTCAGCCTGGACAGCACCAGCATCACCCACTGACGAACAGCTCTCCATAAACGCAGAGTCCACCTTGAATTCAAAGCCATGCTAAAAATCAGGGAGTTGCATTCACTACAACATCTTCAAATGAAATCAGGAAATAGCTATTCAAACCAACACAGTAAAAACATGAATTATTGATTGCAATATGTTTCACTATCTGAGAGAGACCAATTCCAGCGTAGGTCAGACCAGTATGCTATGTCTCAGGGCAGGGAAGATGTTCTCCTGCTCTTAACCATTCATCATACAAAATGAAGTAGAACTTTGCTGTGAAAGGAACAGCTGTCTCTCAGAGAGCAACCCAATCCAGCTTCATTATTTACAGCAACAACAAACCCAAAAGAGACTGCAAATAACAGCTCGAGACTCTTCAGGTATATTTTACAAAGGACTTTGTTTAGCACAATTGGTACTAGAACATGTCTCTGGCAGATGAGCATCTACACTACAGCTGCCTCACAAAGCAAAGTCATCTGATGCGACTGAATTAAATGGCAACACATTATTTTAAAGGCTCTAATATAGACTCACAGAAGTTAAGTATACAGGTATTATTCTAGTTGCTCTGTCTCAACACTGAAGTTCTCATCTCTTATGTATATATAAAAAATGTTTTTACTTAATAGTTACTGTGCTAACATAAAAGGAATGAGATGTTTATTGTAACATACACACAAACTAAGCACACTGGAGAAGAGAATTATGCATTAACATTATATTTTGTTCCTTATTTTTCTATTCAAAATATGTTATTCCTTTTATGTAGGGGGTTAATTAGTTCCATCTGTTGGAATTACTCTTTTATGGCTCCAGTATTATCTCCAGTGCTAGTAGCCATGCTGAAATTAGCTCCAATAGTTCATCAAATACTTAACATACTATGATAAAGATAAGATGAAGGTGATCAAATATGTCACAATTTCTGTATTATAGTAATCACTCAGATCTAACGCAGTGTCACCCTTAAGCTGGGATGTCTCTAGAGCTCTACAAACAGTAACACGTGTCACATGCTGCCTTTTTGATGAAAGGTCCTTTTCAGCTCTCAGTGTCAGAGGTAAAAGTACTATTGAGCTCGTGCTTCCCCCACACCCCTGTTTTATGGCTGGCACTCTTTCTAGAACAACCAGAAGAGAAGGGATTTCCCAGCTAGCCTGAAAGAAAAGGTGCAAAGAGCAAAAAAAGAATATGACAGAAAAAAGTTTTGAAAAAAAAGAACTATCCATCTCAGTTACCCAGCAGTGAAAAAAGGTTTGAGAAACTAGAATTAAAAACATTTTCTGCTAATTTAATCAGATTTTACCAGCAGGGGCTCTCTGGAAATCACAGGCCTGTCAGTGCTACAGTCAGAAAAGTATTCTGCAGGATGAGGAGCAGGACTGCTGGGCATTTCAGCAGGCACAGGGCAGCTGGCTCAGACCCCAGCAGCACCACGCTCCTCTGGGATGCACACAGCACACCCAACCAGCCATGGCAATAAATGAAACTAGGCCAGGCAGAACTGGGAATAAAAGAATCTCCATCCCTCTGACACAACACAGATATGTGCTTACTCACACCTTTTGAAATCATAAGCATGCAATTCAGGATTTCTCTGTGTACATTAAAAGAAATGGCATCACGCCACTTTGTAAGGTCAGTTTTCATGTACTGTTACATCCCATTATCCTTGGCTACCCACCTAATTCATGAAGCATGGGGTCAGGTGAAGGCACATGGATACTCTGGACGTCAAGAGGGAAGGCAATGTTGTATTGTGATGGCTTCTGCTACACATTATTCCAAGTCAGATCCATGAGGTCTTAGAGGCACAGTTAAATGCTGCCACACCAACGCAGGCCCCTGGCGAGATATGCATTGCCAGAAGCCTTTTTTAGTTCAGTGCCAAAAATTGTGCAGTATCTAAATTACTTAGTAGGTTTTTCCTAAGAAAGGGTTGCCACTGGTTTAATGGCTTAATTTACGTCAATGAAAGAAAAGAAAAAAAAGAACACATAGAACTAGCCAGATGAAGGAATTTCATCCGTGCTGCCATACCCTGCAATTTCTTCTCCTGTGAAAGGGAAGCTTCTTAAATCTAAGAGTTGCCTTTTGATAAAATCCTTCAGGATATTTTTACCAACCCTGTCTTAAAATAATTCCATTTCCATGGGCAAAGAAAATGATTTGTTTTGCGTCTCTGGGCACAGCACTGCAAGATCTCTGAATTTCCTCCCTGTGTGCTGAGGACGCCTGCCTCAAATAGCGCGAACAAAAAAAGCATGGTCAGAAAGAGGTGGGCAGCTATTAAATTAGGTAGCAATTAGGACTGTTACAGGAACTGAGAAAGCCAGAAATAAATCAAATAGTAGCAGATTTACATATCACCCCTTCTTACCTCCCTAAATATCTGCTCCCACACACTGCAGGGGCTCTGTCCCTGCCAGCTTCTTTCTGCTCTGCAAATCACACTGTCCATTCTTGCTGTGACACTCACTGACAGGTCACATCATAAGGCCATACATGTCCCTTAATCAAACAGCTTCATCATACTATGTAATTAACTGTATTCACTTTGGGGAACATCATGTGAGTACTGACTGGCAAAATTTGGCCCATATTCTTCCTAGTTGCAATTTACTTCAGAAACAGACCTACTGATTTTGCTTTCCCAGCACAGCTTTTTTTCTGGTTGACCCTTCAGTAATTTCACATGTTTACACTCAGCTGTTGATCTTCAATATTCAAAGTAACTGGCAGGTAATAAACTCTTTTAAATGATCTAGCAACTGGGAATGAGTGTCAGCCAACTATTTTTTTTTCTCCCTGAAACACAAAGTCTTTGTTTCTGTACCATGTATTACCAAAATTACTCTTATTTATCTTTTTAATCCAAACCTTAATTTTTTCTAGCCATCTGTTTAAGCATCTCACAGAGACAACTGAAGACTGGCATCTGAGAGGACTTTTGCTGTGTCACTTTGCTGCTGCTGTCTCAGAACATCTCCCTATACACTTTGTTGCTGACTATTAATTTTTAAGACAGTTTTATATTTCTCAAAAGACAAAAAACACTGCTGTTGCAATCACAGGTTCTATAGAAATGTAACATCTGAACATTTGAAAATGAGGACAAGAAGCTTGTTTGAGGGGTTTTATTTCCTTCTCAAATTCTATGCAGAAACAAGTTTCTGATCTTTCCCCCCTTGTCTATACTGTTTGGAGAGCAGGTATTTACAATTTATTAAAAAAATACACAGACCCACCAAATAGGGCATGACCATCCCTTATTCCACAGGATAACAGAGGATATCACTCTGAGTAAATTTTATGCTTTCGAACTTTCTTTTCACCTCTAAAAGGCAAAACAATGTAGGTCACGTCTAATGAGGATCCCTGTGTGTGGCTTTTCCCACACACTACACAGAAACTGGGCATATATCAGTTCATGCTCTCCCTGCAATATAACTATATTTTTTCATTTTACAACAGGGTTGACTTTTGCCCAAAATACTGGGCACTTTCATATGGTGAAGTCTCTTGGCTGCCTCATTAACTCCAAATCAGCGTGTGCCCTGGCATTTTACTGTATCATTTCCTCCAGCACTCATCATGCTGCAGTTTAAACAGCCTCTGGCTAGAAACTTCTTAAAACATCACGACAAAATTACTTTTTCAACAACATACAGTAAATTATAATGTAATTAAGAGATATACTAATCTATTCCCTTGTTTGGTAATAGTATCTTGGTTAAGATCATCCAGTCCACACTTGTGTGGTATCTCTGAAATCTTCTGCTATAACTTGTAAGCTACTGTACACAGCATCTGTTTTTCTGTGAAAGACCCAGAAATTGTAACACCCATTCTTTTCTAGCTTTGCAAACACAAGAAATTAAAGCAGCACAATCTGTTTCAAATCTAGGGTCTCCAGCCACTCCTAAATCTTCCTGTTCCCCTTTGCCCTGCAGCACCTTCTGTGCCCTGGGAATTTGGGAACAAGGGACAGGAAGGGGAAGGGGACAGGCTGTGCCTGCTGGGAGAAGAGAGGATGGGGCTGAAGGTCAGGGGACTGCGGAGGGTCCAGACCTTCAGTGATAGCAGCAAGCTGCCTGTGGAAGCCACTCCTGCAGAGTTACAGCCCATGGGGTGCTGGTGTGTGAGTAGGAAATGGATGCTCCTCAGGTGTTCTGCACAGCAGCAGGGCTGATGGGTTTCAGCAGCCCTACACTGCTCCACACACTTGCAGTTCAACACACCACCCAGAGTGATACAGAGAATGCCAGAAGTACAGTAAAGCTTGTGCAACTGGGTAACAAACAATGTTTAAGTGAAATGCTCTACATTTGAAAAAATATTTTTAATGCTACTACGTTACATCAACATAAGGTAAAAAACTCCCAGAATTAATCCCACATGCAAGTTGGATTAAAGAGGTATTTCTCCGCAAGCCAATGTGCATCATAAATGTTTGTCTAAAATAAAGGGTTAGAACAGCCCCTTTGCATTTCAGACAAGGATAGAGTCTTGTAAGAGATACATATCCTTCATCACCACCTTCCCTGTAGGGTCAAGTCCCTTACTTTGAGATTCAGCTTTTTTGTCTTTATAACAGAGATAACTTTTGTCAGCAGTGATACCTTGATGCTAATCCATCTGGTATTTGCCAACACATGGAGGACTTTATTCTAATAAGTGAGATGTACAGAAAGGAGGTCAACAGCAGCCCATGCTGTTTATATTCTTCCTCATAGTCCTATCCAGTTTCATTTTTGGATAGAAAAGTAGGTCAAAACACTAAACAATAGTTGTTCGAGGAGGGAAAGCATCTTTTAACTTATTTAGGTATAAACACTCTTATTTTTCCAAACCATCACTCTTAAAACAGACAGGCAGGGTAACTGGGAACTCTACAGAGGTGAGTGTGAACACAGTATCTCTTCTCAACCTGTTCCTTAATCAGCAAAGGTTCAATAAAAAATTAATGTGGCCAGCAATTGATTCTTGCACAGGAAGCCCTGGGGGAGAAATTTAATCATGGAAAGCTCACCTTCTTCTGGGACATGTTAAACAGAGGGTGGTTCTTTCTGAACATCTTTTGGGCAGATTACAAAGCAAAGCCTGGATGCCTATCTCATTCTCAGCACACACTTTGCTGTTCTGGGCAGGACCTCTGCCTGCAGGCGTACACTGTCCCTGCCACATACAGTAATTACTTTCTTTTCATTAATTGGTCTTAACGCATGCATGCACATCCACAAATCAAGCGACCCACTGCTGTGAGTACAGCAGTTTTGGCTTGGAAATCTCACTTGCCAGGGTTTGCCAACAGCCCACTACCACCAGCACCAGATTTGTCCAAGCAGGATTATTAGGGTGTAGGTAAATTTTGGGGAGCTCAGCCCTCCCCAGCAAGTTGCAGGTGTTTGCTGGCTGCAAACCGAGGCAGCCAGGGCAGTTCGCTGGCATGTCTGGAAATGAACACGCCAGCACAAACAGCGCAGTGATGGTGATATATTAATGCTGTACCCATGTCAATGAAACATTACCATCAATTTAAGCAAGCAGTATGTCTGATTTATAAGCCAATATACAACCAGATATAGCACAGGAGGTGTTTGGAAAAACAAGCATGTGAAATAGGCATGACAAATAGAAAAGCTTTATTAAGGGATGATTTCTGCGATCTCTCTCTCTCAGGACAGCAATTTTTCAGCTTCCTCATCCACACAGGAACACAGACAAACAAGCTGTAAACTTGTCTCATTACCCTGTGGTTTGTACTTTGGCAAAAATGACAGGCAATTTTTGTACATGAGTGAAATGTTTTAACTTACCCCTCTGACTGAGGTTTGCTAGGGGAAACCAGTCATCTCACAAGTTACTTTGGAGGGACTAACCAGAGGGATAAATCTAGTATATAATTAAAACAGTTGTCTGAACCACCTATTCAGTCCAACTGATTTGGATTCTTACAGGACATACTTCATTATTTGGTAATGCAAAACAAAATAAAAAAGAGTGAGGGGGGGAAAGCTTTCATGCCTAATTTGTCACCTAAGGCTGATGAACTCCAGAGTGAAAGCTGAAGAAAATTAAGCGCTAAACTGCAAACAGTTCAACCAGGCAAAAGAGAAGATAGAGTTGGCATTTACACTAAAAGCTCTAGTCTGCACATACCTGTCTTCTCATTCCCTTCAGCAAGAACATTTTTTTCACCAAAAAGGCCTCACCCTTATCTACCTAGAATGGGTGGGGGTTGCAGATCCTGCACTACAGACTCAATTTGGACATTTAAAATTCTTGGCTCACTAAGCTTGGGAAGTCTAACCGGTCAGAGATAAAACCAATTAAGTTTGGCAGAATAATTCTCTGGTTGCCCTGTGTTTTTCCAATTATCACTACAAATGTCCGTAATGGATTATATTTAAAAAGTGAGCATGAACTTAAGTGCTTAACGTAGCCCATCTACGTCTACCTTCAGCCAGGGCTGACAGCCACGATCCTCTCCACCCAGTAAACACGCCGAGGTACCACCAGCCTCCTACCTTGGCTCCATCCACACTGATAATCCGATAGCTGTTTCTCGTGCTGTCATAGAAGTAGGAAACAGTTACAGCCTGCTTGCTTGCGGGAACCCAGTTCTTCTTCGTGCTGGGGTCAATTTGGAAGACATGGGCTCTGGTGGTGAAGATGGGCTGTTCTCTGGAATAGGGAGGGACAGGAGAAATGGATGCATGAGTCTGCGGAAGATGAAATGTCCCAGAAGCCCAGCCTTGACCAGGCTTCTTGAAAGCACAAGACAGAGAGTGCCTGGCAATCCCCCAAGTGAAAAGGCAGAGCAGCAATGCTGCTGAGCCACCATCCAGCCTTAAGTACCTCTCCTTAGCACCACTGAGTGACATTCAGTGCCCTAAAGTTACTGCTGTAGTGCAGGAAGGAATTGGCTTTTTCTCCCCATGTTACACCAACTCAGTACCCACCTTTTCCTCAAATTATTAATTTCCAAGAAAAGACACTCACATGTATTCTTCCTTTCTTGCCAAAAGCAACACCAAGTCCCCCACTGCCACACATTCCAGTGAACCACCCAGCTACAGCCAGGGTTCCTCTGTGGATGCACCAAGGACTCCAACAACCTACCAGCATGATATAATTACTGAACTGTTAACCTCTATCCTTAGAATCCCACTGTTCTGTGGATGTGCATGAAAACTTAATCAGATGCAAAACTAGTCAATCATTCTGGGGAGCGAGGGGAAAAAGAAACACAATCAAAACCCTGTGTCAATATGTACTGTCTTTCACTTCAGCTCTCAGGGCATGAGATACTGCCCCTGGCACCCTGTTCCTGATCATCAGCCCTCCTTGGATGCTTTTTCTCATCAAGAAAATTGTGCACACAGTGGAGGGGTTTTGTTTTACCATTGACAATGCAAATCACATGTAAAAGCAGAGAAGACACAGGACCAAAAGAACAAAATGTGATACATACAAAGTCTTCTAGGTTGAAGACCAGAACTAGGACTTACCTAAAGACCATAAAACTAGATTAACTTCCAACTATACCTTTAATCCAAGTTCAGAAGTATAAGTAACATGCAAATGAAGCTCTACTGTACTTTTGTATAAATTTTGATGCTTTTAGTTCTTAAAACCTGCAGCATATAATGGTCTATATTAACTGCACCACTCAATATACTCTTATCACACACAAAATATAATACTATATCATGAATAGTTCCACTTGACAGAATTATGACAGGATACAAAAACAATTGTAGTACAATACAGTTACCACCCAAAAATCACATGCAAACTGAAAAGGCTGCCAGGCTGAAATTTACACAATGCAAATGAAAAGGGTAGGTGAAAGACCAGGGATGTCTCTCACTCTCATATGCTATTCTTTCATATCCATATAAATATTTTCTGTTACTTACAGGCCCATAGTTTTGGAACTATGTTTTAAATATGATTTCTATAATCTTCATCTCCCTGTATATTTACCTCAATATGAATATTAGAACAGAATAACTTCAGGAACCATATCTAGGCACATACCAAACATCACATATGACCTAGACCATTGCAGTTAAAATCAAGGGGAACAAAGTTACAAATATCAATCAGACTAAGCAATTTAAGTGTAGAATTAGCTCAGGAAAGATGCAGTGAGCTTGAAAAGCCCAGCAAGGCCTCAAGAGAGAGAAAAGGAAATAATGGTTTTCACCTTTCAAGACACATGCAAAGTTTCACATTCTCCAGGGGCTGCCATGCAGGTTTTTGCATGGACAGCTGTGCTGATCCCCGTAAAATTTTAATTACAACAGGACTGTCATGTTACAGCTGTGAAAGAGTAGCATTTGGTTCAGCTCTTCCTTATCAGCAACTCACTGAACCCGACTCTAACATCACATGCTAAAATCGATGCAGCCCTCAGCTGGGAGAAGGGGCAGGTCTCTGTAATATTTAAAAAACATTTTCATCATCCATTACACAAGGTTAGCAGTACAACCACAAAGGTCATGAGTTGGTTTGCAATAAGGAAAGCAGGGTAGGGAAGTTTCCCCCAAGCTTACACTTTTACTCTAAAAAATACAGGCTTTTCCTGAGTGAAGAATAATTTTGAATTTATTTCACCTTTTACTTAGTTCTGTATTTTTAGTGGATTCTACTAATAATTGTTTTTACTAATGGCGATATGACCTGTATCTTGCAGTCTAAACTTTCAGAAGTTTCCTCCATACAAACCTATTCCACAAACAACTTTAAGTCTGTTAACTCATCTTAGCAATGCCAGAAAACACTGCTAAAACTATGCCTGGCCTCTCTGCAGCAGAAGCAGTAAGAATAAAGTAAACCTGGAGATTAAAAAAAGTAGAATAGAGGGAAAAAACTATCTCCACTTTTTCAGGAGTCTTGTAGCAACTACTGTTGTCAACAGGAGTTGTACACATGCATCCAAGCGGATAACTTAGTGGAAGCTCAGGGCTTGAGGAAGCCATCTATCCATTCACGTGGGGCTTTCATTAAAAAGGCAAACCAGACTATGTTTCTAATCCTTATTACTATTAAACACAACAGAAGTGCATTTTGTTTTCCTAGGTGCAAACAGCAGCCCAATCCCTCACAGTGATACTGCATAGTTGATTTTTTTATTTTTAATAAAATGCTATGTATAAACTTGAGCATTAACTCATTCAAGATAAGTGAGCTGTTGATCTTTGGTTGGGACTCAAATTTGGAAAAGCCAGCTGGCTGCTCTCTGCCCTGCTTCCCTTCCCACCACTGCAGATCTGCAAAGCCAACTGCATTGACAAACTCCAGCGGCGCAGCTTTCTCATGGGGATATACCTTCCTTCACTGCTTCCCAAACTTCTTTGACCAGTGAGGCACATACAGGCAACTATTAAACTGTAGCACTAAATTTGTTAATTAAATGCTGAATTAGACACTTTTACAACTCTTGCCACAGCCTTACAGAGGTCCAAATTGAGAAGGATTATTCTGTGTTACTCACTTGCAATATCTGACATTAGAGAAAGCACTTTACCAACAGAGGAATTACTTTATTTTCTTTTCATTTTAACAGAGATTTATCAAGTCTTAGGCTTAAAACAAGAGCAATACTAACTTGAAATTCCCATGGTACACCCTGCCTTGTTTGATGGCTGAGCCCCCGTAGGCTGGTCCTTATTTTACATTGTCACTTTGCCCGGGGGGGGGGGGCAGGGAGAAGCCAGCCAAGCCAGGCTGCAGGCTCATAAATCAGAAGGCAAAGAGAATTTATTAATGTTTGAAATCTCATGAATTTTAACCAAAGTGGTTAATAATTGATTAAACTCTTTTTAAAGAAATATGTTTAAAAATCAATTTGACAGTAATATCCACTGTTTAAAGTTGATTGAAATGTATCAAATAGAGTCTTAATTTATAGCTAAGAGGGTTTTTCTAATAATGTAGATTAAGAAAGAAAATGCAATTTGATAAGCTTTTTATTATTAAACATGGCTAGCATGTTTTATAAATATTATTGCAATAATTTTCAAGTCATGGTTTAACATATTTTAGATGACTTTTAATTTCCACCCTTGTGTCATGTGGGACAAGTCTAAAGTAAAAAGCACTCACCATTAAAGTAGAAATATGTCACTAACCTTTTCTGAAGAAAAAAAGCAGGAATAAATACTCTGGAGCTAACTACATGCACAGCTTTGTGAGATACAGTATCATTTTCTGGTTAATATATAACCATGCCAAATTTTACAAGTGTGTGCATAGCTGCAAGATGTGTTTTATATTAGCCTTCCTAATCAACAGGAATGAGCTCTCATTCAGGAAAAGTTCAAATTACTTAACTGAAAGTACCTTGTTTATCATTTGAATCCTGAGCATAACCAGTGATTTAAATCACTTCAGCTGTAAAGACTCTGCTGACTGGTAGCCAGTGCTGTAAGGGCTGTGGGACATTGGGATGGAGCTGTGGCATGGTGAGCCCTGGCTGGGTGGTCAGCTGGCACCTTGGAGAGCCCAGACCAAGGACTCCAGCCACACATGGGGCCACCCGGAGAGCCCAAGGTCTTTTAAATGTGCCAAGTATCCATTGGTGGGCACAGCACTGACCGAGCAAAAAACAGAGCAAAGCAGCTCCTTTACTTGTAGGATCTGGAACATCAAATGTATTTGTGACAGGAGCTCTGGTACTCCACCAGAGGCAGAACCACTATTTGCACATTTTGCTAAAACTTTTAACAGATCACCTTAGAAAACTTCAATAGATCTGTTGTCTTGAAGAGGATTTCTAGTTTACAGAACAGAATTAGTTGTGCTCTTGTGCTCTCCCCACAAGAGTACTAGACAGCTTTGCACTAACCGTCTGATTTACCAATTGGAGTAAGTATTTTTTTAAGAAGAATACATCCTCATGCAGCTGCCATTTGGCAGAGGATGCACATGCCTGCAGACAGTGTGTCAGCCTAGAGTTTTTGGAACATGATGTTTCCTGCTACGGGCCAGTGTCATGCACACACTGAGGTTTATGCTACCTGACAGCGCCAGCAGATCCGCAATGGTTTGCTATAACAAGTATTAGATAATGAGGATCTTTCAAGAAAGAAGAATAGGTACAAATGCAAAATCCTACATTGTGATGTACCCCACATCTCTGACCATGATATAAAAAATTTTATTTGCTAAATGCAAAATTATAAACTTGGTGTCAACAGTTACTTGGTTTGAGCATCGCTACTACTGTCTGACAGTGCAATAAAAAAACTAATCCTCTGTGTATCTTCACACATCACGTAATTTGGAGTGCCATTCATATTTATTGAAGATAATTAAAAAATAAGCAATGTTGCTAAAAACAGGAGTGCTGTTCCTATTTTTACACACAACCCTCCCACCTGGCAGCTGCCCTCTCCTCCTGTGGGAGAGTGGGATGACAGCAATGACAGCTCCCAAAGCCACTGAGCATCACCTGTGTCTCTGACATCTCAAAAACGCATGCACTGCTCCAAAGGCTAAGCGAACATTAGCAAGGAAAACCTGTACCTTTGGTCTCAAAGGAAACTGAATTATTACATTCTGCACTTCTGAAAGTGGCAAGCTTACCAGTCCCTCCTCCACAACCCCAGAAGTCACCAAATGTCCCCCCTCACCAGCAGCAGAGCTTGCACTGGGGGTCCCCAAGCCTCGGGGTGTGCAGCTGCCCTGCCAAGCTGCTGCTGCTGCCTTGCCTTTCTAGATGTTCCTGATGCATGATGGCCTCTGGGCTCATGGATGGAGATTTTTCTCTTATTTGAAATACTCATTTTGATCAAAGTGTAGGCAAGTAATGATGCTTAAAAATTACCTGTGAAACTATTATTTCATCTCCCCGTAACACTACTCACTTGTTCAATACACCCACACTTCAAACTTTAAAACAACCAAGCCCTCTCCCCAAAACACCAAAATCCAAGTAATGTAAATGCAGGCTTCTGATGAAGGACATAACTGCTGTGGGAGAAGTTACAGTTCAAGGTGTGTCACAGTTTGACTCAGGTCCGACAACAATGCTCTCGATCCCCCCTCCCCCCAACCCAGGTAGGGAAGGAGAGAGAGAAAAAGAGAGAGACTTGGCTGGATTGAAAACTAAACTACACAGCTTTAATTAAAACACTAATGAATCATACAAGAAAATATATACAATTATGTACAGATATGTTCAGGAATGGGCAAAAGCCTCTCGCCTCCCCCCACCCCAGCAACTCCCACAGCACTTCCCTGAACTGGGAAGAGTCCCGAGGAATCCCGGAGCTGCTGCTGGAGAAAGCAGAGAGTTATGGGGGTCACGAGAGATCAAGCCTGAGGATCGACGATGATGGATGAACAGAGTCCTCCCCGGACACCGGCCATGGACCGAAGAGAAGGGGAGAAGAAGAAGGAAGGAAGTTGTCCTCTGTGATCTCTGACCTTCCTCTGAGCTTACGTAGATATATGGAATGGAATATCTTTGGCCAATTTTGCTGTCCATCTAACTCAGCCTCCTACGGGGGGGGTCACAGATCTCCCCATAGTGTCTGAGCTGGCAGAGTGCAGGTGCAGCCTTGAAGCCTCAGTAGTTAGAAAAACATTCCACTGTCTTATCAGCCTAGCAGAACACACTGTTGCTAGTTACAAGAGAGCTTACTGAAGAAAAAAAAAAAAAATCAGTAAAAAGAAAAATTGGCTTCATCCTGGCTCAAACCAGGACAAGGGGTTGCACATGGTAATTAGCACACTGCGTGCAGTTTATACACAAAATTAACCTTTCCTCTAAGCAAAAGGGAGCCCACTATCCTCCAGCCCGTTAATTCTACATATTGAAGGCTTGTTCCATCTTGGATCGAGTCTTTTCAGGTAGTGTAAAACCATATGAATTAGCTTCTTAATGATGACCGAGGATGAAGTTGGAGGACCCAACTTTGCCTCGCTCCAGTCAGGACAGGTGCATCCCCCTTACACTCACCACAAACAAAGCTAACTCAGCCGTCTCAGCCCAGTTCCCTGAGATACTGTAACCTCAGTGTCCACCTCTGCCTCTTCCATGGCTGGGAACAGGGACCAGGACAGCAGGCTGGGCCCCATCAGCATGGACAATATACAGAGCTGGGAGATGTGCAGGTTGCCTGCTCCCTTCCCAAATTGGCATATACTAATTAATCCAGGTCAGTCAGATCTCATCAGCTGCGACAGGCAAATTTGGGTGCTGGCTGCCAGCACATACAACCAGCAGAAAGGAAGAGCCTGTTGAACTTCAAGGGTGCAAAACTCAGTGTGAAGCCAGCAAGTAGGTAATGGCTCCATTTTACACCTGAGGAAGCAGCCATCGAGAGTGAGATGGCATCCCAGGATAACAGCCAGTAGCAAGCCTGGAAATAAAATTAAATTGCCTCATTTCCTCTTTGTAGCTCTGCTATCACTACCATTGCAGGGCAGTTTTATATCAGATCTTCCACCCAGGGAAGTTTTTTACTATGTGAATTTAAAAGGCTAAATCAGCAGCTAAATATTCATCACTCAACAAAAGAGACTATTGCAAAAATTATCAGACTTTACAGACCAGAGAGAAGCTATCAGTGGTTTTAACAACTGCTCCTACACAGTGTAGAGACAGGTGGGACAGGATTCCAGCACTGCAAACCAGCCTGCAGCCCAGTACCAGTAGCTGGATGTGGGTCTGCCCACCACGCCTCAGCCAGCCACTCTCCACAAACCAGGGCAGATCCTGTTTGTACTACAATGCAAATAGTCCACCTCACCCAGGTATTTCCATAGCAAAAATTACTTGGAAGGCTGGAGAAGCAACCCTGAGCAATACAGTGCAGAAAGGGTGAGCACAGAGCGGAAAGGGAGGTATTAGGACATGAGGGATGGGAGCAGTGGCCCAAAGCAATAGGCTGGATTAGGAGGGAACAACTGCACTTTTTGCTCATCTCTTTCTCTCTGTGAAGAACAGCAGGCACTACTTCACCTGCCTTTGCCTGTTCTCTGCTAGTCAAACCCTGCGCTCCTGGGTGGTGTTTTGCTGCAGGATAGAACTACAGGTACTTAGGAGGATATAAGGAACAACTTCTGAAAAACCCAAGCTAGTAACACAGAAATTATACCATCCCTAAAAAAAGGAGAAAATATGAAAGAGAAAGTTATTTTTTAAATATAATTTACTCAAAGTCATTCTTTTCAGTCTTTCAGTTGCTTATGTTCTCATTTTGTAGACCAATCTCCTCATGATGAGGTTGAAAAGAAGTGCTCAATGTGGCAGCAGCATTAATTGAGGGCAAGGTTGTGCAACTCATTCAAATAACCAGCCATGATTCTCTGGTGCCCACTTTATATTAGATTTGATATCAACACCTGCAGCAATGTAGGAAATTCATGTAAAAAAAATTAATAATTTAGCCCTCTTCTTTTACAGGAATTATTATTGCAACAGACGGAATGTAATTAGCAAAAGTACTTCTTGTGTTTGTAGGAAACATAATAGATCCAGTTACTTAGATGAAAATAAAAACCCTAAGAAATAAAACTAGCTAGCTAATTTTCTGTTAAAAGCATAGATGTTAATTAAGCTGATTTTTGATTTGTGGCTGAGTTAAGTCCAAAAGAATAAATCTTCAAGACAAAAGCTCTCAGTATGAAAATCATTGCAACATCTGTGAGATCTCACAATGCCATTATGCCTTTGTGAAGTCAATATACAAATTAAAAGGCTTAACTTGGGCAGTGAATAAGCTCTGGGCTATCTCCAAAGGCTATTAAACTTTCAAGGCACTGTGAATAAACACCCATCCACAAGTGGCAGGAACTGAGTGGACTCTGAACTAATTCTCCATAGGTAAGGTTAGTTATTGGGGAAAAACAAACAAGTTGAGGCACGTGTGTGTGAAACTGGCTGTGATACTCTGATTATTTCAGAGATTTTTCCTGAGAAGACATTGAAAGAGAATCTATAAATTTGCACCCCAGTTAATGTTTACATAGCCTCCCATTTGTGTAGGGATAAATTCAAACCCTATTAAACTGAAAAAAACCCCACTTGTACTCTTGTTAGTCCCCAGCACCTGTCCTACCCTTGGTGACAAAGGAGGCTGCATCAGCACATAAACAGACCCCCCAGACCTTCCTATTTCTCTGGATCGGTTAAAAATTACATCCTCTGGATTCGCCCCAGCTCCAATAGAGTTAATGCTTTTAGCACTGGCTCCTCTGTGGCACAATGTTTGTGTTGCAATATTTCAGCCAGAGATTGCCATTGTAAATTGAAAGTGTAAATCTTGGAGTAGAGAGCACAAGTCTGCAGCAGAGCGAGCATGTCCTCCCCCTGCGCCTTGCCCGGTGCCAGCAGCCCCCACCCAGACACAAAGCCAGGAAACTCCAGGCTCAGGACAACTCCCTGGGCTCTGGCTCACAGACCCACATGCCTGCCCCAAAATGTACCCGTGCAGCTGCTCTTAAGAAGGACGAAGCATTGGCACACACTAGCCTCACGTTGTACATGTTGGGGGCTGCCCTGGAAAGCTCTTAGGAAGACCCTCTGCTGCAGCGTAGGGAGCTCAAGCAGGAGGGACCCCCTGGAGCTTCTTATGGTGGGGTGTGTGGGGGTCAACAGCCCAGAGGTATCCCACATGTGAGAAACAGCTCACCCCCGATGGGCACATACTGGCCTCTGCTGCTGCTGGAGCAGCTCAGTGAACCCCAACAGAACCACAGCTCCATGGTCACTCAGACTTTTCCCATGCACAGGTAAAACAGCACAGGGGGGTTGACTGGTTTATTTTACAAACAAGTAAGGACCCAGTGTGCAGATCTGAACTGCACCAAGTTCCTCCAGCACTACCCAGAAAGAAGAGGCCCTGTTTCCCAGGGCCCTCCTTTGCCCCACAAGTGCTGCTCAGAAGCCCCCAAAGTATTGGCCTTGCTGGGGGAGCCCGTCACTCCTGTGGAGCCCTGGGTGCCTCCTCACCCCACATCAGACACCATACACATCTAGCATTAGTATTGGGAAGAAATTATCAAAGAGCAGAAAATAATGTAAGCACAATATTGAAGGAAGAGAGTAATCCATTTTGCATTTGCACACTGACAGGGGAAATCTTTTAGCATGCTAGTGGAGTCTTTATTGTTATTATTAATCCTTTGCACTATGTCTTCTATGTGGCAGAAGGCCGGGGATGCTTTGAGGTTTTGTGCAATATTTGGTGTTTATTTTAAAAATTAAGAGATTAAACATCAGAATTATCAAAATACTTGTACCTACAAACCTAAGACTGAAGAGAAAGACTATGTGTGTTTGTGCATGTAAAACTCACTGACTCCACCAGAGCAGCATTTCTATGTTTATGACTTTTTCTCCTCCCAAGCTACACAAATTTTACATGACAGATGAGGTTATCTTTGCACAAAGAAATCTGAAAAGTTGACTCTAATCAGTAGCATAATCAAAGCCTTGCTCTTGCAAAATAATATGATTCAACGCTCCATTATTGCAAATGCCACAGAACTAACCAGATCCTTGGAGGGGAGTACTTTTGTGCACTAATCCATGCATGTAATTATCGATATGCTTTCCCATGCCCTATTCAGATGCCCTGAGGTTTTTCTTCCACTTACACAAGGGGGGGGGGAAGAAGAAAAAAAGGATACAATCAGTTCAGTTTAAAGAACAAGTTGTATAAGTTTTTTTGACCTACTGCCTACAGGATCAAATAAGGGATTCTACCAACCGTAACGTCAGGAGAAAACCAAAGGGCTTTGCTTGTGCTAGTGGCCACCACCACCTGTGGGCAGCACAGGCAGGGCCCAGCAGGGCACACACTGTGACCAAGATGCTGCCAGAGCACCTGGGCTAATCAAACACTCAGGCCTGACTGCTTTATTAGACAGCAAGAAAACAGAGTGCCAACAGATGGCTTAATACAAGGATACATGCCTTTAATGACACTTAAGCATGTAAAAACTTAAAGCAATTAAAGAATAAGCTACTTTGTAAGAGATTAGATACAAAACAATGGTCGCACTGGGGGTTTTGGTACATTCATCAACTTGCCTGTGCTGAGAACTGCACCAAGCTGGCAATAGCACTGCCATGTTTACAGAGATTTCTTGCTAACAGCCTCCTTCTAGAAGACAAAAAAATAAATAAATAAAAAATCACCAAATGTAGCCAAGAACAAAGACAGTAAAAGCAGCAAAGAGGTTGCAGTGCAAGTGCATCCCTGATGCTCACAGCCTGGAACCCCAGAGCTGCTGTTGGGAAAGGCAAGGTGTTGGACACAAGCACAGCTAAAGCCAGCATCACTCCCCACTCAGTGCAGCTGAAATTAGACTACCTGCAAGAAAGCAGATTTCAATTTTCTGGCAATTTTAACAGACTAATAGAATCAGAACCCAGCATATTTGGGTTGCTGCTAGCACATTGGCAACACCTCTCCAAGCAACTGGGGAACTCTGTTCTTGAAACTAATGTATTCCTAGCAGCCAATAAGATCACTGAATGACACATTTCTTCTGCTTGAAGTTGAAAATGCAAAGGAAACTTCAAACACTTAGAAGCTAACGTCATTCACTTCATTCTTTAAAAATATAACACCATCTGTTGCCATCAGATTTACAGTACAGATCTCAGATATATGCATTTAGTTGTTGGTATCAAAGACTGCCAGCAACCCCACTACAAAAGTGAAGATCCTCTGGTAATCTCCAGAGTTTCAGAGAGAAAAACTGCTAAATTTGAAAAGTAACCAACAGGTTATACATGAAAAACATGTATAAAACAAAAATCCCACACCAGTAAAAACACAAAACTAAACCCTGACAACCTGTTAAATCTGCAGTAAAGCAAAGTGCACACATTTGGAGGTAAAACTGGGAGAAACCTACCCTAGAAATACCTGAACTTCAATGGCCACCTATTTCAGATCCCCACAGTCCTGCTCCCTCAGCACTTACAATTTCTGCATACCAATACTTCCCACTCTGTGGGCTCTGAGAGGTACAGGTTTTATGAGGTGTGGACTATGGTGGGATTTAATTTCAAGTATCAGCATTTTCCATGTGATGCAGGTTCCACAACTACAGGGTATATAATGCAAATAATGACATTCATGTCAGCAGAGGCTCAAAAATTACTGTGGGCTGTATTAATATTTGCAAATAAAACATAGCACATGTTCTTATTATAAATCTATTACTCAAGATGTGTCTGGGTAATATGTAAAACCAAATTAAAAGTTTGGGTTATTTTTTGAATATGCATTAGCCATTACAAATCAAAATCAAGTTTTAAGACAGCTAACAGTCCCGAGCAGCCAAGCCAGCACACCCACCAGGGGCTAGATATGCAGGAGCAGTCAAAAGTCAGACCCCTTATAGAGTCAGATCATCAGTAACTTCAAAATAAAAAGGCCTTGAACTTCTTTTAAAAAAATATATATTAACTTTGCTGAAAAGCTATCTTCCCACTTTTCTGAAGTAAAACAACAAACCTTGAAAGAAGAAAATCTTGCCTGTATGATACTAATGACTACATTTCCCATATTTAGCTTTTTGTGCCTCGGAAGTTAATACAATAGGAGAGGATTTAATAATATTTTTTCCCCTGTGACATACTCTGTCCCACTGGTATTTTTTGATTGAAAGACTGCAAGTAAATCTGACTTCGCCTTCTAAAATTAAGGTCTACTAGACATAAAAATCCAATTAGTGCTACAAAAATTAAGGCATGACATTTCCTCAGTCTCACTTACATTAATATAAATGTTTTTTGCTTTCTGTCAAGGATGAAGGACACAGCTGAATTATGTGACTTTTTCCCCCCATCTCATTTACATATTGATTCTAATAAGGCCAGACAGGTAGGCCAATACCAGCACTGATTCTGTCAGCAGCCAAAGTTGCCAGGACTGTGGATATTGTCACTTATAGGTTGATAAATGGACTACATGGACTAATTGTATTTCAGCATCTCTGGACAGATGGCAAATCTTACAGCCATATGGTGATTATTTCCACTACACTGAAAGTATATTAACACTTATCAAAATGTTTAAAGTGATGAGACGATCTAAAATAATTTTTCCATGAACTGGGATAAAAAAAGATGGGATCGGATGGGCTGGCACTCCAGGGCTGGATTCTCTCCCAGGATTCCTGTTCACTGCAGGCTCGAGGGCTTGTGGGTATTGCAGTTATTGATGGGACTGGCTGTGTTCTGGGTGCTCAGCTGTAGCACAGAAATGCTGTGATGGCCAGGAGAAAACATGCCTCCTCTTAGCTATTCTGCACTGCCCTTATTTAGTTGCCATTATTTGGTGTTTGATACAGTGGCTGCCCTGGGAGTTGGCAGCACCAATACGTATACTTTCTTTTCCTGGTATTTTTTTCTAAATCCTTCCCTGCTCTCTGGGTGAAAGCACACTGAAGTTATTGTCCTGTTTTGAAAGGTAGCCACATACCCAGCCTTGGCCCATGCAAATGGAGTAGAGGACTGCCCACACCACAGACAGTAGAGTCTCTGGAGTAGGACTATACATCCACTCTGTGCATTTAGCTGTCCCCATGCCTGCTCCCAAAAGAGGAAACAAACAACTGGGAGAGGACAGAATTATGCCCCAGCAATTCTGTGAAACAAAACAAACCTGCTGGATGGAGACCAGAGGCTCATCCTGCTTGCTGCTGACCGGGTAAGCCATTGCTAAGTTCTGCAGTGCTACGTCAGCATGGAGCCAGTAGCTCATCGTATTTACCAATGCAAACAAAGCACTCAATGGATAATACATCAGGTTGACACACATCCCAGATGACACAACCTGCTTATGGCTGTGTCCTTTACTAACACTTTTGCTGTGGGGCTTTGAAGTTTTTATGAGAATTATGCAGCAGTGAACTCACCCTTAAAGCAACAGGTAAGTAAGTATGTGCAGGAGACATGATCCTCTTCTGCTCTAAGTTACTCCCTATTTATACCAAACAAATGTGAGCAAAATCAGCTCAGTAAAGTCTAAATGAACTTCTATGCTAGAAGATAAGCCATATTGCATAATTCAATTTTTTGCTTCATTTGCAGAACAAAATTCTGAACATATATTTATTTTAAAATAGGATTAAAAGTCGTGTCTTATATTACGTACTAACGTGTTTTGAGTGCAGTCTCCTTGTAGGACACCCCTTGTTACTGGAGGCAGATGCTTCCCTTGCTGGGAGAGAAGAAGTTAATGCACAAGTCTCCCTTATCTGCCAGAAGCAAATTATAGCAAGTCCAGAACTAGAAACTACTCTTCATAGCCCTTGTGATCTAAAATTAGTGCCTGGTGTTAGTATGCAGAATGGATCAAGTACTCAGCCACTGAGGACAAGGTGCCAATTGGTGAGAAATTCTTACTATGCTTTTTGCACGTTCACACTTTAGCACCTTAAGAATTAAATCGATTTGACATGTAAGGCCTCTATTACAGATCTCTCTAAACACAGTTTTCTTTTAGGAAGGTTTACTACCACTGAAAGGCAGCAAAAGAGCATTTCAGGTGCTTGTTTCTCCCTAGACAACTCAGACTAGCCTCGTGTTTTTCCATGAGCCTCCCCAGCCAATGCTCTGACCCAAGCTTGGAGCTGCTGCTGCCCTGGGCACCAGCTGGGCTGTTCCCCTCCCTCCCCTCCCCCCAAGGGAGCTCAAACAGCTCCAGTGTCCCCACGAGGAAAGAAGTGCCAAAAGGAGCTGGAAAAAGAAAAGAAAATGAGGAAAAGTAACTTAGATCCAAGGTGTAAAGTTTGGACCAATCAATTTAACCATGGAAATCAGTAATTTTTTTAAGGAATACCAGGCAGTGCTAACCATCCCAAGTCATACTCAGCAGTTGTGTATCTATTTTCTCTTCTGGCCAATAATTCTGAGGTCATCTTGTAAAGCAGCTGATGAACATAAACTCATTCCAGCACAACCTCATGTCACTTATGCTAATTTAAGTTATTTGGAAGTGCAATGTTACTTTGATAGGAGAAACCTTCTATAGTCATACCATGTTGCTCTGTCTTAAGGACAAGGATGCCAATTCATAAGACAGGGAAGAAAGACCAAAAAGGGAACACATAGTGGATTAGAGATTTTGATTCTGTTCCAAACCCTAAGCTTAAAAACTTTGGCAACTTCTCCCCCATATAATTTGAAATGCTAATTTATAATTCCATGGAGAAAAAAAAATATTGCAATGATCTGAACAATACACATGCAGGATTAGTGCTCTGAGACTGAAAAGTTTCAGACTTTTCCTGCAGAGGCAAAAGCAGGTAACCACAACTGCAGGAGAGGTGTTTATCCCAGGCTTCATGAAGAACTCAGTCCAGCTGAAAAAGAAGTCCTTCCCAGAACCCTCTGCAAAACCACAGGCTTTGCAGAGAAGTCCGGGGAGGCAAAGCAGGGTGAGAGAGTGTAGTGGGAGCATCAGGCTGCATACAACTAAGTCCCTGAAAGCTGATGCATCTTCTATAATATACAGTTGTGAAGGTCTCAAAAAAACCCTTATGCTCAGAACTTTCTGTCCAGGGAATAACTTTGAGAATCACACAGAAACTTTAAAGACACTCCTTGTCCTTCAGATCTTACGAAAGACAAAGTGTTATGTTAGTATTTCATGTTATGCACAAACACCCATTACCCTGCCTCAAAGTACAGAGAAAGGTGGAAGAGGCCCACAGGGAGGGAAAGGACAGCTCCTTGAGGAAGAATGGACCCATACACACTTCTGGATCTGCCTGCAAGGAGGCAAGCAGCCTCCCCATGAGTTCCAAATAGCTCCCAGTCCAACAGTTCCCTTTCTAGAACATGGGATCTGATCCTTGCTCCACAGCTATTGCACCTCATTGTAACTGAGATTAGAGACTCAAGCTTTTAATTGAATTCCTTTGAATTTGGGTGGGTGTAGTGAAGTGTCAAATCCCTGTTCTCAGTCAAGCCCACTTCTGTTAGCCTTGAAAAGAACCATAAACCAAATGAGACTCCCTTTTTATGTATTAGCATTTTTAGATGATCCCTTAAATACATTTATAAAGATCACATCTGTAAACAACAGGCAATATAAAATACCTATCTCCTGTAACAGACTACATAAGTGACTAATAGTTGTCAAAGACAAAACAAAAATATCATTTAAAAAGAAAGCTCTCATTCACCTGTGTGCTGTAAAGTTTGAGGTAACTAAATCTCCTTTATTGTGCCATAAAATAATAAATTTATCCTTATTGGAGGAGAAAGGATTATTATGATAGTTGTTGGATTATATATGTAAATAGGTAGAGTCCAAAGATGTTTTAATCTCCTTCCTTTATATCAAAGGGCAACAGTTGTGCCTTGGGTGTACATCATGCCCATGAACACCCTCAGGGCTGCCCTGTTTTGGCAGAAACCTTCTGACAGGCCAGGGAGGAGTGTTTTGGTGTTGGGGCTAGCAAGGATTTGGACTATAAGAAGGTATAAGAGGTGGGGGCTCTACCTCACAGGGCAATGCATAGGTACATCCTGGATAGAGACAGGGAGATGTCACCGGAGAGACGGGGGGACAACTACCCTGTTGCCATCTTTGCACTGGTGTCTGAAGTACTTACCAGAACACAGCTCCTGCCTCATCTTTAGACATTACCATCTCTGAAATAAACAAAGATGTCAGACTCTCCACATGTTTCTCCATACATCCTCCAAGCAGCCCAGAGCCCCACACAGTCTCAAGTGCTGGTTGGCAAGATTTTGCACATCTCCTTTCAGAGCATTTCTCCCAATTTTAGTTTGGGTTGTTTTTTTTTTCAAATGCTCTCATTGACAGTTTCAATATCAGAAAATAGATCACGTTCCCACTTCAACAACTGCAGGGAGACATTTTAGATGTGTACAACAGATTTACAGTGGGAAGGCAGAATACAAAAGCTCAATAAAACCAGGGAATGAAACAAAGGCAACAACAAAATCCTGCTGTTACAGATTACAGAGCAACTCACCAAAAACTTGAGTCAGCCACTGCAGCACAATTCATATGGAGGAGAGATAGTGTCCATCTTGAAGTACTACATTTTCAAAAAGTAAAGCCATGCTGAATACTCCCAGCTCTGGCTACACTACCTGTCCTTCTTCCAGGGATGACATAATCCATAACACATACTGAAAATAAGATGTTGACACCTCCACATAAAACTAACATTTCCCTGCAGAGCCATGTACAATTTAAATGTTATATTTTCTCACTCCTCAAGTATAGTGTTCCATACCTGATGAAGATCTACTGCAAAGCATTAAGCAGAGTCAAACAAGTATTTCTACAGAAAGTACTCATATGCACCACTTCACAGTCCACAAGGAAAGAACCTTGGTACGATGAGAAGCAGCTTTAAGAAAAAATACTGTATGAGGTGGCTATGTATTTTTAGACATATTCCAAAGAGCCCTGTGCTGTCTTGCTGCACTGATGTACTAAACCTTGCCTGATAAGAAAGCAGTTGTAGGATTTCTACAATTATAATGCAAATGCTAACAGGGAACAACACCTAGGTGCTCCCAAGGGCCCCTGGATGTGCAGGCAGGAGAGTGCAACTTGTACAGAAAATTTCTTTTTGAACTGCAGCAGAGCTCAAGTTTTTAAATCCTCCAGACCACAGTGAAACTTACAGACAGAAAACAGTTTGTAAGAATTTCTGAAGTGACAATCTTGCATCTTGATAAGCCATGACAAATAAATAAAACCAGACCAGTGTGCGTGGGAGGCAGGGAAGGAAGACGCGTTTCCACTGAAGTGAACAGGCTTCGCACAGTCACCAGCAGTCACTTCTGCCCGCACCTCCATTGCCAGGCCCTCTTTCGCCTGTGTCAGATCTACTTTCTCTTTTCCATGATAAAGCCACAGTTGTTTTGTAGCTAAAGCTCCCAGTCCTGCCAGCCTTCAACATAAAGCCCACAAATCCTAACACACCTACACAGCAGAGCCTCCTGCTCCCCTATGAGTCATTAAGCAGGCTGTCCTGCTTGCTGATGTCATCCAGCAACATCTATTTTTTTAAACAAATCCTAAAACGCCTCGAGCATCAATTATTTAAAATATTATCTTCATTTTAATCCTGACCCTAGTGGCAAAATTACCACTACGAAGCATTTCCAAGTGATGCAAGAGGGCCCAATAGCCTCTAATAGTGGCTACGTCAATGAGGAGTAAGCAGCAGGCTACTCATGTCACACATGAGCTAAGCAGAGCATCCAAGCCAGCAGCAGCAGGAAGATTTCTCTTTTACAAACAGGCAGAGAGTAGCTAGGATGTGTCATTGAAAACATAATCAAAGATCAACTGCATCATCCCATCTCATCTTGTACATTTTGCATGACTGCATGTTACACAACCCCTACTCACGCCATCTCGAACCTGTGCGGGCTGATGTGCGGCTCTGGTGCAGCAGTAACCTTCCCTGATAATAATGGTCTATTCCCTGCCTAATTGCTCTTGCCATTAAAAGTGCTTCTTTAATGCTCAAGCTTAAACGCTTCCTGTCTTCATTTGAAAGCAGTGCCCTTGTCACATTCCAAGATTTAATAACAGGATCATCAGCTATTTACAGAGTACAGCTGAATTATCAGAGAAACAGAATTGAAATACATTCCCCTAAGCACACTTACATCCTAAAAAGCCACATTCAAAACACAGTATAAACAAGTCACATGCTGCATTTCCAGTGCACAAATGCAATAGACAGCATTCAAGGTGAAAGCAGGCAGAGATTTGGCCGTGAAGCAACCTTCAGGGCTGAGGACTTTCCCACTCTGCACACGCCCAAAGTCAACAGGAAAACCAACAGCTGAAACAAAATCCTTATGCGCCCTTAAATATATGTTAATGGGTGAGGCTGTTTATTGTAGGCACTGCATTCATAAAGCCAAATGAATGAATAAAATTAATAAACAGTACTGCAGAAAGTCTGGGTGCAAAACCAGGCAGATGCCCTTGCTCTTCGGTTCCCAGGAAACTCAGTGCTTCTCTCTGCCCATTTCAGCTATGCAGGGAATATGCTTGAACACAATTTAAAGAAACTGAACATTAAATAATTCTTTTTAACATTTCAAATGTTGCTTTTATTAGGAAACCTACTCACCCTCTTCCTTTCAAATCTAAGGAAGGGCTTGAGAGACATCCCAGCTTTGGGAAAGATACTTATCAATTTTTTTCTCAAGCAATAATCAAATTAACAGTGGTAATTAACTTTGTTAGTAGCTGAAAGTGACTACGATTACCTTCTTAGCATTAAGTTTTCTTTCAGTTCACTCTTTCAACACCATTGCCTATGTGAGCAAATGCTGGTTGTGATACTAGCAGATTTTTCCCTACCATAATTTATTGAATTTATCTCTAGTAGACCCTGCAACCCACTTTGCTTTTCATGCCAATCATTCGTTCATCGTTTCTTCTGCTACTTTCATTAGCTTGTTTTGTAACTTCTCTCAATCTCTATGTTTTCCTTGGACTTTACTCATACAGGACATTTTTGCCCAGATTCAGTTATGTGCAGCTGCAATGTTACAAATTCCTCACATTATGTGATAGATGACAAGGGCTCTCACTTGATGGCAGACTTGGGTGAAACACTCCATCACAGGTTTGCTCACTCACCTGAATGCAACCATACCAAAATCCTAAGCATGCACAAACCCTTAAAACCATCCAGCTATTTTATTTTTTTGTTATTTCTTCCTCCCAAGGTCCCTGCCACTCTAACCTTATTAAATGGCATTAAATATAAGAAAGGAACTACACACAACAGGTTTTATACATACTGTTGAAGTCAACTGAGTTTTCTCATTCATTTCAGTGAATTTAACACACTGTTCCAGAACTTAAAAGCTCTCTGGACCCGACTTTTTCACTGACTCTTGTACAGACACCTCTACCTGCACACAGAGACACTGAACTCTTCAAGTCAGAACAAGAGCCATTTATACCCACACCGCAAAATGGCAACAGCTACTTGAAGAACCAAGGCTGTGGAGAATCAAGTCTCCCCAGCCAGCTGCTTCAGAAATAATGAGATTAACAACATCCATCAAATCTCAGTCCCTTTCTTTGAAAACCTGTTGGATGATGCCGCATACATTTCCCCAGGCTATATGCTAGGAGCTGAACGAAAGCTGCTGAACTTAAAATATCAAAAAAGAGTCACAGAGCTCAAAGTACCACCCCAGCTGCATTTGGGCAAACACTTGTCCCAGCCCCACTCTGAGGACATCTTTGCAATGGAAGCTGGGTGCCACTATCTGTCCGCTTCTCCTGGGATCCCAGGATGCCCCCTTCCTTCATGGACAGATGGCTCAAACTCTGGAGGGAGCTGGCATGAGACTCCCATGGATTTCAGTGGGAGCTGGATGATGGCCAAGGTGAATTTTCTCTACAACACACTATTCCCTGCAATGGAGCTTCTTAGGCAAAGCTTATCACCATGGCATCTGAAGTACTGCCGATTACCAGAACAGCCAGCTTGAACACTGTCCAAAATTAATGTCTTCCTATAACACTACCTTCATCACATTTCCTGCTTCCTTCATCACCTTCTTTCTTCATCCTCCCACTTCTCTGCCTTTAACTCCCCAAAGAAAGCTGTATGTTGGCTGATGGACATTACTATTGCTAACAGCAGAAGGGAAGAGTGCAAGGCAGACTTTCCTGATGCTCTTAAATGCCACTGTATAATAAAAACATTACATATGAAATACAGGCCCCCAACCACACCTTTTCATGAAAATGTTACAGAAGAGGTTGAGTCTCGTTCATGAATCCAGTCTCCTTAAGATGAGGTTATTTCATTGCTTGATCCAAGCTTGGAAACTCACTTTTTCCCACCTTCCTAAGATGCAGGCTCAATACCCACCTGAGGGAAGCAGAGGTGGATCCTGCAAGGCAGGGCAAATTTACCACATGAGCCCCTGCACGAGCAGCACAGAGAAGCCATCTCCTATCAGCCAAAAGAAACATGTGCTATGGGCTAGTTCATCGTTAACCCGTGGAGCACACATTTTACATTGGTATAAAGCTTTCTGCAATGATTTCTTACACTCAGAGGCCTGATTTTCATTTTGATATCACTTATAAAACAGATTTAAAAATCAATTTTATTGCTAGAGGGTATTTAAATTAGCTGCATTTTAATCCAACAGATAATATAAGTAACAGCTTCAGCAGCAGTGATTTACAGGTCTGATCCAAACTGGTTACTTGTTACATGCCTCACAACAAGCAATATTTTGTAATAGGCAGATAAGGAAATACAAAGACACTAAAGAAATTAAAATAGTAAAAGAATGAAAGCACCAATGGAAGCAGCTATCCAGTATCTCCTTATATCATCTAATAACTAAACCTGAAGCATCTTTATTACTAGAAAATTAGCTTAGACTGCTTAAATTGAGGTCAAATTGAATCAGACCACAGCTATTAGATGAGAAGGTATAGCTCACTGAAATCAGAGCCATAGACAAGTGAGCCACATTCTTGTGTACGTTAAGCTCTTGGCTTGCAACATCCAGAGACAAATCAGGTGGTACTTTCAGACAAAAATTTCTGGAGCTGGAAAGGCACTATGTTGTGGTTTTTAAATAGCAGAAGTTGTAAGCTCCAAGACTATCAAGGTATCAACAACTATCAGATATGGTGGGTAGAAAAAAGTGGTGATTTAAGAAAGTATTTGTTCCCTTTAAAGTAAAAATTTGTCCAGTGAGATCCTTAACAGTGGCTTGATCCAAAGACAATGGTTTTCAGCCAGCAGGAACATCCACATTAACTTCAACAGGCCTCACAGTGGATTTTTTTTTTTTCCCTGGACTTCTTAATTTACAGCATTGTTTTTACACCCCCTGAATTACAGGCATTAATTTTTTTAAAAAAACATGTACATTACTTTTGTAAAACTTGACACTACTTTGCTGCCTACTAAGTTGAACTAAAACAACAGTTTAAATAGCTCAGCTCACAGCTAATAAGCAATTTAAATAGCTTTGCGGAGCTCAAGTAGCTATATCAGGTTTCATAGCACCATCAGTCACTGTCAAATCCATAGGCAGCATGTAAATGAACCATTAGCAATGGCCACCCCAGGAAAAAAAATTCAAGAGCTACAAGTCAAGTTATTTTCACAACTTTTGTGGGAAGGTGCCCCATACAGGACACCAAAACATGCCCAAGAAGCAAATCCCACTGGAATGCCTGGGACAAAATACATTCTATCAAGTAAGAGACTGAGCTATGTGCTCTGATCACAACCTGCTTCACAAAGACAGATGAGTACCCAGGTGCCCGTGATCACAAAAGGGAAAGCTGAAGCACACAGAGGTGAAGGATTTGCCAGAAGAGATGGAGCAGGGAGGAACCTGCGTAGGGTTGCTCCTGTGTCATCTGTGCTGAGCTGCAATAGCACTGTCACATACTTCCAAGTTCTCTGTATCAGAAAGTTGAATGGCAAGATAATGACACAAGACACTTGCAAAATATTTATCAGAAAAACACACCTTGTCTGCACTCTGTACAGATTGTACAAGCGTGTACAACCCACGCCAGAACCCTGGGAATGAATGATGCTGGTAGGTTGATCTCTCATGCACCAATGCAAGACTGAAATAATTTCTTTTTAATCACATTAAAACAGGCTATTGAACTAGACTGGTGAACCTGACTCATACCTGCACAAGTCTGCATGACCCAACACAGCACACATAGCAGTGCAGACACAAGCACAACCAGAGCACTCAAAAGCCTTCAAGTCCTTCACAGCTTGAGCAGCTCTGGAGGCAGAGCAGGACCACACCGAGCCCAGACCCAGGACTCACTTACAGAAGGGCATGGGGGACCTGCAACCTTCTACTAAGTTCTCTCCAAGCCACAACTAAACTTTCCAGCCAAACTGATGGACCAGTATGGAAAGTTTAAAAAGGCAACAGCAAAAACATTTGCCTTTAGAGACACCCAGGTAAAATTTGGGTGGCAATTTTCCCTTGGATAGATATTTCTGACCATCCTGGACTCTCAGTGGGGCAGCTGCTCCAGCCAGGTTTTGATGATTCTTTCCCCACCCAAGGATAGTTTCTGTTTTATTTTCCAGTGGAAATGTACATAATTAAGAAGTAGATGAGCCCCTTACAATCCTTAAGTGAAACACAGGAAGATACTTAGATCTTATTTCTCCCTCTGCCTCTGTACTTCTAGTCAGTATGCCTAGGTATCAAATTCAGACACATGCACAGCATTTTAATTCATTATTTATCCATATTGTCTCAAATTCTATCCCTTTAATAATAATAAAAAAACTATAGTGGGAGTTTGCATAGCTGGAAGCAGCATGAGGAAGCTCAAACTGGACAGCGATTTCTTACCACAGGGGGGTGAGGAGAGGCAAGGAAAAGAAAAGGTGTAAGAGAACATAATAGGATAAAAATAAAGCAAATTAAATGTGTGGGTTTGGAATCCCCCAAGACATTCTGGTCGAGAGGATCTCAAACCTATATATAGTTCAAGCCAAAAAGCATGTTAACCTCTGTTTCCTGATATTTAGTTCACAAACTGCCCTAATGCCAGCATTTGGCTTTTGTCCCCTGATTAAAGTTAGAGGATAGGAAAAACGCAGGACCGATTTTTTGAAAGACAAAGACGAAATCTCCAAGAGGCCATCACATGTGATCAGAGACTTCTGGCACGATGAAACACAATTTTAAAAAAGCCCAAAACCATTTAAAACCCCAACAAGGGCGGAGGAAATATTTACACGAATTGGCGAACAACCGGCACAGTTCAAGCAAGTTTATCGTGTGCCTCCAGCAGCCGAGAGCTGCCGCGGAACCAGAGCACGGACCATCTGACAATGAACTCGCCGCTCAGCGCGGCGCGCACATCCCGCAGCTCCCGCCGAGGGACCGGACCCCCCGGCCCCGCACCAGCCTC
>NW_009952711.1:9149192-9149533 GCF_000747805.2 Chaetura pelagica
GAGAGCACATCCCGAGGGTGCCCTTCCGAGCCCGAGGCGATGTCACCGCCGAGGGATGTCTTGTGAAGCACAAGCAAGCGATTTTCCCACCATCAAACCCTCCCCACGTCTTGCCACGTTTCGAATACGTTTTTCCAGGGAAAGGAAGGGAGCACAGCACCGTGTGTGCCTGCTCTGCCATCCCGAGGGGCTTTTGAGCCACTGGGCAATTTCAGCCACCTGTGGGCAATGCGCCCTGGCAGACTCAGCCCCACAGTCCTGATCTGGCCACTAGCCTGCTGCCCACCCAGAAGTGCACATCACATGAGGAAAACTGCTCCTCTTCTGGCCCTCCTCTGCCC
>NW_009952711.1:9149582-9165294 GCF_000747805.2 Chaetura pelagica
GTTTCATGAAAATAGAGGGATGAATCCTCTGACGGAAGGAAAACCGCACTGGTGTGGAAGAGCTGTTTTCTGGCAGCCCAGCCATGAGGGTGACACTGACATCTGCTCGGCAAGGACAGGATGCAAATCCATGAGAAAGCCATGGACCTGCTCAGTCGGGTATTCATAGGACTGTGCAACACAGACACATTTATTCTTTTGAAGACGCCCAGTTCACACATACGAGAGGATTTAAACTTCTCCCACACCAAGTTATAATTAATACTCTGCCATCGAGAGTGATTTATTTTTTTTTTTTAAATCTCATGTTGATTTATCCTTTCTTTCAAAGAAAGCTTAGAAGTTGTTGGAAAGGCTTAATGGTTGCTTGATTTAACTTTGTGTGCAATAACGGGAGTTGTCCCCAGAATTACCTGGGGACCTCATGGGAACCCTCAAAGGAAAACTTAACCATCAACCTAACACCTTCCAGCTACAGAGAATGTAAGTGTCTCCCACTCAGACAGACAACTATTTCCTGTTGTATGGAATGCCAACATGGAATTTCGATCTCATACACTCAAATCAAGTCCATGCTGTGGGGAAAACAGCAGGGTGAATTGCACAGACATTTTCAAAAGGCTGTGGAATGACACCACTCCAACATAACCTGCTGTCTTTACCGTAGTCAGATGGTTACTGTGAATGTTGAAGGAGACTTAACTCCTTACCTAACCACTGATACCTAAAGACTTCCCATTCTGCCAGCTGAAATGGAACTGAAAAGTTCAATTTCCTCTGGGATAGTCACAGCAAAAGTGGCAATCTTTTCATGTTCACAATGGGCTGCAGCCTGGAATATTGCTTTGATATGGTCATTTCTCTCTTCTTGGGGAAACAGTGAGAGGGGAATATTATCCAAGGGGAAAAAATAGCAGCCTGGCCATCTTGTGGAAAAAAGTAATCATAAACCAGATTATTTTATCACACTGTTTTACACCATTTACTTAATGTTGTTAAATTACATACTCCATTCAGCAGAGAGGAGTTATCTTAGTTCTCTCCAATTAATTAGCTCACATTGGTTGAGTATCTGAAAGCTGTGTTTCATGAACCAGTGCTGTAAGTAACTTACAAATATCTAATGGAATTGGATCAAAATGGGGTAATGCACTTGCTACGTGTCATATGGTGAAGAAAACTGGCAATTGAAACTGCAGTTGCCTTAGCATTTTCTAGTGTTTTAATCTTTTCCAGCCTTGCATTTAAGAGCATATTTTCATCCCAATTATAAAAAAAAAAAAAGCTTAAGCTTGTGAGAGCATAACTGGCTGAGAAATTTGCATTATACAAAATTTTATATATTGTTTTTGTTCATAAGGTCTTCCCATTTGGTTTAGGCTTTTATAGGCTGAGCTGCCTTCTAGAAGAGACAGTTGTTGTCCCATTTCTCAAGCACCTTGAGACATCTGGTCTGGCAGACATTGAGTTGACCTAGTATTCTGCTCATATTTGGGTGCACTCCCTTCATCTGAAATTCCCTCTGTTCTTCCAGATGGATGAGATATTCCTCTTTTGGAGAGGTGGCACATGGGTGCTGTCCTCCTATCTCTGTCAAAAAGAGGATGAATTCCCATCCTTAGTTTAAGTCAGTGGTAAAAGTCTTGTGGATTTGAATGAGGCCAGATCTCATGCAAACTATTTAACATTATCAATATTGAATGAAGCCATTGCTCTACAGACAGTTCCATGTTGAAATCCTCTGCCATCACAGGGAGTCCTAGTTTGTGTATAGTTGCCATTGATCCACATTATTTTAGTATAACTTAGTATTCCATTTTTTAAGGTATTTTGGGCTCTCTATAAATGAGAACTATAAATATACAATCAAAATCAATCAGTTCTTTCATTTGTGACATGGTATTTCACTTCCGACATGGCTTTGCTGCAGGATGTGCAGATGATGGCAATTCAGCCCTCATTTAGTATTCACCAGTGTGCTCTTATCCCTGTGGCACAGTTCAGGAAGACTCAAAATACTGAAGGCACAGGATCCCACAGTATGATTCCAGCTGAGCAATAAAAATATCCACATTCTGTAAATGGATGTAACTTCTTTAGATGAGAAATTTCTCCTATTCCCACAGGCCTCCTAAAGATATAATTTTTTGATTCCTAGATACAGGGAGAATACCCTTTTCAGAAAACTGATCTAGCCATCATGAGTATGTCCCCAGTCTGCATTCTAAAAATCCAAGAGTTCACCGGTCTCTTCCTCTCTCTTGGTTTTTCTGTTCTCTCCTTTTGTTTGGCTTTCACTATTGTCCTCTTTTGCCACTCTATTTTATTTTAGATGTAATTTTATTTCAGAAAACCTGCTGTTCAGTCTTTTTCAACTATTATACTTCAAAAGAGTCTTCTCCCTATTTCCCATGGCAGATAGTACTAAATAAAATATTCAGTACTGTGATATTCTTTTTTTTTTTCCCCCAACTAGACTGAAGAAATTTGAATTTTTTTTACTCCAACAAAACTGCTCTATGTCCTTCTTCTTTTTTCTCTCTGTCTCTCTCAAGCACTTTCAATCTTTAAATGTTATCCAGAAGTTTAACTGAATAAGCCTTTGGGGAATTCTTGATTTTTACATTTGAAACAGAGAATTAGTTTTCAAAATCCCCCAATGAATGGAGAATTAATGTAATTATAATATCACTGGATATGAAATTTTAAAGATGAGCAACTGAGAAAATAAAGGATTTTAAGGCACACTGTTGAAAACACTCTGATTTATGTTTTTTGTTGTTAAAACCTACTTAATCCAGTATCTAATAAACAATTTGGAAAAAGGATCTATTTGTTTTAAAAAAAAGAAAATACTCCTGTCCTTTCAATTAAAATGTCAGGACTAACAATAAACATCTGAGACCTTCAACAAGTCCTTCAGCAAGACAGAAAATCCCCCAAAGCTGACATTCATGTGGTTTCTAAGGTAAAAACAGTTCTCCATTCTTCTCCAGAAATAATCAAAGAACAATCACTTAGGACTACTTTCTGTCTCTCTGTAAGTGAAAAAGAAGCAGCCTGTTTTTAAAAGCGTTTTGTCAATCATCTTTAAAAGAGTAGGTTGAACATTCTTTTATTATTCTTTGCAGTTTATTCTTCTATGTATAATTACCTAGTGCCAGGAAGCACCATGTCTAAGTGGTGTAGTAGAAGGTACATAAGAGTGCTACTTCCCTTTCAAAAAGTTGTCCTGTAAAATATGCAAATATCAGTTTGAAGCAGATTTTTATGTAAATGAAAGGAGTTGTCATTGTCACACTGTGGCATATGCTGCCATCTCAATGAAGACAAATACACAGCTAACAAAAAATACTATTAAGTAAGATTTTAGAGATTAAAAACATAGGTACCTAAAGAAAGCCAGCAAAACCAGAATAATGTCCTACCAGCCACTACAGGTCTCCCAGCCCTGAATGTAAATACCCAGTACAGTGTTGAAGGCTGCAAAATTGTAAGAGGCTGACTGATTTCTAATAATATTTGGAATTAGAGTAGTGAGGGAGCATGTGCCAGTATTAATAAACAATTTGGGACAGATCCTCTAGGCATCCTCCAGTTTTTGTCTACTAGAAATCCATCCTGGTACACATCCTGGAATGCACACTGAAGCTGAACATTTATAAAGGTAGTCCCATAGTTGAAACAAACCTTGTTGCCTTTAACAGACCTGTTTCTTTGTACTTACAAGGTAAGATAGATAAAACAGATACTCACAATTCTTAATATTTACATTGAGGTAGACACTTTGATTATGTCCACTCCATTGTAAAGTAAATAGGGTTGGTCACTCTTCACATCACAGCTTTTTTATGCACCTAATGCGTCTTGCAGCTCTTATCTGAAACAATGCTAATTTGCAGGGTAGGTGAGGAGCACTGCATATAAGTCTTCTTACAGCTTGGATTTGAGTCTCTCTACTTGCCTCATATACATCCCAACACTGCTTTTTTATTTTTGAGCACATATGCATGAGTGGAGATATTCATAAAGCTACTCCCAGCAATGCACAGGGCTCCCAGCTGATGAGTTGGATCCAGAATTACTCCCCAAAACTGCACCAAATGCAGTTTTTCCCTTCCAATATACAGCACTTTGCATTTCATATGTCACTTTAGAAGTTGTCAGCTTTTTTACTTAAAGTTTATTTTGATCATTTTCGTTTTTAAACACCGAAAAGAAGAAAAAAAATTGTATCATGCATGAGTGCAGATGAGGCCTCTGGTTTCCTTCCAAGCTTACAGCACAAAATTCCAGTTATTTGTGATTTATAAAATGGAAGCTAGAGCAATCAGGCACTGGTTATGCGGATGGGGTAGATTAGTTTTCTTTTTTTAACTAATTCAGACCAAAATTTTTGGTCCTGGCAGGCCAAATTGTACAAGAGATGGGAGAAGGAAAGAACTACATGTTTCATCTGTTAGAAACAAGGACCCTTGTACTGCAACTTGGCTGTGATGATGATGGTAACAGCCAAGGCTACTAGTAGAGGAGCTGATAATATGGAAGTGAAAAGATATTCACATTTTTTGTAAAAGAATCTTAATCTTCAAACGCACAGAATTGCACAACCATTCATTTCAGCAAATCATTTTGCTCACATGTAAATTTTCTTGTAGCTTAGGAGTTTTTAATTCTCAGGCCCTTTCTACCATCTGTAACTCAACCTCTATTTTTTAAAGAACTTGCAGACATCTGTTTAAATACCCATCTCTTCCATCACATGGAATTTTGGATTCAAAAAATCTAAGCTTGAAAAATAATACTGAAGTTGGATTACATTTCCAAGCAACCAAGGACTGGCATTTTAAATGCTGCCTTTTAATGACTCCATTCTGCTGTACTGGCTGCGTTGGGCTCTGTGGTGGCTGAACAATGTCTGCTGTGGGTGCAGGTCAGCAAGCTGGTCGTGGTGCCATAGGGGCTGAGGGGACAGGAAAGAGGGGAGCTGGAGAAGATCCCCCCAGGCTCATCACAGCCAGCTACCCTGCAGCAGAAAGGGGGTCTGGCCTCCAAGGGGGCTGTTGTTGAGCCTGGGATTCTGCTAGGGTCCTGTGTCACCTCTAGAACTAATCCTGCCTATGAGACCAAGGCCAGCTTGAGCAGCATAAGCACAATGGAATTTTGCTGTCCTGCACCTGACTTTTTTGCAGGGGTGGGTGCAAGGTCAGAGTGTAGTCAGGGATGTGTGTGGAGAGGTATGGCAGAAGAAAAGGGAGGGCAGAGCACTGGGACCCACAGGAAAGGATGAAAAAGCAGTGTGGTATGTTCCTAGGGGATGTAATGAAAAATGTATTTCTTTTGCAGCCTGTTCTCCCATATAAAATAGGACAGAGGAAGAGAGGCTGGAGACAGATCTTTTAGAGCATTTTAGTTCTCCAGAACAGCTTGCCTTGGCTGCTTCTAGGAATTCATACTTTAGACTGGTGCAAAACACATCACTCCTTGTATTTCTTTACAACTGACTCACAGGTGGACTTTGCCCCTTAATCAGCTTCTTGTTTGCCTGACTGGAAAATGAAGACATTTCCAAGGGTACACCAGAGGTCTGATTCATTTCCATGAATGCCCAACAGCTTGATAGAGGCTTATACTTTTCCCTGTGGACAGAGGTATCTGGATCCTTTGTCTGGATGAATTTCCCAAAGGACTGAGCAGTACAGAGAGAGTGCCAGGTGAGAAGGGAGCCACATAGAATTTCAAGCCTATTTATAAAAACTGATGGTTGAGGTATAGTCGTGAGCACCCCAAAGCTCTCACTAAGGCTCATCTGGACAGGAGTAGCACATCAGCACACGATTTCTCCCCTCCAGTTGTGGAAAATACCTTGAGTTCAGGGAGGCAAGACCTAGCTCAGAGATACGAAGCTGCAAGTGCCCAGCTATGGGTGTCTTTCACAGACAGGGAATAACTTCCATTTGTGAAGGACACTATCACCACCAGCAAGCAAATATTTTTATGCTTACAAAATGCATTAGAAAAAATCAAACTAAAAAATTATACAGAACTTCATTTATAACACTTTGAAACAAAGCTAAAGATCTTGACTTATACCAGTCCTTATGTCTAGGTCCTGCTAAACAATAATTAATCAATAATAAAAGTGAAGCCAGAAGGCCACAAATCACGCAGAATTTCTTCTCTTTTGACTACACTGGTAATTAAAATCTGTTATTTGACAAAAGAACAATGAGAATACAGCTCCCACAAAGATGTCAGGGTGAGGAAGTACATTTTAGAAGAATCTGGTGGCAAGCTGGGATGCATGTCTTCCCTGGAGAAAAGTAGCTCAAAGAGAGTTTCTGCATTCTTAATTCTACCTAATATAACTCCTCTGCAACAATACTTGGATGACAGAATACATAAACACTACCAATCAGTTAAACAAACACAATCAGACTTTTTCAGCTCCATTATTTTGCTTCTCAGAAGGCATTTACTGTCAACACTCTTAAAACCAATCTTGTGTAATTCTATTTAACAGAAGATGCAAAACTGCTCCTATCTGATGGTAAACACAGGTTCTACCTTTCTGGAGAAAATTCACAGTCCTTGGAGGGTGTATAAAATCCGTATTTCTTGAAAAATCAGATAAACATTTTTAGTCACTTGCAAATATGGGGGTGGGGAGAGTAAAAGGGATATGTTTGCAGCTCAAGCAGCTGGAAGAGCACTCTGTAGATCCAGAGTGCTTACCTGAGTTTTGAAGAAGTAAGGACAGGATAGCAAGCAGCAGCAGCAGTGCATTAATATAATATTAACCTTTTCAACCATAGTTCAGTTAGGGCTTTGGAGCCAGGGGAAGGATCACAGTGCACTACCATGGGAGATGATGCCAAGCATGCAGTTGTGGAATTCAGGTTAACTCCATGGGACTTGGTGGAAGGTAGAGCAGAACACTTAAAACTTCCAGAAAAGCTTTGAGCCATGTTTTATTTTAAATTAGTCTTTAGCCAATAGAGAAATACTATATACACACACCAAGACCTTTTCTATATACTTGAGAAAATGAAGACAACACTGTAAAGTACAGATGACCCATATCCTCTATTTTTCATTTACTGATCATTTGCAGAAGAGCACATGATTTATGTTGTAAATGTATCAACATTTTTCTAAGTTTAATTTGATAGTTTTCCTGCAGGAATAGGCTAATCTTCATCCATACTCGCCTTTAATGATATTTATTACTGTTCTTATGCTCTTCAGTGGATGACTGAATATTCCCTCTATGTTCACCTAGTGAGTGTGCTTTTCCCAAAATAGTCCATGACTTTCTTCTATATTTGCACAAGTGATGTACTATTTTTATATTTGCATGGAAGAAGTTAGGGGAACCTGCAAAAATATTTTTCAGTGGTATCACTTGTCAGCTTGTAAATTGATTTACAATTTGAAATGTGATATCGTAAGTGGCATGTGACAGATGATCTAAGAGGAAATATTTTGTGGTGTCCTAGGAAATCTAGCCAGAGTTGCTCTTTTTCAGATTCTCTGGTTTTTTTGCCCAGAAAAAACAACATTTGGTCAAAGACAGTAACCTTCAGCTATTGTTACTCAGTATTCAACTTTCATCCAATATTTAAAGCTGAATTTTCGATAGTTTTAAGAACATGGCTTCTGGGATACAATGCTATTCCAGTAGCTGCACTGGGAAAAGAGCACAGGCCAGTCCAGAAAGTGCAACCAAGCATGTTCTGAATGCATAGGACATGCAAAGCCACAAGTGCCAGCCAACCAACCAACACCACATGCTTAAAGCCATACTCAATGAACCCAAATTTCCTCATGCACAACGATGCCTGTTGTGACAAGCAGCTAATCTTCTCCACACAGAAGCCTGATGCCAGTGGAAAAAACACTTCTTTTTACTTCACTGGGATCGTGATTTGGTTATCATTTATTAATCCTCATTCCATTCCTGTGAGATGAGTGAGCGATATATAGAGATCGCTTTGCACACCATTGCAGCAAGGTTGTTTCTGGAAAATATCAGCTGTTCCAAAACAGAGAGGAGCCCAGCACGTAGTTTGGAACAGGATGCCATGGACAACACTATCTCCATCTGGTACAATACAGGAAGTGCTGACAGCCAGAGCAGCATCACCGAAAAGAGGTTTTGGCCAGCACACGGTGATTAAGAGCCTTACTTTTCAAAAGGTGCATCAGGACCTTTAATAACCATAAATAGTCAGGACTTTGTATTTGTGCCTCACTGGAAAGATGGCAGCACTTGCAGTACAGTGTTTCCTCATACCAGGCTGACACATTGCTTCTTTACTGGATCATCTTTCAACAGGACCAGCGTGACTTCCGAGTTGAACAGAGAGACACAGCAAAGTCCTGACCCTGCTGAAATCACAACAGCACCTGGAACTAGTGGAACAGGGATCTCTCTCCCTGGAAATAACCTGTGAGATCTGGCAGCAGTATTTCCCATCAGATAGCAACTGTGAGATCTTTGATATCTTATGTAACTGCCATCCTTAAATAAAACATAGATCTAGTTCATAATTTTCTTCCCTGATGTAATTAGAATCTTGCTTAGTTTTTCAGGTTGGCGAAGTCTTATCTTGCAATACACTGCAAATGCTACTGCTTGAAGATTAACATTTGCTTTTTAATTAAAGTTTTAACTCAGGAAGTTCGTGATACCTTCACACCAGCATTTAAGACCAAGAAAAAAACTATGAATTATTCTTTAAATAAGCAGCCACAGCACAGTATGAAACAATTACATCCAAGGTATCACCAGAAATTTCTGTGTTGTTTTAATTTATCTGTGGGATTTTCTGAGCTTGTTTTTAATAAGCCTCCATCAGAACTTTGCATTTTCCAAGATAACATCTCTATATTTTTTAAGTTTAGACACTGTTCAGTAGTCAGCATGTTCTGCACTGGCTCCCAACCAATGTTAGAAAGCAGCGTTCAGCTGAACCTTAGCACACTAAGCAGCTGGTTGCCACCACAACACAGCTTCTGCAGGCAGTGCAGGGATGATAAAAAAACAGCCACACTTCAAGAAAGTGGTAAAGAGAGAGACCTGAAATTGAAAGGGTGAGCAGGGCACAGGAACAGCGTCATTGTAGAAAGGTTCCAGGAAAGGAAACTGCTACAGGAGTTCAGGGTAGAGACGGAGAAGAATTAAAGCAGCACTGGGGCAGACAAGGACACTGTGCCTTGACATCTGAGGCAGAGGTCTTGGAGAGGGCAAGAGGGGACACAGAGGGGTGGCAGCTACAGCATAATCTCCTGAAAGATTAGGAACCCTTGTCTGCTGGAAAGAATGATCTGCCATCCTGATTTAGTAACAGGAGGGAGAGTTATTACTGCTAGGAGTAGTGGTGACCTAGACCTCCAGACAAGAATCAGCCCCAGCACAACACAAACATAAAATGCAATTATAGCCTCTGCCCAAAGAGTTTCCAGATTTTGTGCAGGGCAAGGGACAACACAAAGGTGCACAGTGGGGTGCATGTCAGAACAAGGAGGAGATTGTTCAGCCCAGCTTTGCAAAATCCTGCAGGTTTCTTTGCAGCTCAGCTAATTCACATATACCTTATTTCACTTTAGCACAGTGTGGGCTTAATACAAATTGGTATCTTGGGAAAACTCTGGTTTACAACTTTTAAAAAAATTACTTCAGATTAAGAAGACACTCCAAAACTGAAGCAGTACAAAGTTGGTTTGTACTTCAGCCCTTTCTTTCTCTAATGGCCCTTAACCTCAAGAGGAACTGCAGAGAACATTCAAGAACTCTCCTAACATGCAGAGAAGAGAAAGAAGATAGACAGATTCCTGTGCTAACTAACAGCATCTTGGTAAAGCCATCTGGGGAGGGCCATGTTTAGTATCTAATGGAGGAAGCATTACTTGGACCACTTCCACTGTTGTAGGCCTTGAGAGGGAACAAAGCACTGAAACACCACTGTATTTCATTGCCTTTAGCAGAACCTGAGCTCATGCTTACACATCCACAGTGGCTTTGACACATGTAAGCAGGACAGGGGTCCCATTGCTCATCTATTTGCAGGGCTGGTGGCAAAAGCAGATTTCAAACCTGCACCTCAGAGAGGGATGGTACAGGAGTCCCACATGTGGAGCCTCAGGGCAATGTTCCAGTGCCTGGGGAATGTAACCATCCAGAGGAGGGAGACTCTGGGAGTAAAATGGGAAACATAGGTGTCCTCTTTAGAGATTGAATATTTGTACCTGAGGCAACTGACTGGCACACAATGCACAAACTGTATAAACTACCCAGGAGAAATGCTACACATTTGCTAAAAAGGCATAACCATTTCCTTCTGCTAGATCCTAGGTTTTGCAAGGATCTGAGTTTCTGATTTAAACATAACAGAAATTGTTAACAGATGTGCATGTGAGGGCCTTGAATGCGCTGACAGACCCTAACTGCCACGACTGGCCTCCTGGGCCTCCCCCACACCCCTGCCCCAGGCACAGGGGCTCATGTAAGCTCAGTCCTGGGCCCTTGGTCCCTGCCCAGCATTGCTGTAGCTGTGCTGGGCTTCAGATCCAGCTGTGGTATGGCTGTGCCTCGCCATGGACCCTGTTGATTTGAGCAGGGACTCACAGACTGAATTTCTGACTTGCCTTGGACTTGTCTTGTACTTGTCTTGTCTCCATGAACTGTCTGGCCCTCTGAGCTCTCTCAGCTGTCATCATGGCCAGCTCTGCTTGGGGCCCCTCTACCCACCAGCCATGCTGTCAGCTCCTTGTCCCTCCCTGCTCCCTGACAGCCAAGAGGAAATTCTCTAAATTCCCCTTCTAAACTCAGCTAGGTGCTACTAATTTGTATCTAACTTATAAGTTAGTCTTTCCAGACTGGAACAGACTTGAATGTTTTAGACTGGATATGGACACAAGAAATGAGCCCAAACGAAAATGAAATATCCAACTACAAAAGAAAAATGAGTATGAAGAAAATCTAGTCCTAGAAACTTCTGCAAGTACTTCCTTTATATTTCACAACTAATTTTCAATAGGCAAACCATGGTAACACTGATTCATACATCCCTACTTGCAGGATTACTTGACACCTAAAGAGCATCTGAGTTGGAGCTCAGATAGCCTGACAGCTATGATGAGTTTGATATCTTAGAGTTTGGTTTCTGACTTTTAAGGAGTTTCACAGTTGTTTGCTTTAAGTATCTGAATATTTCTCCAACTGTTTTTTTTTTTCTTTTTCTTCTTGTTTTTTTTCCCCCGTTTATACAATACCTACATCTGGGAAAGAACATGACCTGTGCGCCAGATGTGCTATGTAAAAACTTCTGCCTGCCCTTCAGCCACAGTGTGTGTGCCTCACAGGGACTAACCCACCTCCACCTCAAATGAGTAACACATGGAGCACCACGAATGGCAGAAACAAGACTTTGCTTTGAACTACACTCCTCCTATCAAAGGACCCTCTGTCTTGCCGCCTTCTCCTCTGTTCCTCAGGGTAATCATAAGGAAAGAACTGAACATTTGGAAAAGCCTCCTGGGGACAAATTAATTTCTAGTGTAACTCCGTGGAAGTTAATGGTGTTGCACCATGGATTAAAAAGGCACCATAATATTAAAAAACAGAGACAGCATACTACTCTGTAATTACTAAGAGAGCAAAAATAATAAAAATGATTCATTCTTATAGACCCCAAAAGGCACAGCTGACTTAGTCAGTTTAGAAGTTGAAACTAGAAGTCTGCTAGAATGTAGTGATTTTTATTTGTATATATGTATAAATGACAGGTAACACCACCTCTGCACTAATTCTAAGAACAATATGCTAGAAATTAATTTAATGTGACTGTGAGTTTTAAAAAACTGATAACAGAAATAGCTTGTAGGAAAATTAAAGGCCTTCTTTCATATTGGCATAAATTAGGAATAAACCCGTTCTAATCAAGTGTTACACTGTTGTAAGCTTAATGCAAGGAATTGGGCCCCACAGCACCAAAACGGCTATTCTGTAACACAATCAAGCACTGGGAATTGCATTTTCCCCTTTTTGAAAAAAAGGATAATGTTATTTTCTTAGGCAGTTAACATTTAAAGGTCATTGTTATGGGAAGGAAACATTTCTAGTATTAAGTTGGTAGAAGCAATGCAGTCTGTTCCTTTATGGACTTCACTTTACAATTCCATGTGGAGGTGTGTGAAAGACACTCTGAAGCTCAGCAATACTGTGCAAAATAATGGCAAAGGCAAGGCAGAGATCCAGAGGCATTTGTCAGTAACACTATATCTCCATCTTTCTTGTTATTTGACCTTCATCTAGGCAATAATTCTTTCCAGCCAAAGGAATTCTCATTCCATGATGAGAACTGATCTTCCAAGCACAGGAGGTGCTAGAGAAAGAGCACAGCCCCAAATATTTCTGCAGATTGGCTAAAGAGTATTTCTGCTTACCTATGTCTCAGTTCACTGAGTGATCTACCAAATACTTTGCAGACATTAGTTCCTCAGATGTCCCCCAGTGGTCTTACAGCCTCTGGTGCCCACAGAAACACAGCTCTCATTCAGTGTGTAATCAATGACAAGGCTGCCACGCACGCCCTTTGTACCTGCTGTTAGCCAGAACACAAAGTCTTGCTCTCTCTAGCAGTGCCAGACATCACCATTTGCTAGAATAAATTATCTGGGGAAATCGGGTTTCGTTGTACAAACAAACCAGGCTTTCAGTTACACTGTAACTGAGACACAGAAAAAGAATGGGGGGAGAAGGAAACTGGCTGACAGGAAATCATGGAGAAGATTCAGCAAGAAAAAAATATCAGCATTTTGAAGATAAATACATTTTCACTAAAATATTATTTGATATATTATTTTGTTATTAAAAAAACACTCACCAAACAACCCCAGCAGGATCCATAACAATCTCTGGAGGTTTCTCCGCTTTTTTTTTTTTCTCTTGATCAAACAGGCCTCAGTTACAAGAGATGTTAGTTCCTTAGTTCATTTCTCAAGGTAGATATTAACATTGAAGTAAAACGATCCCTCCTGTTTAAAGATACAGAAATGCATTAAAAATGTAGTTCTCCTTTTCTCCTGCTACCAAGATACATGCTGATTTTTTATTAAAAATGCCACAGCTGTCAAGCTTTACTAAGATAAAGAACCTAGTCACAAAGAAATGGAAAATTGCAAAAATGAAAAAGATTTTAAGCCAATAAAACTTGAATAATGTTTTCCTTTTCCTTCTTGGTACAGGCTGGTTAACCTGTGCAGCAGACTTAGTTCTTTTCCCAAGAAGTGTCCAAGGGCTATAATGTTTTAAATTAATTTTCAAATGAAATTTGAGTATAATGAGAATATATGAGTCCAGAACATGGGGATTTATGTAAAACATTAAATATAAAGTATTGTAACAGAACACTAAGAGTTATAAAGACAAAATAGTTATAAAAAGAAGTGTCATTTTCCATTGTTTTAAGGCAAGTGGGACTTTGCTAGTTTTAGTGTATACTCATTTGTTTGGTAAAGAAGATCCATTCTACAAAAGCACCATTAATGTCCAATGGGCTAAAAAGAACAACTTTTGTTTAAAATTTAGAAGATAAGACTTCATCTAACAGTATGTTATTTAACATAATGAAATCCACAGGAAAACAAGCAAACCCTTTGAGGCTTTATCACACTGATGTAGACTTCAGAGATGCTGATTAGGAGATTGTGTTAATACAAAACCAACATGTTAATTGCCTGGAGAGCCTTGAAGTGAGCTGAAAGATTGCAAGAGTGGATTATCAAGTCCTCAGTCTCCACAACACTTGGAGCTGAGACCTTTCAAGTACTTGGGCATCTACTAGGTAGGTATGTGCTATGTGAGGCATTTAGTGGGTGTTGAAAGTCCTGCTTGGAAACAATATTCATTTTTTAATGCCTTTATTCCTTTAAAAATCATCTGTCACTTCGGTTTTTTACAAGCAGTTTGAACTTCAGTATAACATCTATGAGGAATTTAAGGAAACTGCCACCCAGATCATGATCTCCTTCTATTCTTACAACCCACAGCAGGCATAAAGACATCTAATTAAAAGAGATGCAAGGCACAAGCATAATGTATAAATATATGTGACATAAATAATGACGTGGCATTCTGATTCAGCCATTCCTTACAAGTGTTTTTCTATGTGGAATACATTGATGACAGCACCTTAGCAAAACTGTAATTAGTGAAGTGCACTTCTCACAGCATTTCCAAGGGGCCCATGCCTTCAAGAGAACTTATATATATATGCTTGGGTTATGTACATGCTTAAATATATGGGGTAATTGAATCTATAATTAAAAGTTTAATATTAAATTAAGTTTGCTCTTTTAATGAAAAATGTCACCCATAAACCAGCAGCCTCAAAAATAAATAAACAAATCACCATTTTATTAAGGATAATCTCATTAATTTTATGTATTAAAGCCTCTGTAGACACACCTGAAACTGCAATATGAAACACATCTGGAGAAGAAATAAAATCCTTCTTACTTCCACCCATTTTAAAAGGGCAGTCAGTAGAACAGGGATTATATGGGGAAAACCTAAGCTAAAACATATTATTTTTTAGCCTCAGTGAAAATTTGTTTGGCTTAGAACTAGCTACCCAAGCTAAGATATTTGCATTAGGCTGTTTGGATTGAGGTCAGGTCATAATTTCTATTCTGCAAGTGACAATACACTCCTGCTATAGTTCACACAGGAGAGCAGACTGTAATTATTGCTGTTTACATCAAACAAAGGTCTAGTATTTTGTGAGAACTGGATGCCACTCTCACTGTTGCTGGGGCATTTTGTTTCAAGTGACATACTCGATTATCAGTCTCTCTGCTTTGTTAGAGCCTGTGAGCGACAGAGTCTCTAGTAGAGCTTATAAAAAAACAGTGCTTTCTAAAAGGGTCCTACAAAAAAAAACATTTTTTATACACAGCACAAGTGGCCATTAAAAAATAATTGGCTTAGGAGCTGTGGAAAACAGCCAGCAATGCAAAGACCTCTACATTGTGGAAACAAGGGCAGGGACACCAGCACCATTTCTGCTAGAAGAAAGTCTTGATGCCACCAGTGGTTCAGAGGAGAGAGGCAACGTCCCCACGGTGCACAGCCTCTGGGCTGTTAGTAACTGGTGTGGCACTTCATCAATCATTAATAGCAGCCAGGGTCACAGAAGAGCACGAGGGAGGCAGTTCCCTGCCTCTGGCTACTGACGTGCACAGGACCTCGTTTAGGAGAAGTCCTTGATGCTCCCACACACCTTCACCTGTATGAGCGGGGACAGGACTCACCACTATCAACAGCACCAGGTGGGAACGTAAATAACTTGCTGAAACAGACAGCAGAATTATTTTAGTTTAGGCAGAATTATTTAGCTGCCAAGAAGGCTTCATGTTACCTCACTTTCCTCTCACACAAGTCGACACATCTCCAAGCTTTTTAACGACTGAAATACACTTCCCTCGCACTTTTAGCAGCCACAGGCCTCGGGCTGCAGGTGCCAAGTTCAATTTACCTTTTCAGCTGCACCTTCCTGTTAAAATCCAAATATTTCAGGTATCAGCTCCTTACAACGTGCATAGCGGCCCAGGAAACCGCCCCACACATCTCAGTCTGTCAACGTATCAGGTGCTAACGAGGGGGAACCAGCCCCCCTACCCCTACAGCCCGGCCTGAGGCCGCCCC
>NW_009952711.1:9165457-9186970 GCF_000747805.2 Chaetura pelagica
GGGCCCCCCGCGGTGGGGGAACGGGCCCCGGGCCGAGCCCCCTGCGGGGGGCTTGCTGGGGGCAGGCGCGGCCGCTGCTGCGGGCCCGGCAGGGTGAGTGCTGGTGTTAACGCTCTGAATCGCGAGCGTTGCAGCTCCCAGGCTGCAGTAGGTGCCCCACGGCCGCGGTATTTCCGCCTCTTGCCCCCCCTGAGGAGCAGAGGGCCTCGGAGAGAGCTCGTGGTGGAAACCAGCGAGGGCAGCGCGGTGCAGAAAGGGAGGATGAGGTGGCTGGGCGCCCCGCCGGAGTGACTCCCACACCTGCTTCAGAAAGGTTTCAGCTGCGTCGTTAGGTGGAAGGCCGGAGATCACCAGACACTACGCTTCCTGCAGCTGACGAAAGGGGAGTTCAGCCTGCAGAACGAGCACTGTGCTGTGTGCTCCATAAACATCCCACTAACTCACCCTCGTCCCAGGTCGCTCGTGTGTACAGCGTGGGGGAGGACGTGGGCACGGTGGCTGTGTGTGTGTATTACAGCTCCCGGTGTCCAGGAAAAGCCTGTTGCCTCCTTCCTTCCCTCTGCTTTGCAAGGTGATTAGTGGTACTGCCTACAAATCTTCAGGAGACAGCAGAAGACCATAATCTGGAAGTCTAAAGGCAAAGACCTTTAATGCTCTAAATTACCCAGGGCTCATTAAGGCAGTAGGCAGAGCCTTTCTTAGCACCTGCTATTAGGGCCAGACTGCTGCTGATGGACAGCATTGGATAGCACTGTCTGAAGGGCAAATGCTTTTATAGCCAAGTAAATAAGGAAACTAAGGTCTTAAACACAAATCCCATCAGAGAGGATATTGTGGAATAATTTAACATTCTCTTAGGTGCTCTCCCCTGAATCAAGCTATTAATATATAAATTATTGTGGATAAATCTGATTATTTTGCTGGGCTGGCTATGTGTATCTGTAACCTTTGCATTATATTCTACCTTAGCAAACTTTTCAAGTTGGTGATAGTAACATTTTTCCTGTCAAAAATGGATTAGGAGTAGAATGTGAATTATTATTATGAAGAAATACTTCTCCTAACCCTCAGCAATGTCCCATATGTTTGTACCACAGCTCATCTAATCGAGGTCTATCAAAATGGATTCAAGGTGCTGCTGTCTAGTGACTGGCTATATTAGGTATTGATCTGAGCTGAATTTCTCCCACCTGGATGGAGTTCTTGAAAACCACTCCCAGTGTCTAGACAGATGAGTGTCTGCATATCCAGTATAGATACCCAAATTGGAATTGCTTTCCACTAGAGATAACCTAGCCAGGAGAGTTATTTACAGTCTTAGATCACCAAGACTTAAGAGTCAGCCATCTATGTGTTTGCCCAAAACTGAACTGCTGTGTTAATATGAGCGTAACTTTTCACTGTCCTTCATTTGCCCTAACTGCATTTTGGTAGCTATTATAGTAAGAGCCTTCATGCATTGGTAAATCCACTTTTATCATGTTCAATGTTTAAAGATTTCAGAATGACTTCCTTGGCTGACATGCCCCTGGATTATGAGAAGATGTTTGCTCATCGATTCACAGCAGATGATGAAGAATTCCAAGAATACCTGAAGCGCCCTGCAGATGCCCCTCCTATAATTGAAGAATGGAGAAACAGATCTGGTGGCAACCAGAGAAACAGAGATCGGTACTGATGTCTTTTTTAAAAATTAATGTTGGTAGTTTCACAAATATGTAGTTAACCAGTCATTTATTTCGGTTTGTTCTGTTAATAGAAGTATCATCTTGTTATTTCATAGGTAACTATATTTAAGCTAAATAGTCTTCTCTGAAAAGTAATGAGGTTTTACATTTTTTTTCTGTATTGTTTGTCAAAGTTTTTGTATTGTGTATAAAAGTATTAAGTAATTTGCTTTTTAGTAAGGAATAACTTGGAACCACCAAACCCATTGCCTTTGGGTTTGTTACTGCTCAGCCAAGAACAATTTTCCAGAGGGGAATGATGAGAGTTCAGCAAAACTAAGCAGCCTATGTTCTGTTTAATAATAACAGGCAGGAAAATGTGCAAGGAAAGGCTGGATGTGGCACTTAGTGCCATGATCTAGCTGGTGTGGTGGTTTTGGTCATAGCCTGGACTTGATGATCTTAATGGTCTTTCCCAGCCTTGGTAATTCTGTGATTCAGTAATAGCATGATTATCTGTTGCTATCTGTCCATAAAAATGTTTCATTTGTAACATAAATATTTGCTGTGCTTTGTTAGATTAGCCTGTATTTCTTTTATTTAGTAGAAATGACTGTAAAATCCATCATCCAGTCTGTTAACAAGTGTAGTGTTACCTGCCTGCTGCAAAATATTTTGAGTTATTTCTTCAGCATGTAACTGCAGATTTTTTTCCAAATTCTGTACAGTAACATCTGATTTTTGTGTGAGTGAAAACTAATTATTACAGCATATAATAATGTTTGGTAATAATATCAGCCTTTAAAGGTAAAGTAGTTAACTTCAGTCCAAATAACAATTGTGAAGACTTCTTAGCTAAACATGCAAATTGGATTTGTGCCTTATCTGAAGAAAAGGACAACATTCTATCTTTTTCTCACCCTAGAAGCTTGTATTAAATTAAACATAGAATCAGGTTCTACATATTTTAAAAATGGGTAATTCTTTAAGGAGATGCTCTTACAAACTTTGTGGCTCTTTGAACTAATGAACTCTTAATGCTCTGGTCACAAAGTGAACCCCATGTAAATGATGTCTACATTGCACCATTGAGATATCCCAAGGAAACAACTGTGAGGCAGCTCAGGTGTTGACAGGAGTTGAGGTACAGCTGAAAAGCCAAAATGTAGACTGAACAATGGGTAAATACCACTGATAAGATACTGTCTAGAGTATGGGAATCTACAGAAGACCACGAAGCAGCAATAATATGCATCTTAGAGAATATGCAAATTCCAGGACTCTGTGCTGTTAGGGAGCTAAATTGTACTTAAGCCTGCTTTGCCACAGGTTTCAGCCATGAAGCCACTAATGAACCTGGCTTTGATACAGCTCCAGATGTATCTCCTGGTTACTTTTTAGTTATATGGGCTGTTAGAGTCTTTATTCAAAGTTCCAGCAGTTCATCTAGTGCCTGTGAATACTTTGTGTTAAGAAGCAGACTGTCCTTCCAAAGCTTAGCAAACAGTGGGCTGGGTAGTAATGAGAAATTAATTAATTATCTCAGATGACTGTTCCATAACTTTATAATAAAAACAGGTAAGTAATTGAGAGTACAAACAGTTACATAACAGTTTGAATGAGATTTGTGAAAAGTAAGGGTTGATTATCATTCATCTTTTAAAAAACTAATTATATATGTGAATCTTTGACATTTCTTTTTCTTGCAGGTTTCAAGATGGTAGATACTTTAGAGGGGACAGATACAACTGGCAAGGTGACTATAGATACAATCAGAGGCCAGAAAGAAGTTGGGGTAATAACTACCAGCAGCCCAGACAAGGACAATCCTACTCCCACTATGGACAATATGGCTACAACTCCTACAACCCAGGGCCTCGTTACCATCCCTACTGATACTTGTGGTTTGAAAGTCCAGTAATGCAATGTAACAAATTCAGTTCGACTTCAGTTTTATTTTTCCACAGTTTTATAGATAACTGAAGAATCAGTGTAACAGTCTGTTGCTGTTTGTCTGTAGTGTGAACTGAAAAAGGGAATACCTTTTATGAAAAATAGAAACATTATATACAGAGTTTGTTTAGAGTCTGTAGATCCTAGATTAAATTTCTATCCCATTCTCGTCTGAATACATACTGGTATACTGTTTTTCTTTTGTCACTGAGATTTCTCTCTTACATTTTAGAAAACACAACTGGCCAGGGGAAAAACAGCTGTGGTTTGTGTGCAGCCTGTAGCAGTGGCATATTGCCTTAAGATGGTTATTTTTGAGAATGACATACTGTGTCTTTCTCTAGAAAGAATTTATTACATTGGCTTTTGATAGTAAGAAAAGCTCAGTTTGGTTTGAATTTCAGATGCCTGAAAGCTGAGAGATGCTATTACAGTAAGATTCTATGGGGTCAGCACTGTTGACTCAATGGCTTCAATCTATTTGCAGTATTCCTCTTAAAACATGGTCTAAAAGTTGAAATAAAAATTAAGTAGTTTAAATGTTTCTTCCTATTGTAGTTGTTCAGTGATACACACGTTTTATGTGAGAAGTGATATCAGATTAAATTGTATAATCATAAATTTTGTACATGCATTAAAAAGTTTTGGAATTCCCATTTCAGTAGAGCTGTAAAATTTTGATGAGAATTGTAATTAGTTTCTGTTACATACTTTGTGCATGTTATAGAAGAAAGGAACCATAATTAGTACTGTTCTGTGCTCTTTGCATGAGAAAATAGCATAAACAGTGCAGAGTGTTATTCAGTTCTTAGAATGTTCTGTGTTTTTTTAAGTATTCACACAATAAAAGTGTAGTTCACGTGCAAGGATGTTTTTGAATATTTTTGAAATCTACTTTTGAAACGCTCATCTAGGTGCACAAGGAGCAGTGCTGACTGATTAAGTGTTAATACTGGACAGCTGTTGATTTAAGCTGGAAGAATGGTCTACTCAGCTATAATCAAGAGGATGAGACACATGAGATTAATTAGAAGTCTGGAGTGTTAATGCACTATCTTACATTCTAATAGAACAGGGTCAACGTTCTCTGTTTCACCATTTACATGATGAGCTAACTTCTATCAGGAGGGCAGTGCATTTCTTTGTATTTGACATTTTCTTCAGCTGTTGTAGAGAAACATGGAACCAGTAATGCTGCCTGTTGCAAAAGTCATATGAGATAAGGAGCACAAATTAGCACATCTTGATTTAAAAACAAAGAATATAGAAGTCAAAAGCACAGACTACCTGCTCCTTAAGAGCTAAAGAGTATGTTTATTGTTTATCTTGGAAACACACTGCATATACCTGTTACATAGTCTGTGATACAGAAGCCATGACAGAAGTGTCTCCACCTACCTGCTAAGTATTTGTTTTCTGCTTTTCATATAATACTGTTAACTCTGATAGTTTGTAATGAACTACTCCTTGAAGTATTTGCCTTTTAACTCAGTTATTTAACCTCAGAAATCTTGCAGTGAGAAGTCTGGTTTTCCTTAAGGAGTTCTAGTTGATGAAGTGCACCCTTTTTAACCCTCATTAATAGGGAGGAGTTGTTAACACTGGGGGATAGATCATGCAACGTTCTTACCTCTACACTGTGGAGGACCTGCAAGGTGGGATGGTGGAATTCCCTTTCAGTGCAGAATCACATGCAAAGTGCCAGATATCCTGGCCTCCCACCGCAAGAGTGGAGTGCATCCCTCTCCAAAGAGCCTGATGCTCGCAGTTCTTCCTTACCAGCTGGAGCAGCATCTCAGGTTGAAATAAAACCTGGCAAAAGGAAAGGATTCTGTCTTGTCTGTTGACCTTCTTCAAACCAAATTTTTAGTGTCTTTGAGCTAGTGAATAAAGGATCTACAACACTGTGACCAAGCTGTAGAAGCAGGTATGTTAAGATGGCCTATAACTCAGAATCACATATTTCATGACCTCAGCTCTCTCATTCCAAGTTTTTTGACTGTGCAACCAGGAGAGAGACAGCCCAGTGCAGCCTCCTGGTTTCTTTTATCTTCTTGACTCCATCTGCCACCTTTAAGGACCTGTATGATTTGCAAACCTTTCCTTGAAACAAATACAGCATTAACCTATTTTTTTCTAGGGGGGTGGCAAATACGTTTCTACATGAATACATCCCTTGCACTGGACAGAAGGGTAAATAGAATTCAGTATTACCAGCATTTTCCATTTGGATGAATTAGTATTTATGATAAAGTCCAGTTTATTGTTTCTGTCAAGCTAAATAAAACCAGTAAGTATTGTCTGCAATTATAGTTTGTGCATTACAGTGTGTTGGAAATGGCAGAACAAGCTGGGTAACTGACATTTGCAACTTCAAAAACCACAGGAATCATTTGTTTTAACTATGCTGGAGAATGCAGGGTAAACATTAAAATTCAGTGCCTGGAATCTGACTTTAAGAGATCTTTTCCCTCTGACATTTGCACAGACATCATTATCACGAATAAAACAAAGATAAGTGTTATGCATTTTAAAATGCCACATTACCAAGAGTTTAACACCCCAAAAGTTCTGAATACAGCTGTTGTAGCAGTTCTAAATCCTGAAAACACAGCAATTTTGTATGGGCTGCTAATTGATATTGAAGAATTATCATGCTAAATAACAGGTGTTGTGGTCAACAACTAGGAAAACTCACTAGCTTTTATAAAATTTCTTAACTAGGAGTTTAAAAAATGCTAAAGGCTTTCAATTCACAGCTAAGCCACTAGATATTTGAAGGCAAAAGAAAGTGCATAGAAAAAAAAATGTTGGTGTGATTTATGAAATACAATTTTACAAGTGTTCACTGCTCTTCAACCTCTATTTTATCCTAGCTCTGCAGCTGGGAATAGAAATGTGTGGACGTGCTTTGAAAGGTTAGTGAGAAGCTGAACTACTTTCAAGAGGGTCTCCAGCAGAGATTTCAGACTGGGAAGATAAGTGCCATTTTTGACATAAGTAAAATTAACATTCAACTTCCCGAACAAAAAAGACACTTAATCTCCTACTGGTTAGATATATTTGAATATATTTAAACTCTTACTGTTTATTCGGTAATAGATGCTCTGATTAACCAAGAAATACATTCACATTTGCTTCTTATGTTGAGATGTTAGAAGGAAAACTCTTTGTGTCAATGTTAAGGTAAGGTTTTGCCTGCCACCATCCCTGTTTCTTAGGAAAAAGGAATAAATCTCTGAGTTAACACCGCTCTGGGTGAATTTTGTTAGCTGATCCAACTTGTGCAGGCACCCCTTCTCCAACTCTGACAAACAAGAGGGGTAGGAACACAGACCAAGAAAGAAAGGAGAGTAGGACTGCTCCCTGCAGCAGCTGCTCCCCTTAGGAGCAACTGAGCAGAACTGCACCTCCTTTTGTTTGTCAGTCAGGAACAGCCACTGTCATCTGTCCTCTTGCCCCTGCAGCTGACAAGCTATACAGCTACATAACCCTGCTGACATCATGCACTGTGCTCATGTCCTAATTGCCAGGAGCTAAGCAAGATCATAGGGCAGGTCAGGTTTCCCTGGAATTACCTAGGAAACATGCAGCCTGATTTGAGACACATGGAAGTAAATCCTAGAGATCAAAACCGAGTCCAGTGGCTCCAGCACTGCCAGGAGAGTAGATGGCAACTGTACTGTGGTTGTGTACAATGATCTTGAGAGAGTATTATTTTTTCACTAGGCCCCGCCGGCTGGACTTTATTTTTGTGTTTACCATGGCCTATATTTTTTTTCAGCAAAGCACAGACTGCACTTAGTGGGGTGTCAGTCTTCATTTGCTTATGCCAAACAGTGATCCCAAAGTGCTACTTCTATATAGCACACCCCCTGATTTTTAAAGTACTGTCCTGTTAAAATGCAAATTTGTTACAAGAGATGGTAAAAGTTGGTAATAACTATGTTTTCTTCTACATCTAGTAAGCACACATAAATCATATCATCATCCCCAGTGGTTATCTTTTTTGTTATTTCTGACTAGCAAGAATACAAATTAATGTCTTTTTCTGAACACAGCAGCTGGATGACTTTTTTCCACAAGCATGGGCTGCTCTTTTTTTTTTTTTTTTTGCATATTGGGTAATTAAAACCTTGCTTCACTAATAAAAGATGTATCAAGTATCAAAGCTGCTCCTGCTCACTGTTTGAAGAAAAAAGTCAACTTTAACTCACCTTTTGAATAGATGTGTAAAAATCTTAGTTATTTGTTACAGAGCTACAAAAATAACCAGGGATTCAAGGATTCAAGCAGCATCTTCAAACTGAAACGTTACATTTTAAAAGAATTATTAAGACACTAAGCTTTTCAAAGCTCTTGTTCAGTGTGAGGAAAGACAATTTGGTACTTACATACCCACATAAATGAAATAAGATTACAATGAAGACTGCTGAGACAAAGATTAAAACACAATCATACTGCAAGATGTCCCACGCAGCTTTTGGCCACCATGTTCCAAGTTTAGCATCATCCAAGCTGATAAGAAAGCAGATGCTCATTGTCCAAAGTCATGCCTGAAGTTTGTTTCTGAAGAAATGCTTGAAACAGTACATTTTTTATTGAAAATGTGCTCAAGAAAGAATAAACTAACAGTTATAGCTGCCAAGTGCAACAAGCCCCAAATTATGACATATTCTTTTTACAAAATAAGAATAAATTCTTTTTCAATAGCAAAGGCCTGGTTTTTAAGTTTCACCCTTCTGTAGTCATCAAGTCATCTTGATTTATTAATGCCACTGAGACCTAAACCAAAGCATGTCTAAGAATATTGCTTCAGTGCTTTTACTGGTATGAGCATTTAAACGCAGCATATGGAATCTCTGGAGTTCAGATCAGGTTAGTTCAAGGACTCTGTCTGGACACATGCTGTCCTCATATCAAGCTCATGTTACTCATTTGTAAGCCACACATTTGAAATATCTGCTCTGAAGTGAACTGACAGAGCATCAAGCTTGGGGTGTACACACCCTACTCTAAAACCCCAGCTACAGCTAAAGAAGCTTTACCTTAAACTGCCAACATGGGCCAATCCTATTTCTCCAACCCTGCAGCTCTGGATATGCTCCCATCAGCAGAATTACATTTTCTGTTGCTCTAAAATAAGATGGGAGTGGGAAGGTATGCTGTACAGCCCAGGCAATGACAGGAAGGTGCACAGCACAGCTAAAGGAACAATTGTTTCATGGCTGTTTCCTCAAGTATCCTGAATCCTGTAGGGGAAAATAAGTTTTGAGATTTGATTATTGGTTACCAAGTGACTTTACTGCCACACCACAGCCTGAGGAAAAACAATAAAAAATTCTTTCCTCCACAGACTCCAGGAAATCTCCTGAACATAAAACAAACAGGCAGAATCTGGACCTAGGAATCTGGAAGGAGTTGAGCAGCTGGCTTATTATCCTGGCAGAGTTTAAGTCCTTAAGTAAGATGGAGAGATCCAAGGGATGATAAACAAATAGCTATTGGTCACATATTCTGCAGTCTGGGTAAATCCAATTGAAGAACCTCTTCAGACCTCACCAGTAGGGTTTTAGTTTTTGGAGACAAAATAGATTTAGTGCTAGGTAATAAAAGATCAGCCTAATCTTACTTCCCTCTATACTTGCAGTAGACATTTTTACTACTGGCCTAAAAAGTTTTTTTAAACCCTATACTGTTGTCACTCTGTCCTTCCTATCACTATGCAGACACCAGACTATTTATTTCAGATATATTTTACTAGTTCTTCCTATTCTTGAACATTGCTGAAGACAAGACTTTTTAAAGCTACTTTAAAATTCTAAAAAGACAACTTTGCCACAGTGCCAGTCATTCTACCTGAACTAAACAGAAAGTTAAAAGGAAAGGATGTTTTCAAAGAGAAAACCAGACACACACCAGTTCCCAGCTCAGCTACAAACCACTTCTAATGTTTTTGTGTCTCAGCTTCCATCCATAAAACAGTGGTTAAGTCTGCCCTGTTTCCCCCTTCTAGACTCTGTATTTTGGCTACAAACCCTCTCAGGCAGAGGCTAATCCATTTAAAACATAGTTACAACAATCTCAGTGGGGGCTGCATGTCCCAACATAATGCATTAGAAACATTCTAGTGAGTGAAATAATTACTTTGCTGATTTTTACATATTTTTTTTTAAACTAAAACAAAAAACATTACAGATACTATGAAGGCAGTGACTCAATTTAAACACTGCCTTTATGTCTCTCCATTATTATGCAGCACAGTACTTAGAGGGGTATAGCTGGGATTTTGTGGCCTAGCAGGCTCTCAAATAAACAAGTGGTTCTAATCCTATGGATTAGAAAAGCCCTTCAAAGACATAAAGAGACTAAAGACAGCCTCATCATAGCTGAGAGGTATGGGTAGTCCAATTTGATTGTTAACATTGCATTAAAGAGATGTGAATTAAAAACGAGGGGGCAATCTATGCAAACTAGATTCCACATTAATAAAGCTTGTGACAGTTACTGTATTGAATGTACTATTCATGTCTATTCAATTGAATTTTAAAAAATAAATCATGCACACAATTGTGGCAAGAGTGAGTAAAATTGCAGCCTTAAGGAAGTATTTCAGAGCTTGCCTTTTTAAAAATCAAGTAGATGGAAAATTTTAGGGCAAACTACTATAATTACATAGCTAAGCATGTGAATTTCAAAAACACTGAGGGTGAAGTTGTTATTTGCACCTACAGCAAAAGAGGAAAGAAAATACAGAGGTAAAGGGAGGAGTGGATGAGGCAGCTATGATGAAAGAGGGAATGTATTGCTGCAGGAAAGAGAAGAATGATAGAGCAGCCATTGCAACTAATGTATCTTACCAGAAATAAAGTCTCTTCTAGAAGAGTCTATTGAAAGGTCAGAGTGTCCTTAGCAGCTGAGAAGATGAAATCATCTAACTGAAGGTAAAATACAAATCTAGTTAAAAGCCATTTGTGATTGATGAGAACTGGAAGACAAAGACAGCATCACAGTCCCTTGGCAAGAAAATTCCTCCAGATGGCATCTATTTCTCATTAATACTCTGGGGGAGGATCCTAGACATCCCAGCAGGTCCCATCGTGACTTTGGATTCAAAGCTGTCCACAAACTCAGCTGCTCTTTGGCTCAACTCCACTTTTGCAGCAGTGCTACAGCACATTGGCTAATGAATGACTTTTAACTTAATTCTTCTCTCTCACACCTCCTATGTTTTAAAAGGCAAAAGCCTGTCTGTAACTATGCCACCCAAGACATGGCTCAGAAAACCTTCTCAGGCTCTTCATGTTTGCTGCTACTAGCACAGAAACTTTAAGGATTGCTAGAAAACACGAATTGTAACACAAAAAAACAAGTGCATGTCAGCTCACTTTTGCTTATTCACACCTCTCGAAGTGAACATCAAGATGATCAAAACATTACTCTTGAGGTAAGACCGTGTCAAATAACTGCATCTTGGTTTCATTTAGCAAAATCAGAGCAGGGGTTTAAAATAGCCTCTAAATGGAAAAACCTTTGTTCCCTGTCCATCACCAGGCTTTCTCACTCCGCCTGTTGTGCTACCACCATAGAGTCATCCCTTCCCTCCATACATCAAACATCTGAAGTTGTGTTTGGGGTGTTTTGTGAGGCACAGATTTTCCACACTTCCCTCTGGAAGATATTCTCTGAACCTCTTGAAGCTCATTGCCAATTCCTTCTTTCTTAAGAATGGCTTAACTACGGGACCTTTTCTTCCTCTAAGTTGTTTGTCATCAGATATGGATGGATCTGTTACTTTGGGACAGCTTCATTGTGGCAGTGACTTAATGGTATTTTATGTCTTGGGATAAAAGCAGCCTGTTAGATCCCAGGATTCTTAGTGCCAAGCACCTACTAAAATCTCTACTGAACTCCCCTACTATTGCTTGCAAGAGAGACAAGTAGAATTTAACACAGCAATCTCATGGTTAACTACCCAAGAATGCCTCAATTTCAACAGCTGAGAGAAGGTTATTTAACAAAACAAAATGCCTGTAGGTAATAAAAAGTTATTGACACCTCACTAGGATTTGCCTGAGTTAACACAGACAGGGCTGGAGAATTTTGGATCTGAAAACAAGACAAGGGTCCAAAGAGTAGAAGTTTTTTTAATTCATATGGATTAGGCTGCTAAATAAACCATTCTTTTCTGTGAGCATAACAGATATAAATACATGGGAGCAGTCAGTCCACTGCAGCATGCTGAGAACCTAAACAAATGGTATATAATGCATGAAGGGTCCTGTGTGTGTAACATCTGCAGGGCAGCTGGGGCAGGCAGCGCTGCTTCCCGGGCTGACGATGCCCTGGTGTCCCCCTGACACTGCTGGCCCAGGGCACAGCTGGGGAGGGCACCATTTGGGAACAGAGCTGATTATCTGCTGGCAGATGAGAAACTGCAGATTCCCAGGCAGTAACAGCAAGGCCTACTATTTTAACTAGCACAGCACTATAGCATAATCACTGATCTTTTGTTACGATTTTATCCAATTCAATAAATTGTTTACTTTGTGTCTACATCTTACTCTGATCCAAGTCAAATTAACACATCCTTTCAGGTTAAGATAAACAATACATCCTGAATACTGACACAGGCCAGAACATGATTATACTAAAATCAGTTTATAAATCCTCTTCATTGGCCCTTTGTCAGGAAACTTCACTATATGCAAGAGGAAGTGAAGGAATAAACCAAAAGCAAACACAGTAAGCTTAAGGAACAATTAAAATGGGTATTTCAATTCACCTTCACAACATTTTAAGAGCTGTCATTTATGTGGCCTTAAATTATAATGATTTTGATAAAAAACATTTTTCCTCTGTGAAAGGTATTAGCAGGAAACTGAAAAGCTGAAGGAAAATGAGACTGCATTTTTTACATTTATGATGAGCCTACACTAACTGTGCAGTGGGAGAGGTATTTATCATGCACAGCCTGTCCCTCTTTGGATGCGCTCTCCAACATGGATTGGAAACACTGTGTGTTAAAGGATCATTACCCAAAGCCACATACATCATCTCTCCCTCACAAATGAAGACTGTAAACACTGCAGCAGCCACAGAGACACTGTATAATCCCTAAAACATACCCATCTCAAAGAAAGGGCAAGGGAACGGGCCTGGCAGCTGCTGAATGGCTCCTTGGAGCTGGTCTGATGTGCAAAATGCAGAATCTACACACACACACACACACACACCCCTGCCACTATAAGCCTTAGCACAACCAATTTTATTACCTGGCTTCTAGATGGTTAGCATTCTTAGCCCTTGTATTTACACAAAGTTTCAAGCAACAGGAGCTTTACACTGTGAACACAGCTATGAAAGATGTCAGGAGACAAATACCACCTTACACTGGCTTATACAAATCATGATGTTAGGACTGTTTCCTGGAACCAACCTGTGGGACCCTGCCACTATAAGCCTTAGCACAACCAATTTTATTACCTGGCTTCTAGATGGTTAGCATTCTTAGCCCTTGTATTTACACAAAGTTTCAAGCAACAGGAGCTTTACACTGTGAACACAGCTATGAAAGATGTCAGGAGACAAATACCACCTTACACTGGCTTATACAAATCATGATGTTAGGACTGTTTCCTGGAACCAAGGACCAGGTCATAGAGATCCATCATATAAAGTTTTCACATTAGCACACTCCAAAAACAATCTGAAATGGAGTCCTAACACTGGCTGCATAGATTTATAAAGCAATCAGACCCCACAGTGAAAGGTACACCGGGGTACATGGAAGAATTGCATTCTTCATAGTTATATTCCTGTCCCCAGGCACCAAATGCAATATCTCTGACTACAAAATGTAGTCAGACACAATGCACTTTCTAAATTAACAGAAAACCTTTTCATGCCTGTTTAGTTTCTCCCACAGAAACTGTCTTTTACATGGCACTCTTGGCCCTCAGAGCAGAGGGGTTGATCTATGCCCCAGCATTTTAGAAATCACTTCAGGTTGCTCTTTCTGCTATAAAAGAAAGGAATGCAATGCCTGGGGTAGCAAAGAAAATGGAGCAAGATTTTCATCTCCTTCCAGGAGTCTCATGACCTACTTTTAAATCTTTTTCCATTACTATTTAATAGTATTATAATTACTGTAAATCTCCAACGTTCAGAATAACCACAAAACAAATACAACCTTGATTATACTCTTATTATTATTTGAATTAGAGTGGCAACAAGAGACTTGGAGTGTGCATCTCCAAGAACACACATCTGATCTAGAATGAGAATTTGTAGCTTATTACAAACAGAGAAGACTGGGGAAAAGGTACAAGCACAAAGCTTGCTATATCTAGTTTATATGCTCTTATTTTCTTACTTTAGAAGTCTGACATTCCTCTTCATAAAATATTCTGTTCTTCATGAAACTGGACACAAAGATAATGAGCAGTCCTAGTCTCTAGAATTGGCTCAAACCTTATTGTTTAGGACAAGTTCTTCTCTGAAACCCTTAAATACAGCTGTCTCCCCTGCTGCCAATCCAACGTTCACAAGAGTCTTGATAGATTATTCTCTGCTGCCAAACCTGCCTCCAGACACACTTTTTTGATGCAACTAAGCAGTCACAGATTTATTTACCCTCTCAAACTGTGGGCTGTCTTTATCCTCCAAAACTGAACAGGCATGTGTAGCAGGAGACCAAAGGCTCCTTTGTGGAGAGAGCATGTCATTTTGGAAGAAACAAAGCCTGATGTCTCTTCTGCTCAATACTGTTTCCAGACAATAAAGCAAAAGGCAACAAGTGTTTTATTTACCCTCTCACATACCACACTATCAAATGAATCAGTTAATCAGAAGACCTGATTTTACCATTCCCAAGTGAATTCACTTAAATCTTGACGTGTCATCCCCTTTTGGTATTTGTACTTTTTCAACAGTGGAAATCAGTATGGCAGAAGGGCTGGGTCAAAAGTTAAGAGATGAAAGCTGGCAATGATTGGTATGAATTTCTCCAACTTCAATTTTATCTTCTAATTAGAGACCTAACACTTTCTTTTCTGGCACAGAAATAGGAGAAAGCGTCTCATATTTTGCGACAATTTTTAATACATTCCACAGTTATCTTTCTCCTGCAGAGCAAACTCTGGTTGTATCCACTAGCCTGAATGAGCATTTCTGGCAGCAGTTCCTCCCACTGCAAAGGCTGGAGGTTGGGCTCTCAGGGCTGCCAACGTGGCATAATGGAAACCTGTGGGAGATTTCACAACACCTTGGATGAAGCTCTGCAGAGAAGACCCTGGGAGCTGCAGTTGGCCAACTCTGCTGTCAAGATGTGCCAGCCTCTCACAGCAATTACCAAGTGCTAGTCCTGACGTGCTGTGAAGGATAATAGTTCAATCACAAAAGTGAAATAGAGTGGCAAACAGGAAGCTGCCTTTGTGGAATTAATTTACCTAAATGAGATGAGAAGGCAGAATAGATGAACCAGTTATGAGCAGCTCAACAACTTTTCCATTTGAATGTGTATTTTAACCCACACAACCCTAAATTACAGCATCATTAGATGCTCTTTCTATATTACACATCAATGGTCCTTACATAAACGTGTAATTTCAGATGAATCTTCCCTTCCCAAACATTTTCAGATTGGGATTTAAGGGCTCAGGATTCATGCTAGGAGGGCCACCTCCTTTCCCCACCTGGAAAGCTTGCAAGTAAAAAATCACTGTGATATTTATATTGCAAATTATTAGATTGACAGTCTTCAAAAACATGAGTTTTTTCCTCATTCTGACTTGAGTGCTAAACAGCAGAGCAGATGCTATAAAATATCTAGAGTCTATCACACCCTCTATTTTGTGCATGTTCCCCGTCAGCAGAGCTTAGAAGGACATGTAGGAAATATTTCCAACAAGCCAAGTAAAATTGCTCCTAGCCCAATAAATTATCTTTGATTAATGTAAATGATTCCCTTCCACTCTCATCACATTTTATTTTCTTTATTTTTGGATTGGAGAAGCTTACTTAGTATGTAAACTCAGGAATCAAACAAGTTCTTTTCTTCAGAGTCTAATCAAGGTACCTCTCACTGGATGACTGCAAGCCTAAGCCTAAAACCCAGCCAGGAAATAGCTCAAATCCAAAAATGAACTAACAGAAATTACTTATTTAAGTTTATAAGCCCAGGTGTGTAAGACTTGAAGCAGTTCACTAAATCCTTCCCCAGTTAAAAAGACCTGTTAGGTCCAGCAAAGCGAGCAGGAATCATGCAGCTGAGAAACCAAAGGTTTTCTTTAGAAAAGGTTGTTAAACAACATTTTCCATAAAACATGCTTTAGTGGAACTTTTCTTCACAATCCTGTGACATGAACAGTGGTGCAGAAAATTTTCTGTTTCTTGTGGACATCTATTTTACAGCAAGATTAGAGAAAAAATACTTTCAAATTCAGGTTTGCAATGTCAACTCTATAAAGGCAGCAGAAGGGCTTATGGCAAGCTCTGGTATTACATGTTCTCTGTGTCATTTCTTTAAGCATGTAACATGTGTACCAGCAGCTCCACTGACAGCCTCACTTATTATTGCAGATTTAGGATCTATACACTTCTCAGACTATTAGAAGTTGTATTTCATTAGATCTAACACCTTGTCTCCTTTTGCACACAGACATTTGGCTACTGAAAGGCTGGCCTTACCACACATCCACAGCTATTGTCAACTTAGTGTTCTCAGATTTCACATTAATCTTTTGCCAGAAATATTGCCTGGCACTGCATTAATAAAGAAAAAAAAAAAAAAAAAAAAATCTAGCTTGTATTTTGACAGCAGTCACAGCAAACAAGTCATATAGTTTGAGAACATCATAATAAGCTGAAAATATTTTAAAATTATTTAACAAAAATCTCCTGGGTTTGCTTTAGTAGCTGAACCTGAACTCAGCAAGGAAGTGACTGAGCGGAATCAGACATTCTCATTAAGCAAAATTAGCCAAGTGCCATTTGCCTGGCTGAGCCACTCTATCTATTAGCATTTCTATTCAGCTTGTGATAAGCTTGATCAGGTTTTTGAACCAAAAAGAAAAAATGCAACCCCAAAACATAAACCTGTCAGGTTCATCAGAAACAGACTGCACTTCCTTGTAAAAAGCCAGCTAAGAAACCAAAGAAAATTGCCTGTTCAGAAGTGCATCCTAGCAGCTAACAGCAATCGTTCCCCCTCCCATGAACACGACCTCACAGATGTGCTGGCTGATTTCTGTCAGATCGACTGAAGATAAAAAGAGACATTAAAGGACAAATGCCAGGAGGCTACGAAGAGCTGCTACAGGGCCTCACTGGAAGAGACGGGTTTGCCCTCTGATTGCAAAGATTGTAGCAGTCACAGCAAACAAGTCATATAGTTTGAGAACATCATAATAAGCTGAAAATATTTTAAAATTATTTAACAAAAATCTCCTGGGTTTGCTTTAGTAGCTGAACCTGAACTCAGCAAGGAAGTGACTGAGCGGAATCAGACATTCTCATTAAGCAAAATTAGCCAAGTGCCATTTGCCTGGCTGAGCCACTCTATCTATTAGCATTTCTATTCAGCTTGTGATAAGCTTGATCAGGTTTTTGAACCAAAAAGAAAAAATGCAACCCCAAAACATAAACCTGTCAGGTTCATCAGAAACAGACTGCACTTCCTTGTAAAAAGCCAGCTAAGAAACCAAAGAAAATTGCCTGTTCAGAAGTGCATCCTAGCAGCTAACAGCAATCGTTCCCCCTCCCATGAACACGACCTCACAGATGTGCTGGCTGATTTCTGTCAGATCGACTGAAGATAAAAAGAGACATTAAAGGACAAATGCCAGGAGGCTACGAAGAGCTGCTACAGGGCCTCACTGGAAGAGACGGGTTTGCCCTCTGATTGCAAAGATTGTATCACAAGGCCTTTTTTCCCCCCTTCCACAATGAAAGCATCTCAAAGAGCTGTCAGGCCCAAGAAACAGAAAAGAAATGCAATAGCATCTAAGGAGATAAGCTCAGCAACAATGCTGATGTGACAGATGAAGAGCACAAACAAACCCAGAGAGCCTGGTCCTGCTGGAGGGCACTTACCTGAAACAGTAGCAGCAAACTGAAGGTGAGAGGCAGACAGAGAGCAAAAGAACCTAGGGCTCAGAGAAGTCAGGAAGGTGGCTGCTTGAGCTGAGCACGTGTGGTGATATTGCTACCAAATGTGACTCCACAGACCTTCTGAACATCAGAAAAGAAGAAGAAAACTTAGCAGATTTTAAAACAAGCTATTAAAAAAAAAAAGCTTCCATAGAAATAGCTTGTTTTATACAATGCCACTTGTGAACACCCCTTTCAGACAGATGGGCACCAAGAATGTCCTAACATGTACTGACAGCTTTGATATTTTTTATAAATTACACCTCGATGCACCCTGGTTTGCAAAACGCTACAGAATGAAGCTGGAAAAAGGAACATCAGGCTGCAGCCCTTCCCCTGTGTACTGCACATGTAGTAGGGAACAGCAAAAAGCCAACTTAATGACCATCACCCCAGAACTACAATTTGTAACCCCTCTGCTGTTCATTCCAGCATCCTTTTCTTCCCAAGTTAACTGTTCTCCTTACAGGGTTTTTCCATGGTGACCCACTGCTAAACTGATACTAAATGTTTTCCACCTGCCTTACTTCAGACTTGGAAACTCAAAATGTTATTTAAATAATATTTAAAAAAACTGAGCCTTGAGCTGTAGTGAGATGGTAAGGGAGATGACTTCATCACTCTAACTTCCCCAGCTCTTGAAACAATACAAAAAAACCAAACACAGCATTTATAGAGGAAAGCAAAATTCTTCATGGTTCACTAACAATTACTTGAAAAGCTAATATATAAAGGACCAGGAAGAAATTAATTCCCAGTACCTTAGAGAAGTATCAGACTCACCCTTTCAGGCAAGTACGTAATTTCTTCAGAACTTTTTGGACTGTTTATTGTGCCTTGGTTACATTAACAGCATTTTGCCACAAATGCAGCAGCCTTCCCAGAGTGTAATAACCAAGACAGGCTTCACCCGTGGGCAAAGCACCGTGCTCCCAGCAGGAGACAGGGGAACACATTTTTATAAAAGATAATATAGCAATGAATCATCCTCCTGACAATAATGACTGAAAACTTTAAAAGGGGAATCTAGTAGGCTGAAATAAAAATAAATAAATAAAAAATTGAAAAGGGACTCAGCCGCTTGAAGATTTACATATGCAAATGAACAGTACGAGAGGGGAAACACAGAGCAAGATGTGAAGAAATGAGCAGAAAGATCGGGTGGATCTGTCTTCCTGGAGGCTGAAAGAAGGAAGATATTAAACTGTGCTTTCTGGTAAATTGCCACTGCCAGTTACTGACAAAGTTGTCAATTATACAGGATTATTTAGACTGATGATACCTGAAGAAATGGAGATTTAGAACCATTTGGGACTAAATGGAGAGATAGGAATGTGCTGTAGATGATAAATGGAGTGGATTGAAAGTGAAAAAGCAGAGAGGCCAGCTTTGGAGTGTGTAATTAAATATCCCTAATTAGCATATTAGAGTACTGCAATGAAACCATATACCTACTTTCAAAGTTGGAAAAATAAATTTTAGAAAACGATTATATCTGAGTGATTGAGAGACCAAGAATATCATAAGGCTGCTTGGCACAGAATCTATTCAGGGAACTTCTATTTTGCTAAAGTTTAAATAATGTAATTACATTTAAAACTGCACTGACTGCCCAGATCTATAAGCAGTAAATCAACATTAGACAGATTTTACTGGAACTGATCAGACCATGCATTAGGAAAAGAGGACAATGCTTAAGTCAAGAGTGGGATTTCAAGTAGCTGAGTAATCATGCCACATTGAACATGGACAAAGTGGGGACCAAAAAGTAAAAGGAGGGCAGCAACTGGCACCACAATGTTTTTAACTGGTCTAGGAGTAAAAGTTTTATTTTGAGACAGGGGATATGAAAAGTGTTCTGAAATTCTTGGAAGAAGCCTCCTACAATATCACAAAGCTCTGTCCCCATTAAAAACATACTCAGCTGAAGAGTTTGGGTTATTTGCTACTACAATATTCTCTATAGAATGAATGATATTTCACTGCATTGATGAAGACATAGTTGACAGGCTAGGATATAAATACAAGGTTTGAAAGCCAGGCCTAAATCAGAATTTTGGCATTTACCTGTTTGGTCACACAAGCTGCTTAACTCTTCTATACCACTACTGCAGTACTTGCTGTATCCAACTCAGAATATAACTTATAAATGCAGGATTCCTCAGTCTTTGGATTCCCATTCTCTATTCAAGATAAAAGTAAACTTGGGAAATAAGAAAAAGAACCTATGAACACTTAATTTTGGCTTGCTTTGCCTTAGTTTTTTCTGCAAGTCATGGTACCCTTCTACTGGGCAAGAACAGATGGAACAGTAAGGAGCCATGAACCAAAACTGAACAGCAAAACAAAAGCATCCGGTACAGACTGGAAAGGATAAGTAAGGAAAGGCAACTGAGGCCAGGTGTGGCTGACCAAAAGCCTGAGAAAATAAGCAACCCAGATGCAAAGCATTAAGAAAACGCCATTCACAGTTTAGACTTAGTTCTCCAAACACTGTTCAAACAGGAAAGTAACATTTTTCACAGTATCTTTTAAATTAGTCACCTTGAAGGAGCTGTGATCTTGACAAGCACCAGTTCTCTAATTCTGAAAACAACTGTTGCAATATTTAGGATAACAGGAAGTAGAAAGCATTTCCAGCAGCAAAAAGATTTTTGTCCATGAAAAACTAAATTATGAGCTATGAACCCTGCACTGCATGAAACTGGTAGAGAAATTTAGCTCTAACTTACTCACTCCTAACATTGCTTTCCAGATATGACAAACCTTAAAAAACCTTCAAAGCAGTTTTTCTTTTTTTAAGATTACATGTATATATTTTATCTATTTATTTTTAAAAGATTATAACTATAATAAAGACAGCACAATTTCAGACTCCAGCAGTGATGCAGATGAAAAAGCAAACTCCTACCAGAGACATGTGCTATATCAGATATATTTGGGAAATACTTGTTGAATTTCACTCTAACTTCTGAAATGTGATAAAAAGAGAAGTCAAATCTGCTTCTCTCATTAGCCCTGAGACTATGGTTGCCATTTTGTTTCAGACTTCTTATTCTGGTCTACAAATGACTCTGCTCATTCTCTACGGATTAGAATACAACTCATTTTTAAAACAAGGAAAGATTGCAATAAAAAGTCCTGTTTAAAAATAACATTCTAGTAAGTGACTTCTAGGAAACAGTATTTGTTTTTAGCTAAAAATATAAACACAAAACAGAGTTTGATAGTAGCTTTTGCTCCTTTTATTAAAAACAGTCATTACACTTGACATATATCTGGCAAAGATACATGATAGTTTTGTGAAAAGTAGAGATAAAATTAGAGACTATTACAAAGTGACACCATGCAGACAATTACTAGGTTCTGGGTCAAGTTTTTTTCATACTAGAAACTTCCTGTTTTATTTCAGTTGTCCAGGTTTTAGCTTGCCTGTGTGATCAAGAACAGCATACTGGCTTCACCCAGGTTTGAGATGTACATATATGCACATAGTGCAGAACTGCACCCAGGACCTGCTGCTACATATTGAAGAGAACATTCCTAAACCATTTGTTTAGGGACCAGGAAAGAGGACAAATCTTACCAACAAAAAACTCTCCAAAGGGGAAAAAGGTCTGTAGTGACAGAAACAGATACAGAGCCTCAGTAAAGACAAGTTTTTCTAACCAAACCTACACAAAACCTTCAACTATACAGCAGCTATATTAACAAGCTTAGGGGGATAAAGGAGTATCTTTCC
>NW_009952711.1:9187050-9189935 GCF_000747805.2 Chaetura pelagica
CTTTCCCTAGTCTTTACCCACAATCGCAACAGAATTAGGTTTAAATAAGAAAATACATCAGTCCATTTACCAAGATGCATTGTCCCACTGCCTGTTCATGTTTTAGGTCAACTGGAAGCTTCTTTTTTGAGTTTTTCTAAAATCTCGTCTGGCGTCATCGATGCCAAAATCTTCACCAGTTTTTCACGTGATTTACCACCCTGGTTTAGACACATACACACAAAAATATCTTTCAGAGAATCACCACCAAACACATAATCAAAAAAAATCTCAATGTAATGTAAACATATCAGATACTTCAAAAAGAAGTCTTAAATTGTGGATATGCAGCATTAACAGCAGTAACAGAGAGTTTACCAATGTCCTTTCTAGTTATATGAAAGGCAAAAAAACCAATCTCTTATCTACTCCTCTTTTAAAACTGGATTCAGTACCCAGAGCATGCCCTGAATTGATGCTTTTTTATAGGTTAGATCAAAAAGTGAGAAGTGATGTTTCCATAATTCACTTGTATTGCCTAGAAGCAAGACTGAAACTGATTTGCATTTTTGTTTTTAAGAAGTGTGTAACTGCACTTTCAGATCTTTCTTCAGGGTTGTCTCCCAGAGTATTAGTTACTCTTAATCTGAGTTCTCAGGTTGATAACATCAACTAAATGAAACCACATCATACATAACCTAAAAGATACCCAGATTCATAGAGAAGTTATTTGAAATATGACTGACCTGTTTTTTTTATTACTGAAAAATAATAAATGGCCAGTGGCAAACCTGCAATGTCATTTCATATTGCCTGAAGACACAACTTTGCCAGTATTCAGTAAAACATGATAAACAAGTTGCTTGTTAATCTGCAAAAAGTTTGAAAAGCCTATGAGGGACATCTTGAAGGAAAAATAAAGCATGAAATTTAAAATGAAAAAATAGAGTTTTGAAGCAATCTAGCCAACTGATGATAAAAATCAAGGCCCTTGCACAGAAATCTGGTAACCTCTCTCTCATACTGGATAATTTCCCCCCAGTTTCCTGATTTTGATTGGTTTATCATAAAGCAAGTAGCACATAAGAGAACAATCAGTACCAAAAATCACTTGCTGTTTACACCTAGAAGATCAGGATGGGAAAAAAAAATTAAAAAATCAAAGCCACAGCTAAAATACAGACTTTACCACAATGAGAAAAAACAGCAGCTTGTGAAAAACAAACACTTGCATGGAATTATTTGGACACCATAGGTTAGAACAACTGGGTCAAGAAAGTCAGACAACACTGGCCCCTTTTATGTTCAACTCTTCTCAGCAGTAATGAGAATAATCTTGTTAAACCTGAACACACCTCTAAGGTAGGAAAACAGCATTACCTGTAACCTTTGATTAAAAAATGAAGCAGTTTGTCCCTGATTCAAGAAAAACAAAACTCAAATCTTCACACCTCTACCTTTTGGCAACACAGTTCATGCTCAGTTCAGTGATCACGTCACTTACAACTTTAATTTAACAAACTTCTACAACTACATTTACACCACTAGACAACAATAAAAAGCCCAATTTTCATTATGCTCTTATATTCATAAAATATAAATGAACATGGTTGGCAAGACTGACTTTAAGCACAATTAGTTAATAAACTAAATTATTTATTAAGTGCAGTGACCAAAACAGCTTCTGCTCACCGAAATCAAGGCATGTAAATTCTAACACAGGGAAACTCCTGAGGCCCAGCTGCACCCCTAGTACTTACACATGCTCTTGCTTAAATGTGACAGTTAGTTGTCAGAAAAAACTCATACAAATGCAAAAGTTACTTCAGAAAATGAAATGCACATTATCTGCAAAGCACAAATGTTGTGAACTACACTTGACACGAGAACAAGAAAAATCTCTGAAGAACACAGAGAACATGAACCACACAAATCTGAAAAATACATAATTATGAGAATTATTCTGATTAAAGATCAAGATCAGCTGTAGTTTCTCCTGCACTAATTTGTTCTCAATCATTCCATTAACTCCAGTAAAGAGCTTTCAAGTGTCTTTTGGATTGAACTGAGCAGCTCCCTGTACTCGGCATCTTGCACTCTTTTCTTGTAGTCTTTTGTTACACCATCTATCTTGCATTCTCATTTGAATATCTTGATCTGTTCCTGCCCAACAAATAACTTCTACCACATACTGCAAAAAATTGTTCCAGTTCTACAGTGCTGAAAATTGTTGCATACTACAAAATATGCAGATGTGTAACCTTGGCATAAATTGCACACTAAATTGTGGTGCAGGTATCAAAGTTTCTTTGATCTTTAATGTTTTTCATCATTAGGCAATATAGAAAATCCCTTTCATGACATTAAAAGGGTTCCAGAGAGCAGGAATTTTACCTTCTCTAAAACAACTTCACTCTTCTTCACATCCAGCACCTTCGAGAGGTAGCGACACAGCTCAGCGTTTGCCTCCCCCTCCGAGGGAGGTGCAGCAACAGCTACACCTACTGACTCGGCTGTCACGTCTAGAACAAACGTTTTAAGGATTTTATGCTCAAATATGTAAAACATCTCGTTATCGTCTCCTAAAAAATGACCGTTTATGCTTTCAAAAGCATTTTAATTTAAATCCACACACACTTATAGATTAGCAGCTCTGATTTGCACATAAGCAAGTCCAGGTTTGCAGGTCAAACTTTCACAGTTCCAGTGCAACAAACGATCCAGGAGGATTTGCCCCGTGCTCGCTGCACCCCCTGGCGCCACCGCTGCTCTGACAGCTCCGAGGACAGAGACAAACTGCAGGACTCTGGAAAAACCAGCCTTCCCGCTCCGTTCCCGTTACCGGCGGTCAGTTCTCGGGGCAGACGGGGCGCCCGGAGCCCCCGGCCCCGCGTTCAGCGCGGGCC
>NW_009952711.1:9190359-9205232 GCF_000747805.2 Chaetura pelagica
GACGGGCCCCTACGGCTGGAATAGCCCCGCTCAAGAAAGAGCGCTGGTCCGAACCACAGGGCTTGTTCAAAGACCCGAGAGCCGCGCGCCCTTCGCTGCAGGGAAGGGGGGAAACAGGAGGGATTATTGTTTTTTTCTCCCATGTTCTCAGATTAGTACTTTACTATATCCTTTGTGTACAGGGTTTTGTACATGAGAGAGCTGTACTGGTACACTGCACATGTTGCAAGACAATGCTATGTACATACATCAGTGCATCCAACTACTGTATGCAACCTGCAAAACCAGGCCTTAGTTGATACATTTTCTTACAGGCACAAATATATATATACACACACACAGTGGCTATTTCCATAACCAGCTCTATGTTCCAAAACAGCCCTTCTGAATTGAGATTCTGGAACGATCTGTTTATGGCTGAATTTGACTTAGTATTTCTTCAGTGCAGCTGCAGCTGCTGTCTGCATTCTCCCTGGCACATCCCAACAGTCCAGATGATAGCAGAAGGAATCCAGCTTTGCTGATGCTCTGCAAAAAAATATAGTAGCAATTCGTGTCCATAGAGTCATTCCAATGTGTCATGTTTTGGAAACAAGCATAGGCTGGGACCACAACAGCAGCTTTACTGTCTTTCCAGGACAGGAGAAGTTCATGACAGTTCTTCCAGTTTGAAAAATGAGTTTTACTACATGAAAAATGAAGAGGCGAAAATTCAAAGCAATTTTAACAAGATACTATTTAAAATAATATTTTCAATATACAGAGTACTTATTCCACTTGAAGAGGAAAAGCTAAATTACATTCTGCCAATAAAGATGCAGAGAAAATAGCTTGTCTGGTACCGCTCAAACAAGTAACTTTTGTTTTCCACATGTTCCTGTACTTCTTTCACAGAATTTTTAACTGCCACCAATAGTGAGCTGAAGTCCACGGATACACTGGCACATTTGAGATGATAATGTGAAATTATGTATAAAATATTATTTCTGGTATCTGTCCATCTTCTATTGATGTACCGTTGTTGTTACCTGGTGAACTATAAAAGACAAAGCATGTTTTGCTAGCAGTAGGAGATTCGTGGATCACTTTCTTCAAACCTTTTGTTCCATAATGGGAATCAGGACCCTGAAAACATCAGAAGAGATCAGCAATGAATGGGTGTGCAGCAAGACCCCTAACATGTTGAAATTCAAACACTTACTGACTTAGGTTATTTTAATAGTACAGGTCCTTTCTACCCACATCGTAAGATATACACAACATTCACAGACAAGAAGCAAGTGCCCTATGTCTAAACAACAAAAACCTTCCCTGACAGCACACTTAAACCACTTGATTTAAGCCAACTAGTAATGAATAGTATTTCTCCTTGTCATGCAGGTTGTATATGTTCTCACTTAGTTCCTTGTCTCAGCTTCTTTTAATGTGCAACATTTTTTCCAACATACTCAATTTTTATTTCTGTAAAGGCAATTATATTTAAAATAATATGAAAAGATTTTTGAGAAAACATTAAATAAATTTGTCCATGACATTAAGGAGAGATTTTCCTTGAACAAATAATTCTTTCCTATATTTCTGCACTAGCACATAAAAAGCGAACAAAAAACCCTTTCCATTTTCTTGACTCTAACTAGTGGTTAGAATATCCTTGATGAAATAAATAAAACTTAAATTTTGACAGAAAGCTGCTAGATTAAAATTTTGGATAGCATTTTTGCTCACACAAACCCACTATCTTTCATCTGCACTCATTCTAACTCTTACACCAGGCCAGAAAACTGGCAGGCGCAAAGGATCCAGTTAGGAATTCTGTGCTGTGGCACAGAAGAGAGGAAGCAGTCTTAAGAGTTGCTGTGGAGTTGAACTATGGTGTTCTTATCTCTACACTTAAAATCAATTTGAGATCTAGAAGACACTCTCCCATCAGAAGACAGTAAGAGAAGAACTCTTGCATCAAGTAACATTTCCTTCTGTACTGTTAGGTGCTCTTACTTTCAGTGTTGCACAAGCTGTGTAGCAAACAGTTGGCAAGATCTCTATAGGTTCCTTGAACATAACTCTGAATGTACTGGCCGTTCCATCACAACTAAATCCAGTATCATTTTGTCCTAGTGTTTGATTCTTCTCATAATCAATTATCTGTATAAAAACATGAAAACAGCATTTTTGGGTTTACAAGCTTGACAAAGATTCTTATAGTACACATATTAGATTTGCTGATCTTTGTACACCTCTGCAGCTCACACAAGGGAAGCACATTTGTGGCTGTGGTTATTTTAGAAAACCAGTTTTTAACAGCTAATATAAGCAGTCAATGATACATTCTTAAAGGAAAATGGAAATTTGTGCTGCTATGTCTTACACATACAGACTACGCATTATTTCTTTTGCCTTTGATTTTGATGGTGAATAGAAATCACTAAGATGTAGTAACAGCAGATATCTCACTTCTCATTTTGGATAGTAACCTTGATCCATGCTGCCAAACACCACTTGCAGTTGGCTATCAGAGCTTTAGAGTGACATGAACATTTCTCATGATTACTGCACTAATGAGAATCCTAAAAAACCCCTAGTATTATTAAATTTCCATATAATTTTTAATGTTGCACAATTGAGATGAAGCCCTATTTTTCCCCAGCCACAATCAATAGAAATTATAATGCTGAAACTAAGACCCTTTCACATAAAAGATCTATTTCCAGTATACATTATCACTGTTTTAAGACCAGTATAAGATGTTTAGCTCTCTGAAGCTCTGCTAGTACTGATGCGGGTCCAAAAAGAAAGATAGAGACACAACACTTAGACACCCATCTGAAAAGACTGTGACAAGAAAGTTTCAGACTTATCAGGAACTGGGGATACTTCCAGATTCAAGAGGAGATGTATAAAATGGATGCTCTTCATCTGAACCATAAACATACCTTAGCCTTTCACTTTGAATAAGGAGCATGTTTTTTCAAGTGAAACTCTTAATCATTCCCACTTACTATGCTTTTGTTTGCCTTGTAAGAACTAAATTCTTTGCAGATGAAATAAATACAGCAAACATGCTGAGGGAGCACAAAAAAAATGCCTTCATCTGCTAACAGGAATTTAGGCAAGATGATCCAACAAGAGTTAATGCAAAGCAAACATCACCAGATATGTACCGTATAGCTGCTAGGTTCTCAGCATCAACTCTTTTTTTCTAAAGATCCAGTCTAGTGCACTGTGCTACTTATTTACATGGATTTATGGTTTGATGGCATTTCAAATCAAGGAGTTTGAAAGTGAGCTTTTAAGCTGAGGAATGTGGAAAAGCCAACAAGTTCCTTCCAGACTTCATTCCAGATACATTCTCCAGATACAAAATTCCTATCCTTGAGTGCAGAATGGTCAGAGAATGTTAATCATCAAATAGGAAATAGGAGAAAGATAAACTGTCATTTACATAGGATGCCCAGAAATGAACCAAAACAGCAGTTCCAGCACATATTAGAGGCCTGTGAAATTAGACAGGGACACTAAGAGTTTCTGTCCATAAATGAAGTCACAGATTCTTCTTTCACAAGATTTCCCACACCCCTAATAAATCAATGTGATGTGATAGTAACAGGTTATGAAATACATAGAGTAAAACTGCCAGTCACAGAATGCTAGTACCTTGTTAGAAAGCTTAGATTCAAAACTTATCTCAGTAAGAAAGAATTTAAATGGACTGAAATTCAATACTTAATAAAAATACAGTGCTGGATCAATATTACTATAAGACAGTCCTGACTACAACATGCTAAGAGACCAAACAGGCTACAAGAGCAGGAAATAAAAATTTTAGTAGTGTCTTCATTTACCTGCTCAGACTGGTCAAGTGTCATATCAGGACGTGAAGCATGGGTGACATTTTTAGATGCTATCACTGACCATTTCACGAGCTTGCTAGCCAATTGCTCAGTAGGAAGAAACACAACCCTTGATTTGGTATTGAGTGATGAGTAGGATCAGATTCAAAATTTCATAATGGAAACACTATGTAACAGTGTCTATAATATACTTAGAGTCAAAACTCCCACATGAACAACAAAAGCAAATCCACCACAGCTGTGCTAAATTTCAAGAAGAGAAAATGAGAAGGCTTGTTCAAAAGAAGCTAAAAGGAGCAATTAAGAATATCAAATCCTTATAAACAGCATGCAGATCACTGAAGGACATCACATGCCAAAGAACAGTGTCAGTATATATCCCCTATTAGGAAAGGTTTGAGAAAAGGGGAAAAAAACTGGCATGGCTGATCAACAAGAGGCTATTCCTGGAAACAAACAAAAAAGGTCATCCTATAGAAAAATGACATTTTATCCAGATTAAAATGGAAAGATTAAAACTGACAGATTAAAATGTAAAAGATACAGTTAAAGGTGAAAAGAACATTTAGGAACAGCTATCTGAAGGCATCAAAAAGCAGCCTTAAATCATTCTTTCAACACAGCAGTAACAGAAAGCCCCACAGACTGTCTTGTGAGCTAGACAGCATGAAGATATGATAACTGAGCAGCAGCAAAGTAAGGTCTTCACATAGGAGCCTGGAGAACAGCAATACAAGTAAGTAATTTGCCAGCAGAAGAAACTGGGGAGATTCCCATGCTGGGACGTTTTCAGCAAACTTAAAACTGAACTTCACAGAAGTAGTTACTGTAGCAGTAACATACAACCTTCTGCCTAAGACTGAATCAGTAGCAAGTAAGATGTCAATCTTTCCAAAAAGCTCTGGGCAAGGACAAGCCTCTAAGCCCCAGCATGTGTACCAGGGTAAGAATGTCATGAACAGCCAACTGGGTCAGACAAATGGTCCAGGATGCTGTGACAGTGTCAAGAGAAGATGATGCTGAGCACACAAGCCTGGGCTGTGCTGTCCATACCCCAGCACCCACAGCTGTTCTACATGGGGTACTACAGTGCACATCCCCCTTCTGCTCCTTCTGGAATCTTCTAAAAGATCTGCTGTTTGATGAGTGAACATGTTGAAATGCCAGCAAACTGAAGACATGATACCCACTTCTTCTGGCAGTATGTTCAGTATCCTCGGCAGTGAAAAAATACTCTTATCTGTTTTGATCTTCTGTGAGTATCAGTAAGTCTTCTAGTTCTAATATTCTGAGCTTTGGTGAATGACAAACACTTCTGCATTTACCTTATCTGTTGCCCTTGAGATTTTAGCAGCATTGCTCACACCTCCTCAGTGCTTTCTTCCCTACAGACTGAAGAGTCTTAGCTTTTTTGGTTTCTGTACGGTAGCAGCTCTGTCCCTTTAATCATGTTAACTACCATATTCCCTACCTTCTAATTCTACTGAGAAAGATGGGAACTGCACAAAATACTGAAGATGTGGGCACACCTGGCTTTGATACAACAACACAATCTGACCTTCAATCTTGTTTTCAGTTTCTTCCTGATGACACAGTGGGCTTTTTTAGCAGCCACTATGTGTTGTGTCACTGATTTCAGAGAGCTGTTGATCAAAGATCTTTCCTAATTACTAGAAACTTTATTAAAGGGTAGGCTTTGTGCACAACTGAACAGATGACAAAGCTATGAAATTTGTCTGCAGAAAGCTGACAGGAATTCAAGGTTAGACTGGAGAAGTATCCTGAAGGGAAGCTACGAAACAGAGAAACTAAATCCATCTCAGAAAATGCTTATACTGACTGCAGAACACACAGAAAGAGAAAATTTCATCTTTTTCATACTTTTCTCTAGTTATCTGCTTATGACCACTGCTGGGGACAAAACACAGGCTAGATTCTGGCCTATCAGTCTCACTCCTACCCAATTAAAATACACAACAAACCTTCTGCAAGGACTACAAGTGTGGTTTCTGCATAAGCCTCTTTAAAGAGCATATACTGTACCTGTATATTAACTTGATAGTCTGTGGGTCCATGAATAGATCCATATAATCCAAATCCCACTATAGAAATTCTTCTATTAACTGTGAACCTAGTATGACACAACCCAAGAAAGGAATTTAAAAAATTGTGACAGGTGTGTTACTTCATTCCCTGTCAAGTAGGAAAAAGATTCCCACTTAAGAGTAGGGAAGTAAACTAAAGTGACATTACGTTAATTTTTTTTTTCAATAACACTCTCTAATTAGATTTCAATAGTAAGAAAAATGCATTATAAAGTATCAGCTTCACAGGTTAAAATTTTGCTAATCCCCCAAGATACTCAGTATCACTAAAAAAAACCCTAACCTGGTTCTTTTGAATACCTCCAAAGTAAAAACAGAACAAGACTTGGTATTTTAAAAAGGAATATACGTCTAACACCCAATCACTCTAAAATGCACCCAGTCCTCCTGAACTTTTTTTTTTGGTACTTTATGCTTTATGTCAGCAACAGTCTAACTTATTTTATAAAAAGGAAAAGATCAAACATGCCCAAACAGAACCAGCACCTTGTTACTGTATCTTATGCCAAAAAGTCAAAGTTGAGCAACACATTCCCTTTCTTCCCACACTCCTCTGTCTCTCCTCCAAGCAGTTTCAAAAGCCGTACCTAATCCGATCACTTGTTCCACTGTAGCCCCAGCGACTCTCCACTTGCTGGAACCTGTTAATGCTGCACTCTTTTCCTCTCAGGCAACACCTTGGTCGATCAATATAATCTACTTTAGGTTTAGGATTGACAGTAAAATGCAGAAAGAGATTTACTACTTCCCGATCTGACAAGATTCCAGACTGAGCAGGGCCTGTGAAAAGAAACAACTAAGATGATTCAAAGAATTACTCCAACTGTTGAATTTAAACCACACACATTTGCAAACTGGGGATGACAACAGTATTTTCCAAAGGCCAGAGAATATTCTGCAGAATGTTTTGCTTTCATTTATGCATCGTAACTTCTATTAGCATGGACTAGTAATAGAGTGTTAAGCACCTCAGCACTCACAGGTGAACAGTGCAGGGCTATGGACTAACAGCAAGACAAGGAACCCCAAAACTCACCAGCTGCAAACTCTTCAATAGTCATTAATGGAAAACGGATTAAGGAAAGAGCTCTTCCAAGGACTTTTTGTTTGTTTCCAAATGTCACGGGTAGTTGTTGTCTTTGACATTCTGCTTCTGCCCAGCGAACAACAGCTCCAAAGAGTCTGCTCTCTCGAATGCTAAGGGTATCTCTTTCTAGAACTGCACATAGTGTGTCTAGAGAAAAAAAAAGGTAGATTTAGACCAGTTTTCACCCAAACCTGTAACACTGCTACACATTAATCTTCAAGTGTTAAGTAAACACTAAGAACATTCCTAATAAGAAATCTCCCAATAGTATATAGACTCTAAAAATAATTTTCTTGCTATGAAGACAGGATATGAACTTCCTTCTTGATTCCTAGGAGTGTGACTATCTATAATTTATGTAGTGACAACCAGTATCCTAAAGAATTTCCACAGCTAGGAAAAGATGAAAATGGGAAGTGAGCAAGCAATGAATACACACTACCAAAAAAACAAGTTAATCATGATGACATTGCCATATTCTCCTCCAAGTAGCCACCTGACAATCTGGATCAACTATAGAAACAAACAGCAGTGGTGCACACAAAACCAGTTTAAAGATACATGAAAGTGATCCTAAACATTGACGTATTTGCCACCCACAAAGCCTGAAGGTGGAACATAGGAGGTGAGGCAAGATACTCATATGAGTTTTACAAAACTCTGTTGTCATGTATTATTAATTCTGGAATTTTCTAACTACCAGGTATGCAAAAGTCAGTTAATCGTAGAACACAAGCCTGAAAAAAAACCCATTTTCATATTCTGAATCTTCTGTCTTCTTTGAGAATCTTTATATGCCCTGAATTTAAGCAAGGCATGTTTGTGATCATAAAAAATACCATATTGGAAAGTCAAAGCAATTTGGGACTTACAAAGAGTAGAGATTAACACTCACAGTCTGGGTACAAACCCCACTGAACCCGAGTTCTCTCTATTTCTACTATAGATCTATATTTCTCTATATATCTACTCCATAATTCCTTTAAGCTGGTGGAGTACCTTCCTTAAGCCTGCATTTTTTACACAGTCTAGCTGAATTGGAGTAAAATCTTAGACACATACAGTAAAAATGAAATTGAGTCAGCAAATTTGCAACTACTACCTTTTCAGAAAAGATGAAACATAGAAACCAGCAGCTTAGATTTAAAAAAAAAACCCATCAGATTTCATAAATTGTACCTGGTCTGTGCAACTCTGAATAGAGAAGCACCATACAACAACAAAACAATGATTCTTGCTACACATGAAAAGCAGGTGTGGATGCCTCTGGGACCAGGCACAATACTCAGCAAGTAAAAACTCTGGCTTTAATGAAAGTGTGGTGTTACCATAATGGGAGCCCCAACACACTGAAACCCTGCTTGGGAATGAAGCTCAAAGGAAAGCACTGCAGGGATGGCTAATAAAACTTGCACTGAGTAACATATCATACATATGCAATACACTGTTTTGCTCATTAGCAAACTTGCTGATATGACACAGGTTCTGTTGTCCACATTCCGAGATCTGCAGCTGGCTGTTGCACTGCTGCCCATGCAAAGGTGGTGCAGATGAGGGGGAAGTGAACTACCCCACTTTACCATGGAGAGAAGATGCACTTGGGACTCCACATACTCAGGTGGGGAAGGTGAACTATCCATAAAAACGTCTTCTTGCAGCCTGCAGTTCTCTTCAGGAGTTTAGTGCTTAGAACACATTGAGTAACTTACCTATATCAATATCTGTAAAGCCTTCTGCACTTATTGCATCCATAGTACTTTTGTCTATTGTGTCAAGACAAAGACTAGCAAGCTGAGGTTCATCAAACAAACGGGCCTAAAAAGGTGAAGAAACACATCTTAAGCATAAAGTTGACAACCCACTAGTCTTAAAAAGCAAGTATTTTTAGTCTAGTACAGATCTAATTTAAAAATAGGATTATTTGTCTAAGTACTCTTTGTGTTTATATCTTAAGGAGCACTTAAATTCTCAAAGGAGTATATAATTAAGGAGAATTCCCTACTAAAATCACTACTAAAAAAAGTACACATAAAATCCGCTATAATGAACCAAGTAAGTCTTCACAAAAAAACAATTAAGAGATTCATGAAAATACACTGTAGAATGAACTGGTTCCATTTAAAATGTCCCAGTTCTTTGCATACTTTTTTTTTTTTTTTTTTAAAAAAAGCCTTTCTCTACAGTAAAAAGAAGTTGAGTTTGTAAAAATGCTAACAGAGCAACACAACATTTTCGTACCTAAATTAGACTATGTGACTGCAAACCCACTGTGAAGTCATACTTAGTCCTTTCCCTCTAAATACTGATCTTCCTAGTAAAAAAAAGCTAAGCTTAAATTTACCTACTTGAGTAAGCAGCATAAAGGCATTATCTGCTCGGAGGTGCTTCGTTAGAAAATCCACACAATGAGCTTCCAGGGCTGGGACTGCATACTTTTTAGCAGTGTATAAAGTAGTCATGACTGTTTCTGGACCAATTTGAACTTCATCTGAATAAAGAAACCTAGAAATCAATACACAAATACAGACTGTAAAATCAGATCTTGAGGGCAGCAGTTAAACAAAGAATAACAGTGTCTTTGCATTTAGGAAACTTGTCTAAGAATTGCACTGGGAACATGCAGCAGTTGACCATGTTAGCATTTGTATAAATTAGTATGCTAGTTATAGGGTTGAAGAAAGACTATTACGTTAACCTAATGGCATACATTTAATTTAAATATGTATTACTCCCTAAGAATTATCTGGCTATACTAGTTATACACAGCTACCCAACTGTAAACAACAGCTGAGCAGCAGAATTAGTTCACATATTAATGTATGCCCTTTTGATTCAACAGGAAGAGCTGCATTTCCAAATATTGATATATAACCCTTTACAGCTGTATTTCTGAACTTAATTTACTGACAGTGCACACTAGCTTCCCTGATGTGAGGAGAACAGTGTCAAGGACTTACACTGTGATAACATCTTATGTCAAAGTTACCATTCTGTAGTGTTCAGAGGAGAGGAAAGGGAGTAATATGCTAGCAGATGACCTTGACTTTTCTATTCCTGCCATAGCAAAACACCCCAGCTTGTCTCCACTGTTTAAGGCTAGATGATTGGTTGAAAACTTACAAGCTGTGAACCCAAAGAGAAAAGTCTCCCACCAAAAGCAGGAGAAAAAAACCTGTTTCCTGAGCAGCTGTTATTTGAGACCAGACAAGATAAGATTTATTTTAAGGTTCTGTATGGAAATGACTTATTTTTAAAAATAACTTCTTACAGGTGACATTGAAGATAATCTTAGCACTATTTCATCAGTTTTTTAGATAATCATCTATTATTTACAAAAATACATTTGTTCCCAAAATACAGGCAATTAATCACAATAAACCAGGGCACATTAGCAAATGCAGGAATTCCACAATGAAGACCTAGCTTTTCCTTTCTATTTCTTAGTATTTTTTATTCAGAACCACCTGGAAATGAATGGAAAACAACACTTAGAGAAGTTGTTTGGAAGCATGTTTAGAAGCTTTAAATGTAACAGGTAAGCAGTTACCATTGCAATACTGCAACCTATTCAAGTGGCCAACTTTAATGTCACTTAGGCAATGTGAATGAGGCTCTAGATTGATTCTTTAAACTGGATTTACATCAAACAGCTTTTAGAGACAATAATTTAATGCTAACTTTTTTTTTTTAATTAAATTTTCACACAGCTTATTTTTAACTTATTTATGAAGACTATATTATCTGTTGATGGAAATGATGAGCTTACTTTCAACTCATCATCCCTAAAAAATTTAAGAAACTAAGATCTCTTAGGTACAGTTTTATATACTAAATTGACAAGTAGTTCATTGAATCACTAGAATAGTCAGTTAGATTTTGATTTTAAGCTTTAGAAAAATCTGTTAACATGCCCTAACCTTTCTTGTACAACTTTATCAGAGCTTGGAGTCCAAAGCTCCTAAGAGTTGAACATTAAAAGGCTGTAAAAAAAGCAGCATTACAACGTACATTATACATTTTACCTAATGCTAACAAAAAAAAAAATTAACAAAAAATGTGGGTTTTCTCCCCACCAAGCTGTTTTTAGAATATTATTTTTATTCCTTAAGTGTATCTAACCTTAAGTCAATGAACTGAGACACCTGAACAGCTTATCTGGCTTGTGGTTCACTTTCTACGGCACATTCGTAAGAATCAGGGTGCAGTTCCAAACTGTGCTTTGCTGATCCTTGTTTTCCCAGGAATCTTGCACTCTTTTTCCTCATATGATCAAAAAACAACTAGATGACCAAAATACAGGAATTTGAATGTGGAAACAAAGCCTATGCATGCTGGTTTTCCGTTAACTATCTGTTTCTATACATTGATCAGCACAGGGCACAACAACTCACAGAACATGTGATACAGTTATAGGCTTTGAAACTGAGAAAATCCATGACAGGAAGTGCCCAAATTAATTAAGAAAGTCACACTGTCAGGTTTTTGTGGTTAATGTTTTGAGTTTTTGACAATGCTAGTATTTTTCTGGGATTTTCAAAACCAAGCAGCAGTCTTGTGTAAAAACTGAAAAGTGTAAATTTGCAAAGTTAAAAGTAGCTGTAAAAAAATAAGAAAAATGGTTATAAAGCACATTGTTCTAGGATGTTGTATTTTCATTAAGTATATGAATGGATGATCATTGTTGCCTTAATCTACTCACAAAAGAGGAACTCTAGGGGGGGTCTTCTCCTTAAAAATCCTTAAGTCTTTTGCATTAACTGTCCCACTGGTGGCACACCTGAACTAGCCCACCGTTATGTTTATACCACTGTTTCTCCTCCACTGAGTGGAGCTCAAGATTACCGACTTACACATCCTCATTGCTTTTTTCTCTCCTCTCCTCCCTCTCAAGAGGCTTAGAGAAATAACCTGCTCTTTAGATACTGACTGATTTTACTGTCATCCAGGATGGGGGGTGTGTGTCTCTCTGTATACAGTGGAGGAACACTTTTAGTGACCACTCGACCACTCACTTTACAGAAGCCTCTCATAGACTTTATGCCACTTTACTCTCAATTAGCACTTCTTTCTCCACTAGACTTAGCATCTTCCCACTAGCTGAAATACTTTCACCATTATATAAGCATGGAACAATCTTTTTCCAGTTAGTCATGATTACCCCTCTATTTACTGTTTGCATAAGTTCTCTGCAAAGATATTTGGAAGATGGACTGCTAAATTTGTGCCATGTTGTCCCTTTCCTTTATACTATGATCAAAGGACAAGTTAAATTACTGCAAAATGTGAATGACATGTTTAAAAATCCTAAAAACAACAAAATGAAATGCTAAAGCAGAATCCAACTGGGACTTTAATTTTCTTGATCACTGCTATCCACTTTGCACAGTTAGAAACATTTTTTTAAAGCTGTTTATTTGGGAAGAAAATTCAAATTTTGTGATTTTGGCATCAGTTCAGCTTTTCAGCATTTATCTATCAAATTACTCAGCTGCTAAAATCTCCTGTCTCATGTTTGAAAATTCTTCAGGCAAGAGGGAAATTGAATGATAACCCAAAACACACACCACAGTAATTTCTAAGCCTTTGAGCTCAGCCAATCGTTTCTTAGAAAGTTCTCTTCCCAGCCAACTTTAAAAGGCTTCCCTTTCCCCTTCTTTATGGTTAAGATTTATGCCCACAGACAAGGACTACCCAACTTTCTCTACAATTTTTAACCAGAATCAGAACATAATTTGTCAAAAAATCTTTTTCTTTGGCTTTGCTTTACAAGGAGCATTTGACAGTAGATCTTTATGGAACACATCAACTACAGCTAGGACCTAACAAACCGCATGAGTAAGTAAAATAGAAATGAGCTGTGGAACATTAAATAATGAGTAAATTATCCCCAAAAGTTTTTTCATCACCTAAATGTTTCCTCTACCTTGATCTTCACTTGCTACTTGTATTCAAGAATTCCAACTTAATTTCTATCCAGTACATCCCAAACTGTTATTTGTAAAGATTACAGAAAGGCCCTATAAAAGGCAATGATCATTATCTGTCCACTTTACTAGTGTGAGATAAAAGACACCAATAGTGGAAGGTATAGTTCTCCCCTCTTCTGGCCAACACCAGGAAGAAAACCAGGTTGTCTTATAGTTGGTAGACTTTTAAAATAGTGTCTATGAGCATGAAGAAGTCCAGTACTGGTCTGTATGAAAGAAATTCACCTTAGATCTGTTTTCAACAAGGTGTTGCAATTTGCATTTATTCCAATATAATACATATGGAAAAACATCCTAAAAAGATGCCACGTATTTCATATCAAAATAAGACATCAAACCTGAGATGTTTCAACAGTTCATCAGTCTGGTACAAGTATAATCAGTTTTCTTACGTAAGTCTCCTGGCTATTAGGTACTAGCAGCTCCACCAACACAAAATGGCTTTTGTTTGCTTCTAACAACATTTTTCATTCACTTCTACAGTTTTCAAATACCGACCTTCTTATCTTTACCTAGAACTCTCCTGTTTCTGTGTTTATATTTTTATCCAGACAAACTTCTCTCATTATATCCACTTTTCACTATCCAGTGTTTTTCCAAATACAAACAGACAAACATACCCATGTGAACATTCACTTTTCACCTTTGAAACTATTTTGCTTGAAAGACACTTCCCACTGTCTCCCACTCTGCTACACAAACTACTCACCTTGCCACTCCCTGTTGCTAATAATCTGCAAAATAAATACGGTTCATTTGCTGATGGCAACAGAGAGAAACTGCTGCTGCACGGTGGTTTCTTGTTTTGGGTTGGTTTTTTTTCCAAGTCAGCTCCTGCAACGCCTGTGTCTCTGATTACTAAAAGAACTAGACTACTCTTCTTATCTGTAAGGCCTCAAAACAAAGAAAGCTGCTCAGACTTTGGAGCTTCTCCCATTACAGAAAACCTTGAGACACTATGTATTTATTTCCAGGCAATAACATGACTTGTATCCCAAACATTCATTACAGAAATCTGTTTCATACAGTTTACAAAGGTTTTGCCTATCAGAGGTGTTTCTTTGAGGAAAAACCTTAAGATTAAGCAGTTTAGTCATATTACCTTACCACAGCCTGATGCACAAAGAAACTGTGAGTAATTGTTTCTGTGGACACCATACATTTTATTTACCATGACACTCACTAAAAAGAAACAGATAAACTATTGTGAGCATGACAAACACTAGATCCTGTTCTGCCCAAATGAGACATCCCTAATCCACTGTACATACTTTTTGCCATCACTGCACTCATGGTCTCATTTGGGTGGTGTGTGTGGAAAAAATCAGTGAACTGCCTTCTGCTACATGTTCACTCTCCACCCAAAAGTACTCGAAATAAGTGTGATTACAACGGGTACTACTCTGGTACAAAGGCAAAAAAATGTATTACCACTGCTGAAAAAGAAAAATGAACAATAAGATTAATAAAATCTCACAGTATGAAAATAAAAGCTTGGTACAACAGTCTCTGTCCCTTCTCGGCTGTTAACAGAAGGTGGATGGACAGCTGCAACACTCAAAGGAGCCACTAATTCCCAGCATCTTACTTAAAAAAACCCAAAACAAACACAGACATAAAATGAAACAAAAAAACCAAAACCCCAAACCGAACCAAAACCAGCCACACCGGGCTGCCATCACTACCCAAGTGCTCTCCTGAAGAAGACAACCTGGCTAGCAAAAATTAGGCCACTTCTTCAGGGAGAAGGATGCAGGGGAAGAGCAAGAAGCACCCCGGCGCTGGCGGGCGGCCTGACCTTGCCTGCCAGCCCAGGCGCTTCCTGCGCATCCACGGGCCGGGCCCG
>NW_009952711.1:9206832-9214301 GCF_000747805.2 Chaetura pelagica
GGAAGGAAGGAGGGAAGGAGGGAAGGAGGGAAGGAGGGAAGGAGGGAAGGAGGGAAGGAGGGAAGGAGGGAAGGAGGGAAGGAGGGAAGGAGGGAAGGAGGGAAGGAGGGAAGGAAGGAAGGAAGGAAGGAAGGAAGGAAGGAAGGAAGGAAGGAAGGAAGGAAGGAAGGAAGGAAGGAAGGAAGGAAGGAAGGAAGGAAGGAAGGAAGAAAGAAAGAAAGAAAGAAAGAAAGGAAGAAAGGAAGAAAGGAAGAAAGAAAGAAAGAAAGAAAGAAAGAAAGAAAGAAAGAAAGAAAGAAAGAAAGAAAGAAAGAAAGAAAGAAAGAAAGAAAGAAAGAAAGAAAGAAAGAAAGAAAGAAAGAAAGAAAGAAAGAAAGAAAGAAAGAAAGAAAGAAAGAAAGAAAAGAAAAGAATTTGCGTTTTCACGGTTCTGTCAAACCAGACACTGTCAGCTGAAAAAATAAAGGGGATAATTTTGCCATCTGCTGGAGTTTTGCTGTAAATACAGCAGCAATTTAAATGAGGGAGCTGAAAGCTATTTATCATCACTCCTGACTTGTCAGCATTTATGGAAGCGTGTGGCTAAAAGAGGAACAGAATATGTCACCACTCTGCGTCTAGGTTTATAATTAGGACAAAACTGAGACCAAGCAAGTGAGGTCCGTGTTGCAGAACAGGTCTCAGAGAACCTCAAGCAAGATGGAAGCAATTTCAGCAGGGTAAACTATAGTGGGAAAGGGCACAAGAAGACATAGTATCCCGATGGAAAGCAGCGAGCAGCTTTGCACAGAGGCTATATTTAAAAGCAAAATCATACTGCTGACTTAGAAGAATGAAGGTGTCACCTTTGTGCTGTTTTTGGTCACAAGGTGGGCACAGAGGGGGAAGCAGGAGAAGCTTAGGGATGGAGATGAAAGGAATCATGAGGGAAATGGTGACACTGGACACAAATACATAGTTTTCTGGGCGTATTTTTTTAGTTACGGGAGCTGGATATTAGTAAGAGTTTCCTTCATTGCTGTCTTTCTGCTTTTACCTGTCTGTGTTCACTCACGTTTGTCCACTGAGAGCCAACAAACATGACTGCTGTGTCTGTAAAAAGGGAACATGTTGTCACTAATAGACTAGAGGAAGAGGGTTAAGGAAAAAAGAGGACAAGATATGCCAAAGAACTAAAAGGAGAGTGGCTGGGGCAGACAGAGTATGTAAGATAGATCCAGGGATGAAAAATGAATCATAGGACACAGCTATGTAAGACAGAAAGAATGAGGAAGATCTATGAGATGGGCTGTGAAAGAAAGTTGAGGGAAAAGGAGGCAAAAGAAATAAAAAAAAAAATGTGGGGGGGAAAGAAGTAAAAAGTCTAACAAAAAATAATAAATCACTTATTAAAGAACCAAAACAAAAACAAAATCAAGAAAGGAAACAAAAGAAAGGAGACAAATATAAGGAGAAATATGACCTGGATGCCCATCAGAGCAGATCACCTAAAAGCCAAATGCATTAATTTCAACAGTGAGAGCTGTGAAAATATTAAGTAACAGATTTCCTTTTGAAAATGGGCTTTTCTACATGTAGACAATGAGCCTCAGACATTTGTTTCACCTTGTAATCTTTGTGCCAGCTTCCTTCTTAGAAAACAAACTGGCTAGTTTTCCTTTGGCATTATCATGAGGTGGATCATTTTAAATGTCATGTAATGGGATTGTGCTCACCAGTCCAGATCAGAAATAATGCACAATGCTGTTCCCAAAAGGGGCTACATGTGAATGTCACTAAAATGCCATCCTGCTGTTTGCTTTTGCAGTATGCTCAGTGTTTGTCTAGAAAATATGGCAGAAATTAATATAGTAAAAAATATGTATGTAGCATAAGACAGGCAAATTTGCCCAAGAATAATTTTTTGTTTGATCTCAGATAACAGAATGGCTACAAATCCATGGCTGCAAACAAAAGTTCAACAGTATTACATAGCTGTGAAGGTTATCCTGATCACCAGCCAGCAGAACAGAAGGTCAGGGAGTGTCTACACTTTTGAGCAACTCACTTCCAAGATCTGCATAACAGCCTGAGCAAGTTTGTGCTGACCTGGTGCCTTATTGTTGTGGAAATTCATGAAGGAAATTTTCTCCAAGTTTTAAGGTTCCTGTTACCTGCCTGCAAGGAGAGAGAGGACAAAGTGGGTTTACATATAGGGAAGAAGAACCAGAGAATGCCCTGATCAAACTGTAGGGAATTCTGAGATACTTGTGATGCCAGGGATGTTGCAGAGACACAGGAATGCACGCCCAGGAGCCCTGGAAGTGAAACGGGGCCAGTTCTTAAAGCCATCAGAAGGTTTTGGGTTACAAAGCATATTGTTTTCAATCACTTGTTCCTGAAATTATTTAAATTCTCCTCCCTTTCCTTCTTTTCTCCACATGAACTCAGCTTTGTGCATGGTCTAAGGAGCTGTTGTTATGATCAGAGTTTTTGAGCTGGCACGTATTTTTGCAGTGATAAGCAATTGTTCTCTTAAGCTGTTAGTGTCATTGCTTTGCTCCAGGAGGGAAGAGAATAATTCAGAGTAGATTTGTTTCTGATTAAACTTCCTGATTGGGGACACTTGATGACATCTTTTGCTTTCCATACTCAGATTCTTCAAACCCCCTGCATCTGATCCATGCCATTGCTGTGAACGACAGAGATGCTGTTACCATTCCCAGGACTGAATTACCAGTAGCACTGAAGTTATTTAAATGAGTAAACTTACAGTAACTGTGCTTTCAAGTAGTAATCAAGTTACCTCCTTGGGCTTTTTACTGTGATTATTATTGTTTTGTTCTCTCTGATTTGTTTGAACATGCACTGTTGGGATGTGGGGTCTGCTGCTAATGTAACCCTGCAGGTTTTGGAGCACTGGATCCATGCATGCACAGAAAAGAGATCCAGATCCAGAGTCTTGGATCTGAGGAACACTGAGGGCAGGAATTACCTTTTTTTCTTACATCTTGTAAAGCGCCCATATAAACTTGAAAAAAATGCCAAAATAACAGCAACTGGGTTTTTTATCTGCTATAAATTCCAACTGCAATATAAAACTTACCAAAATAAATACACAGCTTTCTTAGAATTTTTTAAATTCATAATTCCTTGTCCTATAATTTCTACAAGTAAGTCTTGTATGCAAGCACTTTATTGCACACTTTCAGCTGTGCCAGCTATTTCTCCTGGAGTATCAGGTTGTTACGTCTTTTGTGCTCTCAATTATATTGATAAGCTTTTCTGATTTATAGGGATAATACTCATCATTTCTACATTAATTCCTGTTAATATTTGTAATCATTGCTTTCAGTAAACTGTGGCCATACCAATATTTCTGTGAAAATTTTCAGAATAAATCCCAAATTAGAGATGTGCACAACTGAGACGAACATCCCATGGAAATGTTAAATCACTCCAGCTGTGGTGGTAGCTCTTTCAGTTGTCATTCTGCACATTTATGTGTTTCAAAATATACAGCTAATGGCAACGGCAACAATTTTTGCATCTTTTATCTGAAATTAACTAAACCTTATAAATTTCTACTTCCCACATACCTATTTTACATATAATTTCAAATGCTGACATGGCTGGTTCTGTGAAAAATCTCATAATTTTAAAAAAATAATTAAAAATGTTCTGTTACAGCATAACTGGAGAAGCAAAGAAGGGGAAATTCTTTTAGTAGTTATTACCAGCTTATCTTTATGATTGAGCAGTGACTACTTGGTGAAGGTATTTACTTTTCAGTCCCTGCTAGATGTGTTGAGGGATGGCAGCGTTCCAGGCAGAGCACACACTTCCTCCATCTCTACCAGGGTGCTTACCTAGCTGTTCAATTTCCACCTCATCAAGTGGAAAAGCCACACTCTTGCCATTTACAGTTTAAGTCAAATACCACAACTGACATACTCCCTTCTGCTGTAATGTCTATTAATTTTACTGTCGTGTCTCTTTTCCTTTCAAGATTGTCCATTGGTGAATAGAGAGACTTGTAGCACAAAAACCAGCTCAATTTTTGAGATACTGATAATCAGTTTTGTGAAGTAGAATGGCCACTAATTCCTAATTCTTCTTTGTGTGCGTCTTTGGGGCTGTGTTTGCTGATGGAGAATCCCCCCCAACTCCTCAGCAGGCATGCTGACCCTCCCATGCATACCTTACGAACACATTCTATTGCCTCTGCTGCACCATGCAGCCTGGGATTTACACTACAGCATCATTTATTAGGTCTTATGCCCTCAGCTAATGAAAAATTCAGAAACATAATAGGCTGACTTTAAAGCTGTCACAGGATTGCAGTTATGTGTGGTCTAAGCTGCCCCTTCAGCAAATTAACAAATTAGCAGAAGTTCCAAGCATTAAAATTTTAATTAATCTTTTTATTCAACTTTTAATCTGTCACTATCTGGACTACTGGTTACTGACTTCCCTTGCCTTAAAAACTCACTTGCAAATACAGGAAGTATGCTCTCAAGAATGTATCAGCTTAGCTCTATAAAAATTGAATGACAGAAGCTGTTATGTACCAGGATGGTATTTTGTAGCTGGCATCATAATGCAAGGGAAGCTTGTGCTTGGCAGAGCCAAATGTGAACACATGAGCAATGCTTCCATGAGCTATAAATAGCCTCTCTTAATCCTGGCATTGATCTTCATGTGCTTAAGGTTCACCTACCTATATTTGTATAGAATAAGGTAATTTCTTCGATTTAAAATGAAATCAGCTATGTCTCAATATAATGCTGAGTCCTACAATTTGTTAGGATTTAACAGGCAGTTATTAAAGATAAGAGCTGTTCTCAGACTAAAAATAGACATGAAGACCTAATGGCTAGTTAGTCTCCTACTTTGAAGCTGACCATTAATAAATAAGCATGTTCATGTCCTCTACAATATTATTTTGCTGGCATGTTTTCAAATACCTTCTTAGTCCTGACATAAAGACTGATTTGCTGCCATTTAGTAAAGAGCCTGAAGAGAAACATCTTCTGTAGTATAAATACTGATTATTGATCCAGTAATGGTCTAACTGAGAAGCAGACAAACATCTGTTTTTCTGTATTATCCTTATATCTAATATTGCTAAATAGAGGTGTGATATTTGACCAGGGATCATATCCATGTGCCTCATGAAGATGCTGCCATTTATACAATTCAGGGAAAAGAAAGAAAAATTGCTTTTGCCACATCAAGAAACGAATATAACTGAGTGTGTGACAGGAAGCTGAGAGGTTACATTTTTTTTTTTTGGTGACGGCAACTTATCAACACTGCTTTCATGTAACACTTCCATTAACAATTAGGTTGTTACAGGCACTCTATCCCTACCTTCACTTGAATATTGCTGTTCTGGGAGGTGTGAATAGAAGGTGGTGTTACACGCAGTCAAAGTCGAAGCTCTTCGTTCCCCTTCCTCCCCCACAAGAACACTCAAATGTTACATTTTGAGGACACCTGCTTTTAAGCTGAGAGTGTTACTTGACTGATAAGATAATTTGCTGTTGGACTTAATTTTTCATTTGAAGCCAAATTTTGAACAATTTGTTGGGCAAGTCGGGCAGTGGTTTCGGGCTGTGCTAACTGAGCATGTTTTTCCTTTTTTCTCTAGAATCTGTATCAACTGTATTAATGAAGAAAAAATAATTCTGGGGATGTTTTTCTGGTTTTGTTTTTGTTTTGTTTTGTTTTCCATAGAGACTGAAATAGAGGCCACAAGGAAAGCTGGGATTAGAAGGATGTGTAGCTACTAGAAATAAGGATTTCTGACATGGAAAGTGTGGAACACCAGAATCCACATCTTCAGTGTGATCATGGGATCTTTTCTGCAACTAGATGATAATAATTCTTTGAACAATAAAAAATGGGTAAGTCTCAAAGCAATGGACTCAAGCCATGCACCCCGTACAGGTGAGGTGCTACGTTCCTACCACACAATGTGCCCTGACAGTTTCTGCTTGAAGCTGTTACAGACTTGATTTAACAAGCCTGGTGCAAATCAGTGTTGGAATATGCTGGCAGAGCCACGAGGAGGAAGTTTCCTATATAGCATTTGATTTTACAGACAACGGATTTAAGAAGCAAAGCCTGAGACATGAATCTTGAGTCTGTACTGTGGCAGCTGTGTACAAATAAGCAGCCTATACATTTGAAATCCTGAGAAGTAAACCAGCTGTGCATTGAAAGGTAGGCATTTGGAGGTGGTAAATTTAGCCCTGACTCATCCAATGGCAATTTTGACACTTGGGTGGACTAAATTACTTTTAGGACTTGCATCATGTTTTTACCAGATAGTCTGCTTGAGGTTGGTTTAACCCATGCCTATACCTATGGCCAGACTCTAGATCTTTCTCACTTGACATAACTATACAATAATTGGTTTATATATAATACATACAACATGGGTACGTTCTGGGTTATCAGGTTACTTTCTTGCAATAGTATTGATTAGTCTATTCCTTAAACTTATCAAATAACAACTTAAAACTGGACCTTTTTTTTTGTTTGTTTAATTATTCAGTGTTCCTACTGTAAAAGGCTTTGAAGACCCTTTACTGCTCATAGCTAAGAATCCGTTTCCAAGAACTAGTTAAAGTTTTCTCACAGCTTTGTTCCTCAGATTGAAGAGCTCTTCCCCCTCCCTGGTGTTAACTCCCCAGGTATTTACAGAGAGCACTCTATGCCAAGCTCCCCAGCCTCTGGTTTCCTCAGCCACCTTCGCAGTCCTTTCCATGGCTTCAACACGAGGGATCAGAACCGTGCCCATTACTGCGGGCGGGTGCATTAACAGGGGCATTAATCCTTCCCCATCTCTACCAGAAAGCACAAGCCTGGCAACGCTACAAACGCACCTGCTGCTTTTCCCCAGGGAACACGGGATTCCCATCACCTGGATCTAAACGCTCAGTAGCTTCTAGGAATAGTGGTTTTCATTTGTTTGCCTGACACACAAGATTCATCCCACCTTTGTTTGCACACGGACAGTTTAGCGTTGATGCTCATGTATAAACAAGGTTTGACGCCAGAAAATTGCTCAGGGATAAATTCAGACATACGGCTCATTTTTCTTATTGTGTTGACATTTAAATGGGAAAGGTGAGTTCATCATAAAAACTCATGTTTGAAACGCTCGTGTCCTTGTTCTCAATAGCCCCGCTGAATTCTGATGCAAGAAGAGACTCATACTTGTTTCTTGCGAGTCTTTCGGAGAGACCCCCGCACCTGTCAGATCGGGGGCCCCTTTCCCCTCTCCCACCTTCCGACACGGATCGTTCCCGCGGTGCCACGAGCTCATTAACCCCTGACGCCTCCGCCCCCCGCAGCTCCCGCAGCATCCCCGGGGCGTGCGGGGACCCTCCTGCCGGGCGGGCCGGCCCTCCCGGGCCGCCGGCTCCCGGGGCGGGAGGAAGGGGCGGCGGGGAGGAGAAGGGGCAGGGGGGGGGAGCCGG
>NW_009952711.1:9214788-9234499 GCF_000747805.2 Chaetura pelagica
GCCGGGAGCCCGGACGGGCAGAGCGGCCCCCGAGGTACCGCCCGGCGCGGCGGGTCCTGACACACGCGGGGCTCTGACAGTCAGGGGGCTCTGACAGACACACGGGGCTCTGACAGACACACGGGGCTCTGACAGACACACGGGGCTCTGACAGACCCGGCCTCCGCAAACCAAACCCGGCTCTATTTAACAGCGAAGCGCTCAGCGGCCACCGACAGGTCCTCAGCTCCCCGTCAGACACGCGAGTTTTAGCTGAAAGTGTCCGTGTGCCCTCGCTCTGCCAAAAAAAGCAGGATCCCAGGATAAGCAGAACCGTCTAGGAAAGAAAGGTCTTTTCTCATGGCAGACCCAGTGCACTTAAAATTGTCCGTGTGGTATTTTGTCATCTCACAGCCCGGGGTGTTTTGCAACTTCACGGCACAACTACTTGTTGCATGTTTTGAAGGCTTTGCTACATCTCTACCTTCCTCATTTTCCTCCTTCTGGCCAATAACTCATTTTTTTGTTCCTCACCGCTAGAGAAATGCCAAGAAACACAGGCTGACTTACTTGCTTCATTGCCAATATTTATTTCAAATTGATAGACTGCAGTGAAAAGTCACTGCAATATTAACAGCTGTAATGGTATGAAGAGATTCATCACTGGGAAAACAGACTAGGAGAGGATCCAAACCATAAGATAAATCAGCAAGCTAGTCCTGCTAGTCCTGCCTCGGAAGGGATGTGTGTGTATATCCTGAAATACTTGATCTTGCAAGTTTTTTGCAATAATTTTAAGTTTCACTAAGGCTGAAATTGTCACAGTCTGTATTGTTTGCTGGTACACAGTTTGTTCTGTTGATACACAGTGTACATGTATAAAATCATAAGCCAAATATTTTTAGCTTTTGGACTTCACCTAACTTTCCCCTCCTTCCCCCTCCCCCATTTCCTACAAGCACAGAAGTGAGGACTGAGAAGAGTCTGTCTTTACAAGAGCTAAATACAAGTTACACACTTAAAATCTAAACCAATTCCAAACTGATTTTCTGAACTCATGTTTTCTTGGGAAAGGAGACAAATTTACTTTGTTCTTTCCTCCACCACCACTTTACATGCATGAACATTATAGCCCCCACCTTCAGAGGTGTTTTCTGCCAAGCCCACCTGCCTTGATTTCTAAGCTCCCCGAGCCATCCTGCCTTATAGGGCCAGAAAGACCATCAGTAACACTTCCAAAATTGGAAATTAAACCCATAACCATCATAGGTTCTCCACACTGCTACTCCAGTTCCATGGGACTGGTGTGTTTTATTTGTGAATATGTAATTTCCTGAGTAGATTATTTATTGCTGAGGTAAGATTAAATGTCCCTAAGGATCCTTTTTGACCTTGAAATGTGTTTGTGACTTTCACCTCTTGTTGGCCTTTAAGTTTTCCATAATTTTTGTTTATTTTTGCAAAAAACAGTATGAAAACTGATTTTAGTCAGACAAATCTAGACTCCTGGGTATCTTGTTTATCTAGCTATTTTTGTATTTTCTTTTTATAGATGATCACATGTGAAAAGGCACATAAATTCTGCAAAACTGTAAAAAGAATACTGTGACAGACTATGCAATGGACTTTCAAAACAGCCTTTTAAAGTATTAAAAATTACTTTTAGAATATGTGCATTTGAAGATAGCTAAAAAAAAGCAAAATTCTGTGTATTAAATTCTTTTTCTTTTTAATGCTGTTACAGTTCCTGGGTAATCGTTGCAGTTGGATTGCTGGTTCTGGTTTTTATTGGCCTTTTGGCTCGTGTTCTTGTCAAAAGAAAACCACCCAAAGACCCGCTGTTTTATGGTATGTCTTGGTAACAATTAAGCTAAATTCAGAAAGTGGTAGTTTATATAAATGACAAGTTGATTATTTCAGATTGAACATTTAAGGCATGGTTTCAGAACCCAGTCTGGTGAGGTGCTAAGGAGCCAAGAAAGATAGACTGGGAAAAAAAGAGGAGAAATAATGCTTCTTTTGAATAATTTTGTTCTTTTCAGCTTAGGGACAAGCCAGACCTCCTACCTGAAAATAATAACACTTGAGCTGAGCCTTGAAAGTGTTTGAAACAGTCATATCTGCCCTGTTAAGAACCTTGGAGCAGGCACCACAGTAGACCTCTCGTGTATCTCATCCTGAGTGGACTCGGGTGGGATTTCTAGATCTCTTGGATCAGTGGCCTCCAGGGCTTGGATCTCCCAGTGACTGAATTCCTTAATTCTCCCATTTTTTTTAGGCTTCTATGTTAACTCACATGGGTAATACATAAGAAAATTCAAGCCACTGTCCCTCTCTGCCTCCTTTTTGTTGTCCTCTCTTCTTACTAAGAGATGACTGCAGTCAAGGTTGCCTGCTTTGTGTGACCAGTATTTCTGAAAGACTATACAGGCCTTTCTGCAGATGTGGCCTTTCCATGGGGGCTGTCTCTACAGCTCTGCAGAATTTCACAGTCCTAAGTAAAGCATCCAAAGAATTTTGCTGAATTAAAAAATATTGAGCTGTGCAACCTCAAAGGAGTTGCATCTTGTTCTATAGATCTCTGCTCAAGTTTATTGGACTGCATGATTCCAAGTTTTTATTAACATATTTTTTTACCTTTATGTTACTACAGTTTATGCTGTATTTGCCTTCACCAGTGTAGTGAATCTAATAATTGGACTGGAACAAGATGGAATTATTGATGGATTCATGACTCATTACTTGAGAGAGGTAAATAATTGCTTGTCTCACAAATGTAAACAAAATCTGTTCTATAAATAGCTTGCTATAGTATTGGGTGCAGAAAAACCAGCCACTAATACATTTAAGAGGATCATCTTGAATTTGGTCACTGACCTGTTTCATTGTTGTTACGGACAAAACCTTCATTGACCTGAAATCACTGATTCACTTCGGAAAAAAAACCAGCACAGCTCTCAAGTTCCAAGGTTGTTTCATTTAGTTGAAGTAATGCTGTTAACTCCTGTGGGAACTGGAAGGGCTGTACTGGTTTGCAGGAAGCCACAGATACTCAGCCCTCAGGAGTGGATGAGTACTGAGGTACCCACAAGTGTTACCAAGAAGGAAACAAAATTGATCCTTTAGTCTGTGCCTAATCACTTTACTAAAAGGAATTAGAGTTAAAAAAATGCTGATGCGAGATACCTTGTCAGCAGAATCTGTTGGCTGCTGAGTATCAACATTCCCCAAAAATAGCTCAGTGAGAGCTTTGTATGAAAGTCACTGAAAAGATTCCATGAACTTCACTGTGAAATGCATTGGACCTTACAAGGTTACGCCTTGTCATCAATATAATCAGTGCAGTTGCAGATCTTTAGGTTGCTAAGATCTTTCTTTGTTCCATGATAAATGTATCTATTTTATAGCCTTTTATCACAAAAATACGGACAAGCAGTATTGCCATGATCTAGCAGAACAATGCTGACAGTCATACATAGGAGTTTTCCCTTCCTTCTTACACCCTATTTGCAGCTGTATAACTGATTTAGTTATACCTGATCCTACCTAAATCAGGTTTGTGCTCAGAAACTCGTATTGTCAGTCAAAACCTGTATCCCAGGATTGAAGAACATCATTTACTTTTCTGAAGTTGTTTCCTGTTATTCTTCCTCTAATCACTGTATGTCTTTTAAAACAAATGTTCCCCAGGGAGAGCCCTATCTGAACACTGCCTATGGCCACGTGATCTGCTACTGGGATGGCTCTGTTCATTACCTGATGTACCTGTTGATGGTGGCAGCTATTGCATGGGAGTAAGTAATTTTAATTTGTGTACTGTTTACTTTGCTTGCATTCTCAGGTAGCCTACAGAGGGCTTTCTTTTCTCTGCAGTGTTTAGATTTTTCTGTCAGGACTGTTACACATCTTAGCCCAAAGCAATAATATCAAAGTTTCATTACTTTCAGGAATTGAAACCTCACCAAGTTACCCTTTCTTTCAGCTGAATAGACCAGGAAATCCACTCAGTTGTAGTCTTGTCTTCTTCACTCTGCAGCAGAGAGCTCTGAATGCTTTGTGTTAAAAGGAAAGCTTAAAGAGGACACACACTGAAACCACATGTGCAGAACCCTTCTTTTTCTTTTTAAATAACTTATTTATGATAGGAATAATGCATTGCTTAGCATGGTGATGTTCTCTCATCTGTTTTAGAGAGTATTATGCAGCTTAAGAGAAAGTTGTTCTTCCTAGGGGTTCTTACGTTTCTTGCTTTTGAATAAAGAGTTTGGGAAATAAGTACTAAAATTCCAGAGGCTGATGTACTCACTGGTAACAGCAGCACTACCAGAATGAAATGAATTATTTGATAGTCTTGTACCATCTGTGATGTGCAAAATCATGCAGTCAGCCTTCAGGTGGGTGGAACAATGGCAAATAACTAAGTATGCACAAATGCTCTACTGTTCATGTGGTAACCTTCTTACACAGGAGTGTGTGGTTTCTCCATAACCTCCTTATGGTGCAGACTTAAAAACCTTTACTTACTAAGATACAACCATGGCAATCAGTGTGATATTTGAGGGTAACTCAGGATAGGGGATTTTTAGGGATGGTGCTAAAATGATGTCTTCTTTTCTTTTTTAAACAGACAAAGCTATAGAACCATTGGCCTCTACTGGCTAGGTTCCATTATAATGAGCATCATTGTCTTTATGCCTGGAAACATTGTGGGTAAGGACATAATTTATATTACTAACTTCTTCCAGTGAAGCATTTTCTGAACTCAGCATTAGGCTGTTGTTGTTTTTTGTTTTTTTTTCCCTTGAATACTAGTACAGGCCTGGAGGAGGAATCAGGACTTTAGAAAACAAATGCTGTATCATGTCTTAAAAAATGGATACATGCTTTTCTTTTTTTTCCATTTTTAAAAAGAATGATGTCTCTATTTGAAGCAGGCTCCATTAAGAGATTTCAAAGCTGTCCCATCCTCTAGGATTACCTACTGCAGGGTGACAGAGGTGATTTCCTGTCCACACAAGATCCTTCTTATTTCCAAAACTGCTTCCTGTCTTATAGGATCTGTCACCTGTGACTCTACCCCCACTGAGCACATGATTTTCAAAAATATTTTTGTGTTGCTTTAACAGCAATTTCTAAAGCTTTGTTTACATGACCATGGCTGCTTCAGGTATGATGTTTTACAGGATATTTAACTCATCTGCAACACAGCTCACAAGTTTTCATACATCTTAATTATTTTTCAACAGGAAAATATGGAACAAAAGTGTGTCCAGCTTTTTTCTTAAGTATACCATATATTTGCCTTCCCGTGTGGGCTGGGTTCCGGATTTATAATCAACCTTCAGCGACTCATGATGCTCCAGTCAAGGTAATATTATTGGATGTCAATGCTGGCTCCTGTGAGGGAAACTGAAACGTGCTGCTCTTTCCTCAGAGTTGTATGGGTCCCTTGGTGAGCAAGGAATGTACTCTAACTGTTCACTGTTATGACAATTGCTGCTGGGCTGTGTAGCCACTGTCAATATATCTATACTGCAGGACCATTTCATTATGGTGGGATAGAGAAAAAGCAAAAGAATCTCATGTATAGAGTAAAAAAACTCATTTCTGGATGTAATTACATTACTAGCCTTAGTCTATTCAGTTTCTGACTGTTTCAATTTCTTAGCTGACATATACCAGCTTCATAAAGCACCACAAAATCCTTACAGAAGCTCTGCAAGAAAGTATTTTTCTGCAGCTGACTTATAAAAAATCAAATTGCATGGAATCTCTCTGTGCATTCTGCAATATTAGATTTTACAGGTTTTTACTTAAGAAATCTGTAAAAATGTTTACCTAAAACTCAGACCTTTTCCTTTGAAAGTAATAGTTAGACTCTTATAAAATTAACTGAGCAATAAAAAAATGCAGTAATAGTTTATGCAGGTTTATATTGAAAAACAATCCCTGCAGTACAAAGCACAGGTCTTTAGCTCTTTGTAGCTATAAGCAAGCCATACCAGCTGTAAGTAATATAATCAATTAGTATTTTTGCATCACAGGAGCTCCTGAATCTCAGTCAGGCTCATTCTATAACTGGAAAAAGACACAGATGAGGGGGATTTGTTCCTGTTCCACAGGTAACAGGCAGTGAGGGTGCAAGGGGCACAGCCTATGGTATAGAGTAACAGCAGGTGATGCAGGCAGGTTTCCCAGAAATGTATGACATAACATTCAGCCATCTATGCAGGATTCTTCAGTAGGCAAGATAGGCATATGTCCTGAAGTTTGAAAAGCCTTTCTAGAATCAGCATTTTTAGGGCAAATCCCTGTGAAAGGCAAACTGGAAACTTCAGGTGCCAAACCCTCTTCTACCCTCCTGCATAGTCTTATAGGAAACCACTTCTCCCATCCCAGAGGAGTTTGAGCTGAGGCATCAGTAATGCTGGCCAGAAACCTGTTCTTTAGAGTCATCACGATAGAGAAGTATAGTTAAAGATAGTGATGGCTACTTTTGCTGTATGTATTAGTGAGAACATTCCTTGCATGGATGATGGATGAAGGTTTCCATTTGTTTTCCTAGTACTGAGAACACCACAGAAATTGCTATTAACACAATAGGCTGCTTATTTGCTGAAATACAGCCAAGTCTCCTGTGCTTATCAGGAGCTGAACTGCCTACCTAGGTTTGATATTTTACTTCAGGATAAAGTCAAGAGAAACTTGTTTTTAAAAATTTTATTTCAAAAAGAGTTTATAAAAAGCTGGAGGTCTGAAACTTTAACATTGCACTTTAGTGAATCCTTTGTTGTAAACCTAAACTCCCTTGCTCAGAAGGTCATTGAAAAAGCCTTGATTCATTTCACTGGAGCCTCCTACCTTTCCTAAGTAATTTCCAAGTAATATTTTATCTTCAGAGGTTCAATACCTGTGTATCTTAAAATGTCTTTAATTCTTATCCTGACTCCTCATGGAATATTCTTATTTTTTATACAACTCTTTCAGACATAAATGAAGTATTGTATAACATACAGAGGCCCCACCCCTGGAGACTTTCAAGATCAGGCTTGATGGGGCTCTGAGCAATCTGTTCTAGTGAGAGATGTCCCTGCTTACTGTAGGGGGGTTGGACTAAATGACCTTTAGAGGTCCCTTCCAACTCAAGACATTCTATGATGTACAAAGCCCAGCAGATTTATCTACAAGTATATCAGCTCAGAAAAGTTTAATGTAATTTAGAATAAATTAATACACCAATTCAGATTTACAATGAATTCTGAAGGGATTGACTTCTATGGACAGCACAAGTGCACAAGATTATTCTGATTCCTTGAAACTGATCACATAAAAAGCCTCTCAGAAGTTATGGAAAATGGCTTTTTCCTGAAGTGAGGGAAATACAAAGCGTGTCTACACACTTCCTTGCTACACAAAAGCAATGGCAGGGTTGGCAAGATCTGTGCGGAGTTCAATGTTATTTGCAACAAAGGGGAAACCTGTGGCAACTCCTCTCTACTCAGCCAGTCACTTATCACATAATTCATTTTAGCATGTGTGACTTGGCTGTATTAAAACAAGGGTAAGTCAAAATCACTGTGTAGCTGAGGTCTGTCAGCAAAGCACATACTGTCTTTCAAATTCTTGCTTCTGCTTTTTTTAAACTTCTCCTTTTAATTTTGTTTGCATAAATGTATGCACAGAGAAAAGAGCTGCAAGTTTTCTCTACCTTGGCAGTTTCACAAGTTCATACTGCACCAAAGGCTGTTTCCACTAGTACTGGCTTTGTCTCCAAAACCCCCCAGTACAAAGTTCCATAGTAGCTTTATGATCACAGTAAATATTCACACATTTAATAAACCTTTTGAAAGGAGAAGTGATACACAAATATGTAAGCTCCATACTTAGACAGAAGTGGGAAGAAAGTATATCAATCTGCAAACTTTCCTTTACCTGTAGGTAGTCTACATCTGAAAATAACTTGCAGCTCAACAGCCATGACAGGCCTTTGTCTTTAACAAGAATAAATACTAGAATATAGATATTCTTTCCAGGTAATATTATAAAAATTCCTACAATAGTACTTGAAATACTGTGAAGTGACACCATAGTGCCAAAAGAGACCTGGTATTTATGTTTGAAACAGAAGGGTGTAACTTTTTCTGAAAAAGATCCTTTAAAAGGAAAACAATGATCAGTTTTATGAAAGGGATGGCCTATGCTTTTAAAATAGTTATTTGTTAAACTAGAGTTCAGATTTTGCAGTTCTTACTCAGGAATTGTGCTGGCAAGATCAGTTCTCCTTTTCAATAACTTCATTGTGAGTATTTGGATCCTGAGTGCTTTTAACTGTGCCTCTACATCCTAATTATTGTTTGGTGCTTTGGAGACAATTCCACAAGTGTATAACAGGAAGGAAATCAGATTTTCCTTTCACTGTCTGCATGCCAACATAGCTAATAAAAAGGAAGAGGAAATGAGTAACACATAAATGGGGAAGCTTTCCCTCTGAACTGCAGAAAGATAAGTTGATGTGCTTATCATTTTGTCTGTGACTACACAGTACCAAAGCTGTACCTCAGAATATTTCTATGGGTCTTACAAGTTTAACCATGTAGGAAAAGAGATGACTTTGGCTCCACCAAGTCATCTTCCACATCAGATACCTACGTGGCCTTTGCTGCCCTAGGGTGTGAACTCCTTGCATCTGCCCACACTTCAAATGTTTGAGACAAACCTGTTCCTGAAGCTACATGAGGACACAGAAGAAAAGGAATTAATTCCAATTAGCAAAAGACATAACTTTGAAGAAGTTAGTTAAGCTGCTTTAAAGCCTTATGTGGTTTCAAAGTGATCATTTCATTGAAAGTAAACTAATGTGTATTGAAATGGCTGTAATTGGATACATCCATTTCTAGTGTTTATTCAGATTAACTTTCCTCACTGCATCCTGTAATTCCAAAGTCACCTTTTTAGATGTGGACATCTTCCTGCTTCTGAAAGCAGTGGATAAATAGTGTAATGTAACTGAGAACTAACTGCTTCTATCAATGTTTCACCACTTCACTTGTAGTGACTGATCTAGAGTGAATACATGTCATGTGGAACAGGATGTGCTTACTAAACACACTCCATTGCAGGTGGTTCAGGAAGTCCAGAAGAAAGGACTCTTAAGACGACCAATAGATTTAATGTTAGCTGCATACCTCATCCTAGCAACAGGGTTTTGCATATTTAGGGGCATGGTAAGTTGAAGATATTTTAATATTTTAATATTATAGCCTCTAATATTCAGATTTAAATTTGAAATAACTGTATCTGTGTGAAGAAGTATACATGTTTTGGTAAAGAGAAATCCTGTGACTTTCAGGGTTGGAATGGGCTTTAGACATATAAAGACCAGTTTGATTATTTATGATAATTAATATTGGTTTGCCTCTCCATTTTGCCCTGTATATATTTTTCATAAGAAAGCAGTTGCACCATCACAAGAGTAAGTAGTATCCCAAGTGCAGATCAACATGACCTAAAACTGTCTTCATTGTCAAGTGCTCCATTTATGTCCAAGAACATGGAGACAAACCAACTAAATCAAGTTTGTATTTGTTTTTCTAAACAGAGACTCAAAATTATATAGGAAACAAAGTTGACTTACACTACATGAGATAGAGGAGAACCTCTTCACCTGAAAAAAAACAATTTATCCACATTGCCTGAATAATACATGTTGTTGCTACTTAACAAGAGTTAAAAAAGTCTTGCTTTTTAAGTATAGTTGATTGAATTTAAATTTCTGAGGGAATGAATCAGTACTGAAAATACTTGGAGATAAATCCAGTAGGCAGTAAAACTTTGTCAGCTCTACAGCATTTTCTGACTTAAGCAGAACAGAAGTTGTGTATATTTCAGTGAACTGAGCTCAAACATTTAGACAACTCCCTGCTTGCTTGATTTGTAGATCTGATTCTGTCTAGAATAATTCAAATAATAGGTGATAAGTACCCAAACAGTATTTTGCCTACATAGTACAGATTGTCCTTCTGTAGTTCTGCTGCTCACATTACTCTGCCATCTTCTGCTGTTTCTCTGAAAACTTCCCTCAAAAATATTTTTTCTCAACTTCTCTCAGACTGCTTTATTTCTTATAGATCTTGCTACTTCAGAGCACCACTGATGCAGGTTAATCAACTGTTTTACCTGTGATTTTTCTGTGGGAAATGTTAACCTCATGCTCCAACATGTACCTTGGTTCTGCAATCTCACTTCATTTCTGAGAGGACCTTTCTTGTTGATTTTGGGAGCATGGTCATTTCCTTATAGATTTCCTTTACCACAAAAGAACTCCTTACACCTGCAGGGATCATCTGACCATCTCTGTGGAAGCTGCAGGAACCATGATTTTGTGAACAAGCTAATAAAATGTAATCCATTCAGACCTGCTTCTTGGATGTTGGAAAAGAACAGGGAGGAATATCCACTGATAGCAAATCTTTACATTTCCCCCTCAAAGTCACACAACAAATACATATGAAAATTATATATGTGTAAAACTTACTGATCAGTCCTGTAATGATGGCAGTAAAGATGCCTTGCCAGAAGACACTGACTTCTCTTGGACTTCACTTGTAGTTTGCCAGCCTAAAATTGGGTGCTTAACTTGAATTTTCCACTGTTTGAGCAGTTTTCCATTGGAAAGTTCATTTGCTGGGATCAAAGTCTGTTTATCAGAGCAAATCAATAGCCATTCTACTTTTACTGCAGCATAGCCACCAGGCTGAACTCTTGCAGTCAGACTTCAGTCCTCACAAGGCCCCTGAGCAGGAGCTGAGAGGAGCCTGCGTTTCAGCTTTTTAATTGCTGACCAAACAGATCCCTTTGCAATTGATGTTTGAGCAAGAGTCCAGGGAAGCAGTGCTGCAAACCACTAGTGGATTGTTAAGGCTGGGAACAGGTATCAGGGTAGCTCACTTGAGAATCAATTCTTTGCTCATGGGAAGTTTTACACATTCTTCTTAGATTGCTCTGGACTGCCCTGCTGAGCTCTGCCGGCTGTATATTCAACTTCACGAGCCTTATATAAAAGATCCTGCTGCCTATCCTAAGCTTCAGGTAAAGCACTGATTGGATGTGGAGCATAGAGTCTTAATTGATTTGCAAACTGGCACAAAGAGGAAGCCATGGGTTTCACAGACGACAAGATCAATAAGGGAATTACTTGTTCAGGGCAAGTTAAATTTCTCTCCTATTTTCTATATTCCAGGGTACCAACTCTTTGTTGCCATAAACCTAACTTGGATTCAAATCCATTGCCCAGTTATACATCCTAATCACTGAGGCTTCTTTTAATGGAACTCCATGGAACATAAATCATGCTTTTAATGATCTTTTCCCTTCCTTAGAAGGGCCAAGTAGACTTTAAGTCTGGAGTAATGCAGCAAAGAGGAGTGTAGTAGGACTAGATTCCTTAAGCTCATGTTATGTTTCTGTCACCAGTGACACACTCCTTGCAACACGACATTTTTACACACCTTGTTTACACAAGCATTGCAGAGGGAAGGTTGTACTTTAGTTTTGGAGTATTTGCAGGGTTGCCATTCTTTTGCAACCCTGGCTGCTGCCCAGGGGCAGGGCCTGAAGCAGCAAGAGGAGTCACAGTGAGTCAGTGAGCAGAACCCAGATGTCTCTGCTGGACCTGTTCTTTCTGGGAAAGGGAGGGGGGAGGTGGGGTGGGGTGCATCCCACACCTCCCAGCTGAAGGTGCAAAGGAGCTTGAGAAAGTGACACTGAGTTAGCTCAAGCCATACTTCTTGGCATGGTCTCAAGATGGCAAGGGGGAGGAAGGCATATCCTGGGATGAAGAAGATTTGGATGGGCAAAGAGACAGCTGCCAAGAGTAGTGGAGGCCTTTGAATACCTGGATCCAGTCAGCATCCAGGTGTGAAATTCTTCTCAAAGAAGTTACAGTCGCAAAAAACCCTGGGAATCATTGCTGCCAGGAATGTTTTTAATAGAGCCAGCTCCTCAGTCACCAGCTGGCTAATTTTTAAATGCATCTCCTTCACACTCCAAACCAACTAATATTTCTGTTTAAAATGCAGATGCTGGCATACATGTTCTACTCTGTGCCATACTATGTGGTTGCTCTGTATGGCCTACTGGTGCCTGGTTGTTCCTGGATGCCTGATTTAACCCTTATACATGCTGGAGGACTAGCTCAGGTATTTCTTTGTAAAATGTTCACTCTTGAATTACAAGTTAATAAGTAGAGACCTATGGAATAAATAAGAGGCCTAGGGTTTGATCTTCCCATGCAGGTTTTATGCCATTCTAACTTGGATCACCTTTTACCTCTGTAAAAAGCTAATTTAAGGGAGTGGAGAATCAAACCTATTATATGTCTAATGAGTGCACTCTTGCTTTAGCAGACTTCTCTCCTTCTGCAGAATCTTTTTATTGGACTAATTTAAACCTCATTAAGCACCATGCACTTCTTAGCTGAGACCATGAAGGAAGCCTGTATTAAAGCTGTAACAGTCAACAATATAAAAAACCCAAAAGACAACAAAACAGTAAAATACAAATTTCCATAATACATTTTTGCAAACTAGACATTTTTAAAAAGATAAATGGAAAAAAGTATCAACTAGTCACACAAAATGAACAATATCAGTTGATGATTTTGATTTAACACTGGGAACTTCCCAGGCCACAAAGCACAGTAACACTAAGACATGTTCATGTTGCCAATGACAAGCCAATAATCATACTTTAACTCATTCTGTTCTTATTCTCCTAAAAAAACAACTGTAATTAATTAATAGGTGGTGCTGATGGTTATGAGAAGACTGGCCAAACAAAAATTCAAAAGGAACTAGCAAATGACTTCTCATGATATACAGACAACCACTGAGCAGTTGGGACAGTGACAGTTGATTTCTACTGTACGTAGGAAATGAAATGTGCTCTGAGCATCCAGACAATGCAGAAAATACGCACCTAGTCCTGCAGCAACAATGAGAACACACAGGCACAGAAATAAGTGTAATTCAGGTACCACGATTAAACAAACACAGACCAACCCTTTGTTCCCCAGCCCAGAGACAACAATCATGGATACAAACTACAATCCAGCTTAACTGCCTCTAAGGATGAGGGTAGTGACAGTTTATTTTCTACTTGTGAGCAACTATCACAGAGAATATGACAAGTTTGTTCTTTTAAAAATTCTTAAACACCAGTTTATAGAGAATCTTGAATCACCAAATTATGTCAAAACAGAATCTGGCAAATAAATTAATGAGGTTTAAAAGCTCCTAAGGTATCATAAATATCATACAACTGTGTTTGGCCCAAATCTAGTCTAAAAAAAGCACAAGCTAGCTGAAGTAGGCAAGCCAGTGTCAGGAACCTCTCTCTACTGACAGATTACTCACATTTCATGAATTCCCCAGACAGGAAAGGAACTGCTCCTTCAGAGATGATTAGCACAATGAAAAGTAAGCCAGAAGTCAGAGTGCACCATCACAAACTTGCAAATTTACCAAGAAGCTCAGGCCCCCCAGATTGGAGGCAATTTTTGTTTGGTTGTTTTTTGGGTATTTTTGTGTAGTTTTGCTTATTTTTAAAAAATGTTTCCTATAACAAGCACTTTCTTTTTAATGGCACTTTGTACCTTTCAGCTGTATAATTAATAGAGGCAACATTTTTGCTGAAGCCCAGAGCTCCTCTGTTGTCCCTTGTTGTTTGGCTTCAGGATGATGCTAATTTACACATTAGACAAGGAGAAAAGCTACTCAAAGCTTACACTCAAAATTTCCCATCTTTCTCTTTGAAGCTTGTCCTGGGCACAAGCAAAAACCATGGGCTCACAAAAACTTAACTGATGTAGAGAACTGTGTGCTGCTGCACACACCCCACATTTTATCCAGATTCAAGAAACATTTAAGTTTGTGGTTTTTTAAGTTTTGACTTCCATGCACTGCAGAATGAACCTGAATCATCCCACAACTGAACATGATTTAATTCATTTGACTTGGTAAACCGTGAGCAACCTGGGATAAAACATGTGACAGTTGAAAGGAAGGCTCACTTCATTATTTTTTATTATGGTCATTTTGAGGCACAGAACACATTACCAGACTTGCCTACTTTTTTCTCAAGCTAAAACATTTTAAACTGATAATTAAAACATATTTAGTTATTGAAACACATTTTGCTTTCTGTTATACACAAAGCTCCTAAAAAAATGGAGAATATCTAATGATGGAAACAGTGGGGATTGCCCCCTGGGGATGAACACTGCTCCTATAGGTGGGGAATGTGGGGACTTTATTTTTATTTTTTGCCATTATGAAGTATGTATTTTTTACAAAAGCAAGTCTCAAAACACCTTGTGATGCATCCAAACTAAGAACCTCTTGAGGTGCCCAGCCTTTCACACAGGAAGAGAAATATTTACTGTTTTCAGAACTACAGGTAGTTCTCAGCTTGAATTACTCTGTTACAAATACTCCAAAACCAGATTGAAACCCTTACTGGACTTCCTGAAGCTTCAGGAAGAGCCTTTTAAATATCACATGACTGAAGCACGAGGAGCTTGGATAATACAAAAAACAGCCTCTGAATTTGATTAAACTGCTACTTCCCTATATAAAGAAGCCACATGAGATGAGGAGCCACAGACCAGCTAACCAAAACCAGTCTCAGCAGCTCTGTATCCCACTTCCCTGTTTTCTTAAATGTAAAAAGTTTTTCTCTACTCCTCCATGTGTTTTCCTTAATCCTCCAATTTTTGGTGGCTCATTTCTGCAGAGCCTCTTGCCTTCAAGAGAACCTAAACCTAAGAAACACATTTTTCTAGGTTACTCTCTCCCTACTCTCTTTGATGGCTTTCCTTAGGCTTGTAAGACCTGGTCCAAACCCCTTTGTTACAGTTACCCCTAAGTTACAGTCTTTGCCTGATTTTAATCAGTTTTAGAGAGAAGGCACAGAGTGAGGAAAGACTCCCAACCTTTTCCCAGACCCTTCTGTCCCTAGCTGGAGGGCTTTCTTAACTGCAGGGTAAGACATACTTGAAGTATTGCCTATGATTGGGCTACAGGCAAAAGAATATTGTAAGAAAACCCAAAGCCAAACTATTTCATACAGACAAGAAGCTTAGCAAGTCACAGGCATGTGCAAATGGCAGTTGTCAAGTTGAGCAGTGCCATGTCCAACACAGGCAGCTTCCAATTGCTGTGGGACAGCCTGACCAGCAGACTGGTCAAGGCTTCAAGATTAACCAAGACTATCTATTAAATGCATAAGGCCAACTGGTAAGTGCAGCTGCAGTATCACATTTGGTTGCTTTCTCAGCCAAGGTTTAAGGGCTTGATCCTCAAAATTCTCCACTTCAAGAGGGTTCAGTAGCAGAAAGCACCAAAGGATGGCTTATTTGTCAAGAAGATCTGATCCCAGTGAGGTAACACACCAGCCTCAGGGCTGATCTCACTCACAGCAGGCACAGGGCTCTGCTGCAGCCAGCAGCTCTTGCCTTACTGCTTACAATAATGGATTTGGTGCAAAACTGCTTGATACTTGACAGAAGAGCAGGACTGGGCTACATGTGAGAGAGAGATCTGCTTTTAAGAGACAGACACTGCTCCAAGGAGGGAAGAGAAAGAGGGGGGGGTGTTGAAAAGGAGAACCAGAGTACAGTTATGGAGAGGAAACACAAGAGATTAAAGACAACACACTTTCCACAGAGGCAAATCAGATTAAAAAATTTACTTTAACAGACCTAAATATCCTCTCTAGTAACGAAAGGAAAATGCAATGTGTTACATTGAAAAACAAGTCTAATAAACAGTAGCTTCATGATATGGTGCTAATTAGCTCATAAAAATCTTCATGGGCTACAAACAGAGCAAAATGCTTCTGCTTTTTCTTTTCATAATGCTCAAAGCTCACTAATGTGCCACAACTCTTATAAGAGGCAAGACCACAAATAAGGCTTCGATGTTTAAAGGCATCTAGGAGGCTGTGGGAATTCTGGACGTCTCAGAAGAGGTCCCCTTACAGCTCTTTCTGACAAGGCTTACTATGAGCTTACTATGAATTTACTATCAACTTTCTATGATGCATGGCTGGCCACTCTTGGAGGCAAGCAGACCTTACAGTCCTCTACAGAGAGGTACACAGCTTAGCATCTCATCCAACTCAGGAAAGGCTCTAAGATTCCATGAAGCTCTTAGTCTCTAGGTAAACATCAGAAACCCCAAACCTCCTACCTGAAGCCTGGTGGTATCTAGCTGCTTGGGAAGCTGCTGCCTCATAAGACAAGAAAACTTTGCTGCTAAGCACTGCTGCTCTGGCTGCCCAGGCTGAGATGGCTCCCAGGCAAGGAAAGGTATCAAGGATCTGAGTAAGACCACCAGGTAACAAAAGCAGCTCTTGACCGAGACAGGTGAGAACAAGCAGGCTGCAAGAGACAGGCTCAATTATGGGGCTGGTATAAAAAGGCTGCTGATAGCATACCCCTGAACATCTGTTAACTGTGTAATAGCTATTTACAGAAACATGCTAAATGGCACTCAGCTGAAGTATGTTTGTATTTGATTTCTTTGATTACTCCATTTTCTGACTCAGGTTTGCTAGATCAGCTCTCCCTGTTAAGTGCAGGTGGTTAGAACCACCTGAAAACCAATTTCCTTTTTTGTTTTAATTTATGGTCTCAGCCTACCCTTTTGCTAGAGGGGTATGTATTACCACACCTGCTCTGTATTTCACTTTCTACTTCGCTAACTGTGAACAGACCTGAGTTCTTTGTGAGTCCAAAATAGCTCCAAAAAAACCTGCTGAAGCCAGAACAGAGGAGGTGATTTGGCCATACTGTACTTCTGTGTGGTACTGAAATCCTGATGTACTTTTCTCTTGCTCTGCCTAAGAGCAAATTTATGCTTATCTTCTCAGAGCTTCTATTCTGCTAACTAACTAAAAAAAAAAAAAAAAAAAAGGAAACAAAAATGGACACACAATAGTTAATGTGAATGAGCTGTGGCTTGAAATAGCAGGTAACACATGGAGACAAAAGACAGTCACTATCCTGATGCTTCTATCTTTAAATGTTTGTTTATGCTAAAAATATGCTTCAGCCCAGCAAACTTGCCTTTGCATATAACCTTCACTGGAAACTTAACCTACACTTCAGACCCACCCACATCCCAAAAGCCAAATATTGCAGATGTTTTCTGAAATAGTCAGGAGTTCTGGGCTCAGAATCTGAAAGACTGGGTTTAAGGTGACAGAAAAATCCAAACAAATAAACCCCTGCCATAGCTTCCAAGGTGTTATTTTCAAACTTTATTCAGCATGAGTGTTTCTGCTTCCCCTTGATGCCAAACACAACATTCCTGGGGAGGTGGGTGTGGATCCTGCCCCCACTGCTGGGCTGGGGCTCAGGAGTGCGGATCTCTCCAGAGCTGCACGCTGGGGAGGTGTCCTGGACCCTGTTACAGGAATAATCACCCCTAAGCAAAGGGTGAAATCCTCTGCCCCTGCTGAAGCCAGAACAGAGGAGGTGATTTGGCCATACTGTACTTCTGTGTGGTACTGAAATCCTGATGTACTTTTCTCTTGCTCTGCCTAAGAGCAAATTTATGCTTATCTTCTCAGAGCTTCTATTCTGCTAACTAACTAAAAAAAAAAAAAAAAAAAAGGAAACAAAAATGGACACACAATAGTTAATGTGAATGAGCTGTGGCTTGAAATAGCAGGTAACACATGGAGACAAAAGACAGTCACTATCCTGATGCTTCTATCTTTAAATGTTTGTTTATGCTAAAAATATGCTTCAGCCCAGCAAACTTGCCTTTGCATATAACCTTCACTGGAAACTTAACCTACACTTCAGACCCACCCACATCCCAAAAGCCAAATATTGCAGATGTTTTCTGAAATAGTCAGGAGTTCTGGGCTCAGAATCTGAAAGACTGGGTTTAAGGTGACAGAAAAATCCAAACAAATAAACCCCTGCCATAGCTTCCAAGGTGTTATTTTCAAACTTTATTCAGCATGAGTGTTTCTGCTTCCCCTTGATGCCAAACACAACATTCCTGGGGAGGTGGGTGTGGATCCTGCCCCCACTGCTGGGCTGGGGCTCAGGAGTGCGGATCTCTCCAGAGCTGCACGCTGGGGAGGTGTCCTGGACCCTGTTACAGGAATAATCACCCCTAAGCAAAGGGTGAAATCCTCTGCCTGATGTAAAGTTCAGTGGCACTATGTGCATACAATATACCATAGTAGTGACACTTCCTCTTATGCCTCTAATACCAAGATATTCATGATATTAGTTTAGACTGTATTTTTGTACCCCTGTGAAAAAGTATGATGGATACTTCTGGAATAAAAGGTCTGGCTTGGCAAATGTCACTGGAGATGCAAACTTGCATGCAGATTATGCTGTCTTTCCAAAATATTTATCAAGTTTACCTTTTTTTTTAATATATACATTGTATACACACCACAGGCTCAATTTTCCCATATTGGTGCTTCTCTTCATGCTCGAACTCCTTACATCTACAGAGTCCCTGAAGAAGCAAAACAGTTTTTTCTGGTATTGAACATAATGTATGGAATTCTTCCCCAGCTGTTGGCTTACAGGTGTGTCAATAAGCCAGAATTTTTTATGAAAACAAAACAAGAAGAAAAAACAGACTAGCACAACAGTTTTCAGCTCCTCTTTTTGGCGATGTATATCGTTGGGTTGGGATGTGATTGAAGTGCTCAAATGGAACCCAAATGAAGGTGTGTAAAATGGCACAAGTGTGTGAAAAGTTGCACGGTCTGTTTTGTTTATCCTACTCAAAAGGGGAAAATAAAGACGACTGCCTTCAGTACCACTTCTCAGCATTGTGACTTTGCTAGTTCACAAAGCTATTTTTAAGTAAGCTGCTTTGACAGTTTTAGAAATACTGCATGAAGTTAAATAATAATAATGATGTCAGTGTTTAGCCTTCACACACTGAAGAATATCAGTGCTAGCAATCCCTAGGCAGAGCTGCTGTTGAATGTGAAGGTCAACATTTTGAAGTGTCAAAAATTAACATACATAAGTCTGTCACATGCACATGTTTTATTTGTCAGGAAGTATGCCTTGTGGGTCAACCTTGTTAAAAATCCCAAGTAATCTTTTAAGAAGCAATCAACTCTTGTGGTAAGACTCCATATATAATAAGCAAATCAGATAGTTTTGTTAAATCTTTTAGGGCTTCACTTCTGCAAGGACTGCTCATCTCCTGGAAGTTAGGCATGTGCTTACTAGCACTTCTGAGCTAGGTACGGAGGGCTCATTACCTGGAGCAATCAGGCCTTACTCTGTAGCATGAATTTTCAGAGGGGAGGGTATTTTGGCTGTGTTCTTCACTGCAGCAGCTTTTGCTAATGCTGTTGGGTCATAAACAAGTAGCAGCAAATACAGTGACCTTGGTTTGTGTGGTTTCTGTTTGCAGTTACATCTATTTCTATGACTTCTATGTGTGTTTATACCAATAGCAGTATATTTAGTGCCTTTCTCACAGATGAAATCAGCTGATACCTTTTAACTGGAAACACTTTATTTTGGGATGTTGACTTTTGGGTGTTCTGATTTAGAGAATTTTGTCTTATAAACCTAATCAGTCACAAGAAAGCATCAGCTCATGCGCATGCGTGTCACACCCTGACAGAGGGGGCTTGAAGAGCAGCAAGAGGTTCCTGCTTTAACTCCTTCCTGCTG
>NW_009952711.1:9234523-9250765 GCF_000747805.2 Chaetura pelagica
CTCCCTGCTGAACACTGGGGTGTCATTCCCAGCAGTGCTCAGAAGAGAGAACTGATTTCATACCTCCAGCCAAAGGGGCAGGTCCAAAACAGCCACAATGCATCTCCGTCAGTGCTTCTTGGCAAAAAGGAACTTAGCCATAATTTCCTCCAGCTCCCAGGCTCCCTGGCATGGGATTCCTCCAGGTACACTAGGTCTTGGGATAGCTCCATCCCTGTGTCCTCCCAGGAAAACAAGCCCAGAGCTGTTGGGCTGGAGCAAGACCCACTGTCTCACAAACAGGTATTTGAGCCTCCGATGTTACTGCTGATGTTTTTAAAGAAACTTTGAGTACATTCAAGGTGAATTTAATAACCTCCTGTTATCCAGAAAAGGCAAAGTACAGAAAAAATAAAGATCTCACCTGCACTTGTATCTATTATGGTCAACTCATGTTAACAGAATGTTTTGCTTTAATACTTGACTTACATTAATACCTCACATTATTACACGTATGAAGCCAAATATGACGCTAACTTAGCTGCTTACAACCTCAAACCTTACTCCCAATACACATTCCAATAAATTTATTCTGTAAAAACAATACATTTTTTTGTTTCCTTTTTGTTTCCTTTTTTGTTTTTTTGTTGTGTTTTTTTTTCTTAGTTTTTTACAGTAAACTCGTCAACTACAAACCTTGAATACGCAAAAGATGTTCCAAGGACAAGCATAACAAGGATTGATAAAACCAGACTAAATATGTTTTCACAATAAAAGCTGGCATAAAAATAAATAAAAATCTCTATTATCACAATAGCAACAATAATGTACACAGAATAATGGATTTGGAATGCTTACTTACTAGTCTAGTTCTATTTCCAAAAGGAAAAAAAAAGCCAGAATGACAGCATCCTTTTTTAAGCCTTTCTTTCATTATTTAAAATGGATGTTTTCTTTTGGTTTCCCATAGGGTTCTATATCACAGTAAGCTTAAAAATGGAAAGCATCCAAATGAATGGTTTCAAATTGTGTTGGCATTGGAAAAAATCCTTGTATTAATCTAAAGAAACACAAAAAGACTTTCACTAACTCCACATATAGGAACTAAGTCAGATAGTGTACATTACATCATGATTTTGAGAAGTATTAAGAGTATAACTAGCTAGGTACTTCTAATAAGGAAAGGTATTTTATTACATTATTGAACTTGGTGGTGATCTCAACTGAAGAAGAATTTTTCTTTTATGTCGTAAACTGATCAAAATCAACAAAGTATGGATAGAGGGAAATTTAAAGTTATGTTTGGAGGTGGAAGATATTGTTGTAGTCTTGTATGGAGGGGACTCATTTCTAAGATTTACTTGTTTTTTAAAAAAATGCTGATTTAGCATGATATAATCTGGAGTTACACCTTTTCTGTCTAGAAAAGGAATCTCATACATGTTCAAGTATGTGATATCTTCATAAACCTCAGCCACTGGTAAAGGGCAACTTCATGCAACCAAATAATATGAAAATCAAAAAGTAACCCTTAGAAAAAAGGGTACAATGTCATTGCTGCAAACACAACAGATAGGAATGTGAATAATGTGCATACAAACTGGGATGCTGTTGATGATACTAATGAGCAGATGTGGTGACTCATATCAAATCCAAGAATATTAGACAACCAAACATGTAACCTTCTCATGTTTTCCCTTAATATTCAGCAGTCATTATGTTGGTTAAGTCTGAAAGAGAGAAAGAAAAGAAATCACATTTAATGTAAGCAAAAGGATGCTGCAACAAACAACACCATTAATGCCATATTCCCCTGCTTCAGAGTCACAGGAACAAGTAACCACCTTGCCCATTCAAACAGAACTTTTTTTTTAGAGAAAACTGCTTATGTTACATCAACTAAACATTCCAGTACAAAATATTAAAAAACACAGTTTAAAAGTAAACATTTAGGGCTTTGCTCGAAGAAGCAGCTTGAATCATGTATATGGGTTGGGTTTTGTTTTCCCCCATCACTTAATAATGAATATTTTGTGCACAACCAAACCTGCATCTTCCCATTACACTAAATCCCTGTTGTGCTTTGTGGCAAAGCTCAGGCACTGCAGTATTCCTGAACACCCTGTGATGGGAACACCCTTCTCTTCAAACAAATGAACACTTAGCAAGGATGAAGAAAGAGAAACATTTTCAGAGCTAACATATCTGAAGGTTGTTTCTGAAAAGGAAGACTTTGGTTTGAAGTTCACTGTCAGGTGATGATGGAAAAGGAAGAAGCTCTCACTCTGTGACTGAGTCAAGGTCAGCTCTTGCCTCCACTGACATTAGTGGGAACAGGATCAGACTGTCCTCATGTAATCATGACAAGTGTCTCCAAGTCTTGCTTTCTTCATATTAAACAGAGATGGCAAAATTCACTTAAGGGCAGAGGGCCACACCACTTTTGTCCAACAACAGGAAGACATGGCATCCTACATGACTACCTGACCCTGAGCAAGATGTCCCTTGTCCTTTGTAAAGAATTCAGAGCATGAATGCTTGTCCACCCACACCCTGGAACACAACATACAAGCAGTACAAAGGAATTAGTACTGTATTTGGTGGGATCATCCAAGAAAAAAATCAACATCAAGGAATAAGTGTCTGGGTACAGGTTAAATCCACTGGGGATGATGGAATTTTCATTTTACACTGGATCCAGAGGAGGATATGAAAAGCAGACGTTAACATCCCCGCAACAGCAGTTTGCTCTCTCCCACTCTGGTCCATCATACCTGCTGTGTGTGATGCCATGGCTAGAGTGGACTCTGCTTCTCCATCCAGGAGGCTAAGAACATACTAGTGCCCCCCACACAGTCTGGGATGTGCCTTGGAGAGGTTTGCTGCTGCTTCTTTTCAGAGGGAAGTGCAGACATCCATTAAAACAACTACAGATCATTAGTCAATCAAGCCATGACTTCTGCTGAAGTTCTTAATGACAACTGCCACCCTGCACAGATCCAGGAAGGAAAGCTGTCCTTTTGGACCATGAAACCTTTCTGATTACTGACAACAGTTCCCCGCTGGGCCAAGGCCAGAAGGTGGGGCAGACAGTGTTCTCATGTGGGGCACTGGGAACATTGATATTTCCTCTCCTCACTGTCTCACAGATCGGTCTGTTGGGCCACAGTGTGCCCCAGGAGGGACAATAAAGAGTCAGGTGTACAGATCATCCTCTAGAAGAGTGAGTTTCTAGTACCATCTTCCAGCATGGCACACATTTGGCCTCCTAGGAGCCCCAGAAGTCAGCAGGTTTCCTCTCCCTGTCTGCACGCAGCCCTGGGGCTGCGCAGGGGCCGCGGCTCCTTCCCCTGCCCGGGCAGCAGGTGCTGCTGGGCTCCCTGGGCAGCTGCTGAGCAAGGACACGGCAGAGCTGCATGGTTCCAGTGGTCTCCATGGTTTCATGTCTCTCCAGAAACAGGTCAACACGCATCATCTTTGTTTGACACGTCTGTCAGCTACACTCCAAGATCTGGTACAAGCTGTGCCCTGACCAGTGCTCCTGCACAGCGAGGGGATGGCACAGAACCTGACTGGTCTGAGTGAAAAAATTCAGTCATCAGTGAAATTAAAAAGACAGAGAGCACAGAGAGCAGGGAATAAAACTAAACCCACAAATTGCTTTGTTTTTTCTGGCACTGAAATTCCTTCCTCAACAGTGTCTGGCACCAATTCAGCCATTCTGTGCTGTAAAGGCTCTTGCTGGATGGGCAGAAGCATAATTATTTACTTGCTGCATATGATCATTGTTATTCCATGTTGTTTTCAGGTCAAAATGGCTACAGGATTCAATGTACACAGAGATGCAAAGAATATATTTAATCTCTACTGGCTGCTTTAATCTCAACTTGCATTCAGACATAAAGGTTCCTCCTGAGTTTTCTCCTGTTACCTTAGCAGTGCTGTTATCCTGAGCTATATGATGCCAGCAGCAAACCCACCTCTTCACACTAAGCATTATGATGTCACTATTGGATTTTTACACAGAAATTTTTACTGTGCAATAGTTAAACACATTTTTGCAAATGTTACCTTTTGTGAAAGGGTAGATTTTCACATATCTTAAATTGCTGAAAAAAATTCAGACAAAAAATACATGTTCTGTTTTCATTTTCTGGAAAAATGCCCTAAATGTTGTGCTTTTAATCTTGGTAAACCCCTCAAACCTCTTATGCACCCTAACCAGTGTTATTCTTGAGAAGGAAGGAAGAGTGAAGGAACCAAACATCTCAAAACCACATCAGAAGGACACAAGAACCTGTGTTTCTTTGGGCCCTAACACTTGTCTTTCATTGCAGTAACTGGAATTGTTGCTACCTCACAAGAACATCACAACAAAAAATACATCCTGGACACAGGCCGTTTAAAATATGTTCTCCCAATTGCAATAGTATCAGATGGCAGTAATTTTGGACCAGATTTTGATCCCCTTATTCATGCTGGCAAGCAGTTGCCTCCACAAATAGATCCACTGACTCCCATGTTAGTAACTGATTGTCAGTGTGAGTAAAAAGATCACAGTCCTTGACCCCACTTTATATTCAGGCTGTACCAGAAGGAAAAGAATAATAGATTAATTTCCAAGAAATCTATTATTTTTTCAAAGACTGTTTTTCAAAGTAAAATTATTTGCCTCCTGAAAGGCAACCACCAACATCTGTACACAAAGAAAATGCCTCATTAACCAACACAATGTCCAGACTGTAACTAAAATAATGAATACCAAAAGAAAAACTTGCCACAAACCCTGATGGCTGACATTGACATTCAAATACTCTGTAACAGGGCAGGACCTGCAACCAGCTTTTAAACATTATGTGGGTATCCAGAAAGTAAAAGTAAAAAGCAACTCAGGTGTTCAGTTATAAAGATATAAAGTTATGCCAGCCAAGAACCAAACACATAAGTTAGAGAGATTTAAATGTGGAATGTAAATCTGCTGCCATGAATTCACTGATTTGTGAGCTAATTTTGTACCATACAAAGTAAACAGCACAAAGCCATGAATACCTTTCCACTGGAATATTCCTCTTTATGTGGTATTTTGAGAAAGTTTAGTAATTACCAGCAGATGACTGTCATGGGGGTGGGTCAGTGATTCTTGACTTGAGCAAACTCTGGGATGGGCTGTCTTAGCAAATACATTATTAGTTAATTAGTGTTAAGATAATAAAACACTGAGGTTCAGGTTTGCATTTTTCTGGAGAAGGAATCAGAAAAAGAACAGCAGTGAGGGAAAAGAGCTTTAGAAACAGGTAGTGGCAGGACACAATTATAAAGCATGGCTAATTCTGTGAAGCTAATGTCTCTTTTGTTGAGAGTGCCTGTAATTCTCAAGAATAGTTGAGAAACTAAGTGATAGAAAAGAAAGCAGCTTTATCAACCCAGGGGTTAAAAAAAAATAATCACAAGTTGAGCCCTTGAACAGTATGAAATTGGCTGAAAAAAACATCATAGCTTCAGAATTACTTTTATTTTGTCTGGGTTTTGAATCTTTAGGAAGCCATCACTTACATCCTAAAGCTTTCCTCTACCACCTGGAGGTTAGAAATTTTATTTAAAAATATAGATGAAGATAGTCCTGCAATCATATGACCTCAGCTGTTAACTCTTCAAGAAGATCCCAATAATGTTGGGGTAAGGTTCCCTCTGGTCAGAAAAGGGGAGATGTGTCTCTAGCCTGCAGTCCAGGCATTATAAAACATAATCACTACCTCATTGGTATTTTTAAGAAAAAAACCTACTACTTGTGTCCTTTAGGCAGCTCTTGCATGGCCAGAGACCTGCAGAGGACAGGATCCAAAGGCTCTGCAGGACCTGTGGGCAGCACTACAGGTCGGGGAGATCAGCCCTTCTGCCCACCTGCCTTCCAGGGCCCTTCCCAGCCTCCCCCCGAGGCAGCTTCCAAGCCGCTGGTCATGGTGGCAAAACCAGGGGGATGAAACATCCCTATGTGGTGGTCTCCTGCCGCCACCTCCTGGCCAGCTCCAGGCCCTGAGCTCAGCCAGCTGATGGCCCAGCTGCTCTGCTGCACACCCGGCAGGAGCACGAAGCCCATCATCTCCAGTCTGTGTGTTTGTTGGTCCGATGCTGACAAGCTGATTTTAAAGACACCACAACCTCCTCTATGACGGTGTCTTTTAGCAGGCCTGGACATACTTCTGGACTCATGCATGTGAGCAAGAGGATCATATCCCAGCTCTGCAGGCACACACTGGTCTTTTTCCACCTTCCTTCCTATAGAAGTCCCAGAGCACGGGCTGGAGGAGCTCAAGGCCCTCCAGCAGAAGGGCCCGGTACCCCAGAGCTCAGGCGAGAAACGTCCTGCCTGGCTGCCTGATTCACACCAGCCGAAAAACCATCCATCTGGTTATTCTTTCCCCAAGTGCCGTTTGTCTGCGGAAGGTGCCCCTTCTAAAAAGGCACGGGTCTGGCTGTGAGGATGCTCGGAGACAGAGTGTCCCCTCCTGGCCCTACAGGAGAATTGCACTCATGACAAAAACGAGAAATGGGATTAACATGTGAGATGCTGATGCTGCGGCAGAAATGCCCAAGATTAAATATCTGCATCAAGACGTGAATTTCTCCAAATTTATCACTGCTTCCATCTTAACCTGCCTGTAAAACTGTCTCTCCATCTCTTAAGTACATGCTACTAAAACTCCACCCTTCCTATAATGTAAAAAGTATCCTAGACCTGGTCATTGAAGCATGAGCTCATGCCCAAGTGCTGGGGTAGCAGAAGTGAGAGCAGAGCCAACCCCTCTCCTGGCTGTGACAACATTGACTGCGTATTTCTGTGGAGTCGGTGCTGGCAGGGAGGACACAGAGACTGAGGATGGCATTTCAGCACAGGGGCTGAAGAACCTGCAATCCTCAAAAAGCTGCAGTGTTTCACACAATGTTTCTGGCATGCTGGACTCCACCTTCCAGCAGTTACAAGCACGTCACATACAGAAGGAAGAGCCATATGAATGTCACCAGCTACAAAGACAACAAACATCCTATGTGACTTTTTAGCCACTTAATCAGCAACTGACCTAACTCAGTAAGCATTTGGTCCTTACATGGAGAGGAAGCCTGAAGTTCACAGACACATCCCCTGTCACTGCCTTCCTAAACCTCTTGCAACCTCAGATGGACTTTATGGCCAGTTTTCTTACACAGATAACTCTCTGAAGATATGTAAGTGTCACAAGGTTCACTAGCCAGAACGTGGGCAACACAGGCACTATGCACTTGCCACACTCATCAGCCCAGACTCTCAAATTATGCAGGTGTTTGGGGGAGAAGTTGAGTTCTTGAGCCAGTCTCTGGCTAAAGCTAGATGCTTGTTCCTGACCCCACGAACCACGTAACAAAGTCTTTATAAGGTGAAGAGCCACAAAACATACACTGTACCCCAGAGAGACAAGAGAAAAGGAAGCTCTGTGAGAAGTGGGAGACAACAGCAGCTCCCCAGAGGTTGTGTTTTGTGAGGAAGGGTTGAGGCTGAGCACACAGCAGGGTGCTGAGGCACCTCGGCAGCAGTGTCAGATGGGCGCCTGTGCTGGCTGGGCTCCTCTCACACCTGGGGCTTCGTGTCACTCAGCAGCTCCTGCAGCAGCCCAGCCTGGCTGCTGGCCACGTGGCAGAGCCCTGGCACAGGGACCAACTGCAGAAGAACTGGTTCTGAGTTGGAGCTGTAAGTGCTGGAGCAGAGAGGCTTCTGCTGCTCCGGAGGCTCAGAAATAGTAGTGGTTGCTACAGGTGGCTGATGATTAACCAGTTCCCCTACCAATTCCCCTGCTCAGCAGCCTTCCTTTCTGTTGTGGTCACAACAAAACAATACTGATGTGAACACACAACTGACAAACATACAAGGAGATCATATGAACCTGGTCTGGAGCAGACTGTGTATCCCGTCCTTGGAAGGTCATATCCCAAGCAAAAATCTGCCCTAAAATCTGCAGTATGCTGAGCCTGTAAAGTGCACATGAACCCTCATGAACTACAAAGAAGTCAGTGGGACTGCACAGATTTTAAACTACTGTGAAAGGATAAGCAGGCTCCCACTGTTTAGTGAGCCAGAACGCATTACGTCAACAGTCTGATTCTGCTCTCACATCAGTTTTGCATCATTCCAGCCCATGGTTTTCAGTAGTTCCTCTCAGCTGACATGCATGCAAGTGTTGGAACAAAAATACTGCTTATAGTATCTTTTCTCATTCAGCTGTTTCTCTAGAGCAAAATTTGTACCACTGCAGGGACAAGTCCCATGTTTCTGATCTAGAGAACTTTTGAGCACTGAAACACAACACGACCACACGTGACATGCATAGATCACTGCAATGCCCTTCACCTCTAGATCCAAAGCCCCCCAGTAGCAAACTGCATGGGAAGTAAATTATATTAACAGAAGATTACCCCTTCACTGGTTTTCTGCAAATCTGAAGAAGTGTTTCTTGTGTCATTGCCTGCGTCCCCAGCATCAGAGCTGCTCTTATTTTCTTCCTCTTTGCAGTCCTTATCATCTTCATCTCCAGGAGATTTCCGTGACTGCTTGGAGGATTTCTAAAATGATTAGAAATGAAGTTAAAAAAGTAAAAACTGAGCTTCAGTCAAGAAAAACACTTTTGCAATGTGTGTGGAATGCTGTCTGGTCATGTAGTTCCTTTTAATACTGGGGAGGGATATGTGGGGTGAAAAGCACTTTTTGGGTGAAGTAGTTGGAGTTACTGCCATCAGTGAAGCAAAAGGAGAAATTCTGTGTTCAGCACAGTTTGGCAGCACAATTGACTGTAAGACAGACACAGTAACAGGAGATGGGTATTAGTGTTGGGTCACCTGTAGGTTTTGCTAGTTAATGAAACAGATGGTGCCAGCTTGACAAAAGTTTTGATTAAACACAGAGATGTAAAATGAGAATAACATTAGCAGAGCTGCTTTCCATACTTTTTTTAGTGCTGTCAGCTTCAATATATTAACATTAAAGCCATGTGGAACCAATACATCGTCTCTGCTCCCTTTATGTTATGCAATTCTACAGTACAAAAGGATAAATTGTGGCATTAAGCCACCATTTTCCTAATCCTCTGTTTGCCCAGAGTCTTCTGGAAAGATGACGGTAGACCAGACCTGAATTTCTAATGTAAGACACACAAAGGGGGTAAAATTACTTATAACATTTTGTTCAGTGGATAAACCACAAAAACTGCTGTCTCCCAAGCTAAGCCCGGATCAGATTGTGTGCTTGCTTCTTTCTGAGAACAACATGAATGTGAATGAACTTGACTCTGCCACAGTTCATGCACAATTTAAGCAAAGCACAGACCTGGAGGCACAGACAGAACTGGAGAAAGTGACTGCAGTGTTGCTCCCTTTCACCCAGGTGACAAGTGAGAAGCATATCTGAGCCCCAGGTTGCTCCCTTTCACCCAGGTGATTACATCCACCAGCCATTATGAGGCAGTATTAGACACACTGCCCTTAGCTTCCTCATTTACACTGTCAGATATTAACAGGTCAAGTAGATACTACAATTCAGGTCTTTTATCTTGAAATGGAGTGCCCTGCTCAATTCATTAGTTCTTCCTTCCTCCCAGTCTGTCTCCTGTACATTTTACACTGGGTTACACAAGGAGCAGCTGAGCACACTGACCACAGCACCTGAGGCACACACTCTGGGGACAGGAGAGGGAAGCCTGACTTCTCCCAAACAGGAACCAGACCTGAACTCATGTCTCCCAGCAGGCAACTCCTAAGCTTTTTTTTTTTTTTTTTTCCTTTCTCTTCATGGGGAAATATCTATTTAAGATTATCAAACCTATCAATCCATCCAACTGAGCAGAGTATTTCAGCTACTGTCTCACCAAGTCTGACTACAAAAGCAAGAGCACTTCCCTTTGCCTGCTTGAACATCATTGTTATGGTACTGGAATAAAAGTGCTGAAGAAGGAAGAACAGATTGCCATGAGGTGGGCAGTATTCTAATTATAAATGCACATAGGGAATAAGAAGCTAACCTTTGAAGTGTAGGATTTTTTCCGTTTTGAGCCTGCTTTTTCATTCTTTCTTTTTCCTTTTCCATCTTCTTCTACCCGATCGCCTTCCTCCTCACTGCTGGCATCTGCTGTATTTCCTCCTTCTCCTTCAGTTTCTGACGAGCTCTGCTGCTGGATTGCCTTTAAAGTAAGAATAACAATAACAAAATCAACAACAAAAATATCACTAAAATCTATTACTTAATTTTTGTTCTGTGTTGAAGACAGAAATGCTGGTAAGCTGTAAGGCAGCTTACAATTTGATTGTTATTATCAGGAGGAGCTCAGGTTATTGCAATTACCAAGAAAAAGGGCTGCAAAGGCAATTTTTCCCAGTCACCACTTGGAAGCAGTTATCAGATGCAGATTTTGGGATAGCCTGTTCTGAAGGGTTTACACAGAAACAGAAGATCTGAGAACAAATATATGTTTGCTGGAGAATCAAGTGTTGCTCAGTGGAGAGGCCTGGCATGTTCTACTTTGGGAAAAACCATGGAAACTTTCAGAATTTGGCTGCAAAAGGGAAGAAGGGAGAGAGGATGGCTGTTACACCCCACCCCCTAAAAGGGCATGATCTTTGTGTTAGGAAAAACCAAACACTGACCAGAAGGCTGAGAGCTCTTTGACAGTTCATCTCCCACAGACTATTCACTAGATTTTTTTTTAATCCCCAAGTGTATGCAAAACATCTGTAGGGCTGAAAATATGAAACAGGAACTGAGAGGGGCAGCAGCTTGTCTGCAGGTGGTCCATATCTCTGGTTTGTAAGGTTTTGTGCTAATAATGTAATAGGTGTGTTTGCCTTTTGGAGGTGATTTCTGCCTTCAAAGGACCACATTTTTTTTATAAGAAAAGTTCTTTGTTTTTATACAGCCCACCAACTACTGTTATCCCCCTCTGGATTCACTGATTTTTCTCTCTGGACATCCAACAGGGAGAGCTGTTGTACAGCAGCTACTATCTTGGAACAGCAGCTTAAGCCTCCACTTTCTCAGCCCTTACAACTTCGGTAGTGGTGTCCTATGTGTTGAACACTACCAATGTAAAAACCAAAAGTGTAGTGACCTTAAGGTCTATGTAAAATACACTGAACTTGAGATAAAAGCAAACAACAGAAACAGACATTAGTCATGTTTATACTGCAGTAAATAAAACCTTCCCTTTTTAATTCAACTGGATCTGTTGCAGAATTTTCCACTTCACCACCCCAGAATATCACAGAAAGCAAAGGGCTCTGCAGTATGATTAAAGCTGAGTTTGTCACAGTGCAAGAGCACAGTTGTCTTACATGACACAGTTACAAAAACTGTGAAAGTTTCTATCTCCACCAAAACCAGGACCATCCCCATCACTCACACAATGTTTACAACTGACAAGTCTTCAAACAAGAACAATAAGGAGAAACAGAAATGAAAGTAATTTACCTGATATCCAGTAAACTTTACTCCAGGGTTGTTTTCTATTTCCCACAGGCCTTCATTAAATCCTTTTCGCTTGTTTGACTTCCCAAACTTATCTTTATATTCTTTATATGGGAAAAGGTCTTTGGGCCCCAGGAATGCACTGCATTTTAACAAAGGTAACATTTCAAAAAAACTTCCACATTAACAGTCAAATGTTTTCCCTATTCTTCTGCTCATTCTTTAATTTCTTTTTCAGTTTTATTTGTTTGTCTGTCTACCTACCTATGTATCTATTTAACACACTGGCTTTGAATTACTGCTGTGAGTCTGATTTAATGGATTGGCTCACCATCCTGATGTTTGATGTTGCAAAATCATACTGAGTCTCTCTAGAAAAAACAAAAATGAGTCTCACTTATTATATTACCTCCTGCTGGGAACTGGCACTTGAACGGTTTATGAAAGAGGTTATGTGATGTGATTGTCTGTGATAGCAAGGGAGCAAACTTCCAACCCTATGTGTTACAAACCCAGAAAGGCCTAAAAATACCATATGAAAAGTTAAAGTATGTAAGGAGTGCCTAGAACCCATAAGCCAAAACTTATCCCTTGTACTTCTGGAGAAAAGCAGTGACATTTATTATTAACTATAGTGCCAGTAAGCCTGGGAGCTTTTTTCTTGGAATAAGCCCCCCATGTGTTAGATTCTGTGAAAACACAATAACAATGTTCTCATTCCCAAAAATCTTATAATTTCATATAAGACAAGAAACAATGGGTGAATATAGGCAGATGAGTAATACAAGGAAACAATGAGACACACAGTGTGCTTGTGGCCAAATTGTTTTTTAGACAGCACAGCAAAGGAGGGATTTTGTGCTTTGCTGCTGCATTAAGTCAGCTATGCACTGGGCCAACTATTTTCAGGCACAGGCAGTACAATGCAGGGAAAAAGAATTTTAAAAAGGGAAGAGAGGTGATGTGTCTTGCTTTTACAGTAAAGTTCTAACTTCTTATATAAAACTGAAGAAGGTGCAATTTCCTCTTCATTGGATATCTGTATCCAGTGTGTTTACTGTGCTCTGTATCATGGTACTGGGATTGCTAATCATAAGTGAAATTAAAAACAGTGAAGGCAAAAAACCCCACTTCATTCCCACATGGAAGATTCTGTGTCACCAATGACCAGAGCTAAGCAAGTCACAGTGTCCTTCACACCAATCACTGTCCTTCTTTACTGATGATCTTTGCAATTAACATTAGCTCTATGGTCTCCATTACCACAGGATCCTGGAGCTCCACCACTTATAACACATTTATTCTCCTAACAGCACCTCAAGGTTGGGAAGTTGCCCATTTTTGCAGCCAGGCTTCTGAGGCACAGAGGTTTGCCCAAGGTCAAACACAAACTGATGGCAGAGTACAGAGGAAAGCCCAACTCCCTTCAGTCTAATACCTTAATCACAGGATCATATTTCTTCCTTGCTGTAACCATTATTTCATATTAATGCCCAATCCATGCCCTGATTCTTTCCAGTCTTTATGAGTGTGCAAAGTTTAATTCACTTAAATCATCCCACTGGCCAAGAAGTTTGCCAGTACAGAGCCAACTGGTGGCTGAAGGCATCAGATGACAAGTCTCTGGGGAAAGAAACCTTTTAACTACACGGGAGACAGAACAGAATCCACATTCAGTTGTCTCATTGAGAAATATCTCAATTATACAATTACAATGCCAAGAATGCATTTCTACCTGAAAGCCAAAGAATGATTTCCAAACTAACAGCTGTCTTGTTAATATTAAAGGCTACAATAGAGTAAGGGATCTGAATAAATTATTTTATCTATGCTTTTGTTGAACTAGGAGGTATCTCCTTGTTGCCAGAAACACCTATGAACTGTTCTAACTCAAACAGCAAAGGAAACTTACCATGAGCTACCTTAAAGCAGCTCACCAGTAATGTATGGAAATGTTTCTACAGCCTTTTATATATAGCAAACACTGGAAAATTGCCTACCTCTTTGTTACAAATCTATTCAGTGTCACCGGGAGAGTGTCAGAGTTTCCACTGCTCTGATACAAAACTGAGGAGCTGCAATCTACAGTTGGCTTTTAGTAGTTACAGTTTTAAAATTATTAAGGTAGTAACTAAAACTATTTTCCTATTTCAGATGTTACTGTCATACCATGGGCTAACAAAATCACAACCAAAAGAAATTAGCAGTTTGGGATTCATTCATCTCAGAATAAAAGTGGTCAGAGGTTTTGGGATTTTGGTTGGTTGGTTGGTAGTGTTGGGTTTTTTTGTTTGTTGTTGTTTGGGGTTTTTTTGTGTTCTTTTTTGTTTGGTTGGTTGGTTGGTTGGCTGGTTGGTTTTGGTTTTGTGTTTTGTTCCCCCCCCCAAAAAAAAAACCCCACCAAAACGTTTCTCAAGATAAATGTTTCTAATTTAAAAGAAAACTACATTTTTGTTTCTGACTTTAAAGGAACATAAGTTTATTTTATCTTTACTATTTTTAGGTTACTTTGTGACAGTAGTAGTAGATGACAATAAATGAAAATATCAGGTTGTTTCATTACAGGAATATAAAGAAATATTTTAACTAAAGAGAGGCTATTTTGATCTTTATTAAACAGTCACTGCCTTTAAATATTTTTTAAATAAAATGTGATGCATGAGCTACATGGCTTATTATGCTATGAAATAATGTTAAAATTCAAAAATAAACAATAAATTTCTAATAACACTTCAAAACTCTAAAACCAAATTTAAAATGTCATCAGAAATACTTTTCTTCGGTTTTTTTTCCCTTTCTAAGGAATTATAGAAAAATGTGTCTCCTACAAGTGGGAAATAAAAAGTTTTAAAATGTAAAAATGTCATGGAACATGGAAACTGGATTTTTTTAAAAACTATCTCAGACATAGCTAAAAATACCTTATAATTTGAAACTCAGCATTTGTAGCAATTACTACGAGACCTAACTTACTCCTGTTCTGATTCCTTTTTTTCCCTATGAGCTCAGCCAGCTCAGTTGTTTTATCACTTCTGTGATCTCCATCCTACATTATCTCCAGAACCACTATCAAAGGAATGCATATATTTTAAAGCTCTGGGAGGACTGTGTGAGACACTAGGGGCTGCTTCCTTTCATTTTACAAACTATCAAGTGAGTTTTCATCCAGGACATGAACCCAAACATGTCTGTATACAACAGCCTGATCTCTGCTATCATGTACATGCAAGTAAAAAATTGTTGTCCCTGTATCTGAGTTCTGATGAACCTTTAATGAATTTATGCCAACACTTTTCTTTACAGCACAAACCAGGGACTGGTTACTGTTTATGCTTAGACCACTCATAGCTCTACTTTCAGGTTTCAATTCCATGAGTTGGGCTCATAGGACCCATCTCTAGGCTCCCAATGCCTTCAATCAGGACTTGTTCCAATAAAATCAGTGGAGCTTATGTTAGCAGCAGTGGAAGAAGACGTTTTCAAAGGAAAAGATCACAATCATCCACTTACGTTTCATGAGTCCCGAAAAAGAAGATGGGGTATTTATTTGCTGGAGGCTTCACGGCTCCTTCAGGGAGTTCATCAATCTGTGAGATAGAAATGGAAAAAGGATTATTCCTGAATGTGGTGTCCCTCATTCAAGAACCTCTACCAAGCCATAGAAGTGCTGGTGCAGGTATCCCACAACCCTGGGGGGTCCCTCTGTGCTGCAGTGGGGAATGGAAGAGGGCTGCTGATTTTCAGGCAGGCAAGTCACCCAATGTCAGCACAGGACAGAAACACAACAAGGAGCCAGGACCAAGGAGCACACTAAGAGTTTTAATGATTTCATGGGCATTATAATACAGAAAGGCAATAAAATACTCTGTTTAAGTGTTAACTTCAGATGCTGCCTCATCAAAGGCGCTGAAGCCCAGAGGGTAATCCTGTCTATCTCACACAGCCACCTAAATAACTTCTGCAACAAATTGGGAACAGATGGCACCTCTAAGACTCTGCAGCTGGAAAACTGGACAATCTCTCATCAGTGTTTCCTGGTGGTGTTGGTGGTACCCAGTGTAAACTGCATAATGCATGCTAGGCAGGAGGGCCTGGGATTCTCCTTCCCCTAATACTAGGGGCCCAAAAACCCAAAAACTAGGGGCCTAGTTTTGGCCCCTGCTCCCCTCTGCACTCCATCTCTTCTTTCATATTGTATTCCTGGCCTCATATTTCTCAAGATACAGCTGCAGAGCAGCTAAGGGAGGGACAGTGAGGGGGCTCTCCTGAGATATAAGTGGGATAGGATAAACTCCTCAGGATGAGCAGTGCCTAGACCTCATCTTCCAATGTCCAAATGTAAGCATTGGTTGTGAAGCAGAAGGTTAGGCCCGTGGTTTAGACTTGTCCGTATCTAATAACAGAGTCCAGGTGCCTACTCACACAAATGAGAAACACAGCACAGCTTTAAAAAGAAGTGCCTGCCTTCCCAGAAACATCACTTCTGAGCATATGTGGGCATCTAACATTAAGTGTCCAGAGAACTCTCCAGCTAAGAAGGGGGAGCCTAATGAATCTAGATATCTGAAGGGTAACACCAGAGAGCAGGTGAATGGCTTCCTGCCCAGGTCTCAGGCAACTCAATCACAACATAGGCATATTGAATCCTGCCAAATGTCACTGGAACTGAGAGCAAAGTGCTGACATACCAATGCTATACAAAATCTGCTTCTCAGCAGAGCACAGGGATGGAACCTGCATGTTTTCACTCAGGAGGCCAGGCCCACATGTGCTTTCCTTCT
>NW_009952711.1:9250953-9271929 GCF_000747805.2 Chaetura pelagica
CAAACACTGAATTCTTGTTGATTAATAAACACCAGATTGTTTTCAAAGGATGTTCTCTTTCACTGTAAAGCATCTGCTGGCTACGTAGCTCTCAAGGGAGTATGAGCTTTTATAAGAATTCAAGTCTTTTTGGTCTTTCTGCAAAGGACACCCATTGGGGACAGAGAAACCAGAGCCAGATGTGGAGCTGCAACATCACAGGACTCCTTTCTGTTAAAGGAATGGATGCCTAAGGTTTACGTCTTAGTAGAGCATTTGCTGAATCTATGCCAAAATCAGGAGTATAAGAGCACATCCAAACCATTCTAAACCATTCCCTGTCTGTTTTCTGTGGCATGGCCCAGGGTTGTGGATGGTGGGGCTCTGGCATGCTGGGCTGTATGTCACCATGTCTGCAGGAGACAATCCATGATGGACAGAGTTGTCACAGGCCTTGTGGACACAGCAATTACACAACTTCTTTTGCTTAAAAAAGCAAATTATTTGATAAATAAAAGGAGAATCTATTATTTGAATGCACATAGAAGGAAGATACACACTGGTGGGAGATAGAAGCGTGCATTTGCTTTCAGCTCAGCTGTATGCAAGAGGGAATTGAAACAACATGACAGGTTGTTCAGTCTCCTCTTCATCACCAGGAATACACAGAGGAAAAACTTCCACAGATATATTTTTAGAACTCATTATATTCTGACATAAACTATTTGGTTTTAAGTAAGTGCCCATTATGCGGGTATTTGCTCACTAATTCATGTTCTAAATATTGGTATTAGACTATAACAGTGAGAAAAAGACTGCAGGGGAAAACCAGCACAACTCACTCTACAAACCTGAAAGCAAGTCAGGGAGACAGCATGACCCACTCTGCAACATGTTTTATGTTTGCTTAAAGATGTAAGTACCTACGTGACAGAACAAAAAGGCCATGCTGGCAGTTTCCCCAAGTACAGGGGTAACACACCTAACTGTCTGGATGCCACAGCCATTGTCCTCTGTGTTACGACAAGGAAGACATCCAGAGAGAGACCAGACCCCAGAAAAATGTGGACTCACAACTGAGATGAACAATGTCTGCTGGGACTTGAGTGTGAATCTCATTTGGCTGCTTGAAACACAGCACCAGCTCTGGGCTGCACTACAGAGCAACACAGTCCAGTTACTGCCTCAGCGCTTTAGGAATTTCTCATGAACTAGAGAGAACAGCTGTAAATGATCAGTGAAGCAGAGGAATGAAGACATGCTTAGTAGGCAACACTGATCAAAAGGGAATGGGGATCTTAGATCACACAACATGCTATGCTCCAAAGCAGTGAGGATCTTCTCCTGAGCAACATCCCAAGTGGCTTTGAGCCTCATGTCGTATTCCCAGCAGTTTATACGGTTAGCTAAGGAGCAGCATCAGATTCACAAAGGACAGCACACACATCCGTCACGCAGCTCACCTGCTCCCCATTTTGTGGTACATTTCTTTATTCATCCAAGTATCCCCTCTGACTATGTATCATCACAGGAAACCATAAAAAAGCTTTTCATAGCTTTTGAAAGTTGGCATACACATATAAACACACGCAGTATAAATCTGCACTAAGCAGCTCAAGGACAGACTGTTAATGCTCCCACTCTAACATTTCACTGTGCAGCTGAGGTCAAGACTTTTCCTGCCTTCAGTGATTTCTCTGTGAGCTTCCCAGCTCTCAGGCTTATGTCACTAGTATTGTAATGAGGTTGAATATGAAGTGACAGTGCTATCTTACAGCCATTTAACTCAGTGGCAAAAGCTCCAGGGAATTTATTGAAGGATGAGACCCTCCCTGCCATGAGGAAAGATCTCTTCCCTTTTTACCTGTTTCACATGAATCCCTGCATTACACACCAGAAGAGGAGAGCTTTGCATAGTCCACCCATTCCCAGCAAAGCCACTTCATCCCTCTGTGAATACTGAGCCCCTAAGTGCATATTTAGCTGCAGAATAACCCTATCACTCCTTGACAATTGCTGGTGTTTTGCAGTAACAGAAAGCCAGCAGTACAAGCAGCCATACTGCACTGCCCTGCTCCTGCACTCAGTCACAATTTATTCCCATCTTGTGTTTTGGTTACATATGCTGAAGATTTGGATCTGATATTTTCTCCGTATCAGCAAGATCAAAGACAGAGAGACAGGGAGGGAGAGAAAGAGCGAGCCCGTGAGCACAAGAGCGAGAAAAGCACCACTGCTTCGAACCAGGAACAAAAGAGATAAGTGCACCCATACTAGGACACAGCGTTGTAGTCACAGAAACCTCACTAATGACTAAAGCATCTGTCTATCAGAGAGCCAGACTGTGATTGCATTTTGCTCCTAGAAGGAAACAAATAGACTCTAAAGTGCCCGTTAGATCTGCAATCAAACAGGAGATTCATCCCCTCGTGAAGCAGAGCAGGCAGTGGGCTGGAGCTGCTGTCACAAAGCAGTGAGAGCAGTGCATGGCGTGCAAATTTGATACGTGCATCAGCAACATCATGGGCAGACGCTTCAATTATGGCTAAAATTAAAGCAGGTGGTTTCAGATTTCCAGTTTTATCCCCTTTGCTCCCATTGCTGTCATCTGCCTAATGAATAACAATTGCTTTCTTTTTGCACAACCTCAGCAGAGCTGCACTTCCCAGCATTTGTTTGCCAATCGAGCTGCAGAGCTTTAAAGATGAAACTGTGCTTTTTTTTTTTCTTTCTTTCTTTCTTTCTTTCCTTTTGGTAAACAAATGCCAGGCTTCTAGGGTCAGGAACACTGAACAGAAAATTCAGCCTGGACCTCTCAAACCAGAGCAGGGCTTTATCAAATGGTGTTGCTAGGGACTACCAATCTGCAAGCAAATCTGCCTCCTTGCACTGTAGTTTACAGGCTGGAATGTATACACAGCCCGAATATTTTGCTCTCAGTGGTGCTAATCAATTACTGACTTCTCAGGTAGCATTTCCAACTGATTCGTACAGGCTGGCCTTGGCAGTACTCAACTGCAACACTTTCTTCCCAGCTGCCATGCGATTAAGCACCCTGGGAGACAGGCAGTGGCTGGGTGGGTTGGACTGGAGCTGCAGATCTCTAGCCCTGCGAGGAGGATGCAGAGCTCCCTCCGAGAACAACAGTGGCTCCCAGAAGCACAAAGCATCCCCGTGCCTGTCTGTGGGATAATGTGGCATATTCCAGACAGGCGGAGGAGCTCCCTGGGAGGGCTCGTGCAGAAGCAGAGGAAGCTGCACCCCCTCCTGGGTGTTCTGCTCTGCAGAGCTCTACATTCCCTGCAAAACGGGGAACGTGTCTCTCTGAGACACAGAGAAACTGGCAACCTTTGTCTCTGCTTGTCTCTGTAAAGCAGCTTTCTGTGGAGCTTTACGTTCCCGCGGCAGTCAAGGAAGGGGCAGTTCTGACCATCCAGGCGGAAGGGCATCCCAGATGCGTCTTCTTCCACTTGGAAGGACAGCAGGTGTCACGTTGTATGGCTATCACAAAATCTCTGTGCTGTGGATAAGCTGCTGTTCAGAAGCAAGAATTCCAGACTGTCAGAGTGGCTTTCAGACCAGACCCTGTTCCATTGTGCTCCAACAGAATTTTACATTGAAAAAAAAAAGAGCTATTATGCAAATATACATATCAGGTCCATATGTACAGGCAAGAAAGCTTTACTTCAGCATGCAGAGATGCTTATGTGGGCATTGAAACCACAAGAAGTTTTTTGTTTTGCAAAAAAGGCGCATCAAAACTGCAGAGCAGTAATCACTGATTGTTTTGACATACTGTAAATGCCTCAGATTGGCAAAAGCACACAGAAGCATTGCAGAGATCAGTATCTCCCTCTGAAATCCCTGGAGTCACTGCACAGCAGTCCAGCAAAGGCCTATAGTATTTTTGCTGGAAAGTGGTTCAAGTTATTGCTCAACACATGCGAGCAGCTTGATCTTTTGCAGTTAACTTATTAGCAAAACTCTAGATGGATAAAAGCCATACTCTTCAAAATCTATCATTAAAATAGGATATTTTGCTTTTCTACAAGATGGATTTAATATGATTTTACATAGCTAATGCTACTGGGAGTCAGCAGCATGGCAGTATCTTTTATAAACCATTATTTAAAATACTGTTCTGTAAAATATTAATTTTATTTTCCCAGAGGATCCTAAAATATAAAAAGGAAAAAAAAAATCCAACCTCCTTCAAGCTAAAAACTGTGACTCAAATTCTGTAGTACTTAAATTGAACAGAAATCAAACTAAAGCTGATTGGACACTGCAGAATTTTTCTCTCATCTGTCCCAAAAAATAAAAAAGGAAAAAAAAAATCCAACCTCCTTCAAGCTAAAAACTGTGACTCAAATTCTGTAGTACTTAAATTGAACAGAAATCAAACTAAAGCTGATTGGACACTGCAGAATTTTTCTCTCATCTATCAGGACTATGATATTTAAAGCAGAGCACAACTCCTTCCCCAGTGTGCATCACATATTAGAACTCCTAGTGTAGAATGCTGGCATATGCACTTTTTCAGCCATTTAAAAATATACCCCTGTGAAGGATAAGACTAGAAGCAGAATCCAACTTAATAAGGTGGGATTGCACAGCTACAAAAGTAAAAATTAAAAAAGTCTCTGGGCATGGAAGAGTGCCACCAGCAAAAACAAAAAGCAAAACAAGATTAAAAACAGCAGAGCATACTTTTGAGCACTGCTGAAAATGGCTGAAGGGTATCCTGCAGACAGCCAGAAATGACAATATAAAGACATCAATCCTCCTTTTTTTCTGTGCATGCTCAGGACCTCAACGAGATAGAAGACAATGAAGGGTTAGTTGGAGTCCTAACAATGCTGGCAGGCAGTGTCTCACTAGGAAAGATCAGCAGTCTTAGAGCTGAGTTCAGCCCCTTTACATCCCTAATTAGCTGCATATTTTTTAAGACAGAAAGTTGAAATACACTTTCTGCAGGGCTGCTTTAATCTTCAATATGAAAACGGGGCCAAAGCTTAGTTCTGCGTGGCTGTTATCTATAGGCGTGACGTTGTAGATAACAGATCTGTTCATGTGATTCAAGTCCTCTGTGAGTTTCATGGCTGGTGGACAGAAGACTGTCAAGCAGAGGAGACTCAGGGAATACAAAGACTAGTCCTATCTCTGCCACTGGCCTCTGGGATGACCTTGACCACATCACTGCATCTCCTTCAGTCTTGCTTTTACAAACAGTGACTATGATACTGCTCTCCTTATAAAGCACTTGAGGTCCGCTACTAAAATGCTGGGTATTACTAATAACAAATACTTCCAGCTCTGTCAGAGGATTTCAGGTTACCCAACTGTAATCCTCCCAATGAGCACACCACAAAGTTAGACTGCTGCAAAAATGCTCCATTTTCTCCAAATTCAGTGTTTCCTGGACAGTGTGAGTGAAACAATGGTGCTACCACTAGGATTTTTCCCTCCAGTCTGTTCCTTAGGGAAAGGAAAGGATGTGATCACACTATTTTCAGTCCGACTCTTACCTGCAATAACTCAGGGACACATGAGACAATTTTGTCAAACCAGACAAAAGGAGAAAGGCCAAAGGGATATTAAGTTTTCCCATGTTTTGTGATAAATAGCCTGTCCATCAAAAGATGGACAGACAAGTACTCCATATGCTGAGAGACAGCTTGCAATGCAGGCTCAGCCAAAGCATCAGGCAACAGGGAATCCACATAAAGGCAAGCCAGAGAAAAATGAATTTATTAAGTTTTATGGCTCACAAATTACTTTTTATTTGTGGAGAGGTGGGGAGATGTTGTTAATCTTCAACAAATATTGCCAGCTTTGAGGCACTCTGTGTTTACTTTTCTTCCCCTTTAAGCACAGTGAAGTTTGATTCTCATTTGTCTGAATCATTCAAAATACTGTTTGCAATGTTACTGAGCAAACCATAGTGAGCCCACTAACACCAAATGAAAGCCGTTTCTGATCACAAAATCCATTTATCCGACTTTAGCATCTTACTACAAATATTTTTGTTTTGAAATACAGAAGTGTGCAAGGAATGCACACACAACAATGTGCCTGGAAGACATACAGCAAATAAAAACCAATTAACAAGTCAAGACATCAAGAAATGAGAAATCGTAGGTACTACATATTCACAAGCACTGTATTTGCCTCCTGCTACTCTCTTATAAGCCAGAGATAGTAGAAGTTGTATCATCTTCCTCCCATTGGGGTCAGATAAACCCTGCCACCTTCCATATCACATCTGCTCAGAGAGTGGATGAATGGTATAAGAACTCACTAGACTGAGGAATGTTTTTGGTCTTCCAATATTTGCACTAGAATTTTACTATTTCATTGATTTTGCTTGGTTTTAAGGAAAAATGTCATATTAATGAGAGAGGATTTTTTTAGCCAGTAAACTTGATCAAAACCTTTTAAATCCAATGCAGCCTGCCTAGAGCGTTGACATTTGGTCAAATGCACACAACCAAATTTTATACTTGAGGCTCATCTGTTCCACATATCCAAAGCTTCATATTCCACTGTTCAAGCTTTTATTAAAAGAAGTGTTGCTAGTCCTTGTGCTCAGATTGGCACAAAAAGCCAAAAGGTAAGCAAACTCCTGGAAGATTGCAGTCTCCTAGACTTGACTGGCTTAATTTACTGATTCTTTTCCAAAGTAATTTACTTCCCCAAAAAGTTGGTTTTAAAAGTTGGATTGGCACAGTATTTCCAGGCTGAAAAATACTGAGTATCCCTGTGCAATATTTCATCCAGCTTCCCACAAAGTACGCAAGACCCTGTTGACACTACAGCTTGCAAGTAAAATTTTTTTGAGTAAGGAAATGTGATTGATGGAGACTGCAGGTCCCAGAATACGAGCTTTGAGTTTCGTTCAGAGTGGACATAAACATCCTAGAGACAAAGAAGGAAACAATCTGCTTCACTTGCTGCAGCCTTCAGTCTCCTGCTCGGGAGGATTCAAGCTTGACAGTCTGGAGGTTGCAACTATCATCTGGGTCTTTCAGTACAGAAAACCTTCCTACTTGTCTCCTCTGTGACTTGCTTTGTTACTGTCAGTTGCAGCTAAAGAGTATAATATCAGCAGACTGAAACTCTCCTTGTCACTGAACTGAGCCTGCCTGGAAATGTACTTACACAAAATGTTTGTCCCTTAAAAGCACAGAACATTTTTAGTGTCCTGCAACCCTCTGAGATTTGGGTGCAGCAGTAGAGGTAAGACTACATGAGTGTCCTGAGCAGTCCTCCAGAGAGAATGGAGACCCAGCCAAGCATGCGTTTGTCTTCATTATGCTGCTCTCTGTAGACTAGCAGACCATAAAGACTCATGGTTTTGTTACGATGCAAGTAACAGGTACAACAACAACATATACACAATCTGGGTGGAATGAGAAGCAATGAAATCTAATTGCAAAGCCAATGAAATGGCATGATTTGCAATAACTTCTAAAAGGCAGGCTTTCCTGTTTACTCTGCTGACAAACTGCATATTCATACCTGCAGAAGAGCTCGGTGTCTGTAGAAAACCATGGGTCACTATAAACCTAACAACTGCCTGTAAATAATTATTCCCATTAGTCCCTCAGCCTTAGCCACCATCCATGGTACAAAACAACCAATTAAATCGTCAGACTATTTTGCTAAGATGGAACTTCTGCCTGTGTTGACTGGGTCACTAAAATCATGGAATGAAAAGAGATACATGGAGTCACAGTGGTCTCTCTGCAGCACTTGGACCCAAGTTTGGTATTTTTTTACTGGGTTTGTTTTCAATCCCTGATCAGATTTCTAGGAGCTGTCATTACAGTGTCAAATACTTTCTTTGCAAAGTCCTGCAGTCTAGGTTAAACTCTGAGGAATTTTAATCTGTCTGCCTAAAGAGACTCAGGAACAAGGTTTTCCAAGCCAAGTCAGATTCCTCTTTACCTGCCTGTTTTTCTGCTTCCAAAACTTCAGAATGAGCATTTTTATTTAGTTTTTACTAAAAACAAAATGTTGCTTCAGTTTTCTAAGGTAGTTCCTAAAAGATTAACAACCTTATTTATATTTAAAACCCCCTACATTTTCCTTAAAAAAAAAAAAAAAAATAATCACAAGCTTAGAGGATTAAAGCTCCATATAAAAATATTCAAAGCACTCCATTTTGTACATACAGACCTTCAAAATTAAATTTTAATTACTAAACCAGGTTAGAAAAAAAATTCTTAAATAATAGCAACATGAAAGAAAAAAAAAAAGTCTCTTTAGAGCTGTAAGTGGCATTAATGTCAGTGACAAGATGAATGTATCAATATGGTAAGTGACCAGACCTCCTATAGTGGCATACTCATTATTTTAAAAAAACATATTTTACATTACAAACACTAAATACGTATTTTAAGCATGTGAGTACTCTCTTTTAAAGATTAACAACCTTATTTATATTTAAAACCCCTACATTTTCCTTAAAAAAATAAATAAATAAATAATCACAAGCTTAGAGGATTAAAGCTCCATATAAAAATATTCAAAGCACTCCATTTTGTACATACAGACCTTCAAAATTAAATTTTAATTACTAAACCAGGTTAGAAAAAAAATTCTTAAATAATAGCAACATGAAAGAAAAAAAAAAAGTCTCTTTAGAGCTATAAGTGGCATTAATGTCAGTGACAAGATGAATGTATCAATATGGTAAGTGACCAGACCTCCTATAGTGGCATACTCATTATTTTAAAAAAACATATTTTACATTACAAACACTAAATACGTATTTTAAGCATGTGAGTACTCTCTTTTAATTAATATTAATCATGGGATTGAAATTGCCTGCATATGCTCGTAGGATTAAAAGGTACTTTCTAACATCCTTTCCTTCTATCCAGTAAGTTAAGCTGAATATGTGCATGAGGCATGTGCAAGTATTTTGTGTTTCTTTCAAATAACCTCTCAGAATATGGTGTTTCCATGGACATGAGTTACCTACAAAACCTAGTGAATCTGCTGCAGTTATATTAAAGAAGTGACAAAAGTTTACTCCAGAATCTGCTCTCTTCCAGATGTCCCTGATTTTCTCTAACTTTCCTTCTCTAAGTAAAACCAAGGGCTTCTGGCCATTGGTCTCTCTCATTTCTATACTGGACTTAGAGGGGTTATCAGAAGATGAATTTTAAAGGAATGATGACTGTAAAAGGATGCAGGCTGTCAAGGGACAAATTAACCATGTGGAGCTGTAATAGCTGTTTTCCCGCATACATTAATATTAAATTTTTAAAACACTCTCTACCTCTGAATCAGGAATGGCATCCATACTAAGCACAGGAGCTTAGCAACTCTCCATTGTCAGCTCAGTAAAAAAACGTTTTAAACCAGGTTATCATTTTGTTTTAAATAGTGGCTGTAAAGAAGCAGCTTATTATTCTAATGCATATTGTGCAAATAACTGGGAAAAGGCAATTACACATGAACGAGAACCTGGCTAGTGAGACACGTCTGGAACGAGGAAGGATATTAGGCAACACTGTACATACTAATTTATCCTGGGATCCATAGAGTGTTAATATACACCTCATACAGATCAACAAAATCCAACTAAAAGCCTTTCAGTCATTATTCAAAATCGTAATTCTAAGTGTCACTTATCTTCACCTTTTAATGCACCGGTGATGACACATGGCATGTCCAAACCATGCTCCACAACCGCAGTTTTAGCTTTTAATTGTCAAGATACTCAATTCAGTCTCACATGTAGCATTCAGGATGGTGTCCTTTTCCATATATCTACCTTGGAGACAACCCTGACACCCTGTTATTATACCTGCTCAACTGTATTGCTGACATTTGACAAACAAGTAAACTAACACCTTAATCTAGCAGCATACGTTTCAACAGAAGTATAAGCTTCTCATTAAAAAATTGTTCCCCTTGCTCCCACATTTGCTAAATAAGCTGGCATTTCTTCTTAACATATTGCCACTAAAATCTTTATTATTATGGGCTTCTAGAAACCTAACAGCTAGAGGCTTGATCCTGCAAGCACAGCTGGGCATACAGTTTGGCAGCATAAACAAAGCCATTGTCTTTGTATGCTCAGATCCCATCCAGCACAATAGCATGGCAGTTATATATGCAGGTGAATCTACTCATTTGTAAGGCAGGAGATGGCATAAAACATCTTCCAGAAGATAAGGAGAAAAAAATCACAGCATTTTAATGAAGAGGAGCCCTGTTTGACAAATGTGTGTTCTAATTTGTTTGCATCTTTTAACAAGGAATTCTTGTCATTTTATCAGAAGTATCAATTCAAAAATCCTACTCAGAAAACTGACCCGCTCCTTTAATAACAATAAAAAATGTAGAGCAGATTCTCTCAAATAAATACAAAGAAAACAAACCTAACACATAGAATAAGCCGGTGATACATCTTTGTAGACATTAAAATTCTAACCACAAGGCTTAATAACTCTATGCTACCTTCTTCTAAAAGCTGCAAAAGAAAAACTGACTGTGACAAAGAAAAACAAAGTTTGCACACGAGGAAGGTTTTTAAAAGAACTCTTGATAAAAAGCAACAAAAGGGGTACCTGAAAATCTGAACATATGGGAGTCACCTGATCCAGACACCATATGAAAAGAATTATCTGTTGGGTTTGCTGCTCCACTAATATCTTTCAAAAGTCCTGGTATTTGGAGAGGCACTGCAGTAAGGAATGTCACCTTTCATTTTTTTCTTTTTTAAGATGAGCGCCTGCCTTCTCCCCTAGGCTGTGGTCCTACTTTATCTTTCTACAGGCACGGCAGCACACATGCAAGCAGTTTTACTGAAATCAAGGAATCTTTATGCAGTCGAATTAATTTGCTACCTTTGAGACATGGTCTTCAGAGAGCAAACTGATGGGATAGGTATAATCTTTCTTCTGCTGTTCCGTAACAACCGGGACAGCAAGACTCCAGCCCTGCAGTGCATCCATGCAGGGCTTTCCTAGAACACAAGAAATGCCCGAACCCATGCCTGCTGGAAGGTAATGAAACACTGTGGTAATAGTACACTGCTAAGAACATGGGAACCTCAAGTCTGCCAACACTTCCACATGTGATTAATCCTGAATGAACGTTACCTAATTGGATTCCAGATAATAGCGTCTGAAGAAATCCTTACAGCAATACAAATTTACACTGGCACAGATGGAAACAGTGACATCTGGGCTGAAAACCAACTAGTAACTAATTAGTTTAAGAAAAAGATGACAAAAGATGCCACTACAGTAGGGCAGAGTGCCTGGCATGAGATGCCTTGCTTAGGTGAATTTCTTGCCAGGTTCTTCCTCAGTGAACTCCTTCTTCCATGTTCTGAAAGAGGCATTTGGGACAGCCAGCTGGGAATCTTTGCAAATATTAAGACAAAGATAGTCTCTTATGCGTATATGTATGTATGCATAAATATGCAGTCGCTTTACTACACCCAAATAATGGTAAAACCAATGTCACAACTGACTCACAAAGTCCTGGGTCTGTGAGAAATGTGAGTAAGCTGAAAGTTACTTTGCAAACGGAAAAAGCTAACACATCTAGGAGAAAGAATTCACAACATAAGAGAAAGCCGGAAGCAGCCAATAGTGGATGACAAGATACATCTGAACAACCAATGTGCTGCAGAGGTCAAGGCAACACACAGAAATCCCCATATGCAAACACCCCCTGACAGACAGCTGGTAGACAACCCTCCCGTGATGAGACTGCACCTGGGGAGATTATTCCAGCCCATGCAGGACATCACTGTTCAGGCTGCTAACAAGCTGAAGGAAACTAAAGAAAATTACATGGATATTTATGTCAACACACACACCAAAAACCATCAATGGGGCCAGAGGGAATGACTTAAATACAGTGATGAATAATAAATTATATTACAAGGAAAGAAGGCAGGCCATGCATGGATGGCCTCACTTCTGCTATGGGGTGCAAATCACACCTCTCCATGTCTGCTGGCTCTTCACCCCCCTTCAGCTGTTTTTCTTGGGTGGTCCCTGCACAAGCAATAGGTAAGAGAAAGGCAAAAAAATGAAAGGAAAAGGGACACAAACCTCCTTTTGAGGCACAGTGCTCTGCTTCCTGGCATCATGTTATGCTGCTTTGTCAGGATGGTGAACCCAAGGCACATGCTTGTCTAAACAGCACTCCATCAGAACTGGCCTCCCTTCAGCCCCATCCCTGCTGCAACGGGAAGATACTGATACGTGCCATTGAAAAGGTGAACTGTAAGTGTCCTATACCTAAAGTATTCCCAAAGGACATGTGGAGGAGAAGCTGGAGGAACCGTCTTCTAGTTACCAAAAAATAGGTTAGGGACTAGGGTAGCAGCCAGGAATGGAGACTTGAATTATTTTTCTCTTCATGTGGAAGAGATTCCAGCTGACAAAGATACCCTGTCCTCCAGGAATTAAAAGAAGGGGTTCATAGTATGCCTTTCACGAAGGCTGGAACACTGTGAAATATAAGACTTGTGGAAATTAATCAAAACTAAAAAAAAAGAGCTGCTTGTCTCCAATGACTTTCTATGCAAAATACATAAACATATCTAGGGAAGGACAGCAACTCCAGAACTGTTCTTTGCAACTATAGCATTTGCTCCTCTGTTGTACTTTCCTGCTTCTCCCACCTGGACTGCACCTCCAGACTGATGCTACATACCTCTGTAAGGTTGATCCCTATGTTATTATTAAGTTTCAACATATATTTATATTTAGTACATTTAGTAATCCAGTCTGATATGGGATTGACTCTAGGAAATGGTTTGCATTATTGTGCAATTGTGTCTTGAGCTTTCCTAGACCTCAAGTTTCTTCTACTCACTGTCTCTGTGGTTTTACCTTCTGTATTTTACGAGGGTTACAGCTAGGTGCTTTCCAAGCCCAAGGAGTACAAAATTACTGACTTTACAGCCGGATACACTGTTTCCTAGTTGACATCAGTGACACACCAGTGATACTTGTAAGGTTACTTCAGTCTGGTATTTTTTCCTTCCTCCCTGGCCCTACTTACTCTGCAGTAATAGGATGCTTTGTTAACTGATGGTCTTAAAGAAATTCTTTGGTGTATGATATTCCTTGCCCTGCTTTTCCTCTTTTGTTACATGATGTCTGCTATTCAAGCAGCCAAGCTAGAGCTGGCAAACAGCCTCTTGCTAGGTTTTTTACACGTTGCTGCAAGGCAAAATAAACAGTTGTTTCCAGTTTGCATTTTCGGGGCTACAGATGTATGCTAATTATCCTTTCAGTCTGTTAATGGAAAACTGAAAGAGATTTAAATGTACTTTTCTAAGGCAAAGACCAAAGTCTATGGATACCTGTCCTTTCTAAAGTTGGTCTCTGTGCTACTCAGGCCACAGTACAATGCTGTCTCCTCCCTTTATGTTGAATCTGAAGGCATTTTTGGATTTCAGCAGGGCTTTACAAAAGGCCAGGAGACAGAGATTAAACTCTTCTGAAATTTAAGAACATTACGTGTCTTTCTGGAGCAGCAATGATGCCAAGGATAATATTTGGGCTGATCTGAGACTATTTGAAGGCTGGGGAACTTCAGAATGAGGAGATAGGACCTACATCATAATATGGGAAGTTCATTGTTTTGTCAAGATGCTGTAGTGTTTACTCATATTTTTTTTTTTACCTTCCTTTTGTTTTCTAGAACAAAATAAATAAATAGTATAAAAAAAAAAAACCCAACCCCAAAGCCAGGTCTCATATAACCTTCAGGTAAAAGTATTACCAAGACTGTCACATGAAATAGTCTAAGTAGAAGAAAGGAAAACTGGAAATGAATCTGCAGGTTTTCCAATTTCTGTATCAGGTTTAGAACTGGCTGTTACACAAATGAATGAAACAATCTCAGACGTGCAAAGCCAGTAGGGCAGAGCCCTTCCCAAGAGGAGGAAGCAAGGATCCATTTCCTCCTTTCAGTTTTAGAAGATTTACCTCATGATTTGTTTGCCAAATATTTCTTGGAATCTTTCAAATAACTGTTCATTCCAGTTGCTCCTATTGTGCTTCAGCCAAACTACTGGGCCCTCCTTCGAGTCCAGGGTCAAGTGATGTGCTACCATGGCAATGTGCTACACCCATGTTTAAGCACCTATCTTTTCTGAAGGAGTGTGTGTGCCTGTGCCCACAGCAAGTATGTGTACACACCCACACATACCCATGGCATCCAGAGACCAGAGATACAGATGGCACAGAGGCAGACTTGAGAAGTACCCAGGTACCTAAAGGTGCAGCGAAGTACTGATGTTCAGCTAACACCGCACACCTTTAACAAGCTGGCTCCACCTCTTCCTGCCTGCTCTACACAGGCTACTTCCCAGTGTTTGTTGCTATATTTATCACTTGAATTACACTATTACTGAGAGGCCTCAGGCAGACTTGTTCTCCCTTACGCTTCTCAAGCATGCAGTGGAAAGGTCTTTACTGCTCAGACAACACCACTTCCAACAGTTAGACTGTCCAACTCCCTACATTGTCATCACTTTTTCAGCATTATCAGGAAACCCTTTCATCTATCCTCAATGACAGCTGTATATACTTACTGTCAGCAATCACTTGCTTACAAGATTTTTATTACCCTAAATACAGGGAGACTCATTAATGCATTATTATGATTGGGAAATCAGGAAATGAAGAGGTAAGACTGAAAGCTGAGCCTTCATTTTGGTGTCAATGCTCTACAAAAAAAAAAAAAAAATTAAGTCTAGTTGGAGCTCTAAAAGGTTCTTTCCAAAATAATAAAAATAAGAGATCTGTCAATTAGCATAATGGAAACTAACATTTCTCATATCTTTTTGCAGCAAGAACATACAGATTGTCTTGACAGGCTACAGATTTCACTGATAGGGGCACCCTTCCTTCAGACAAAACATACGCCCATTTTTTTCTATGGGATTAGTTGATGAAAATCATCTAAAAGGTTCTTTCCAAAATAATAAAAATAAGAGATCTGTCAATTAGCATAATGGAAACTAACATTTCTCATATCTTTTTGCAGCAAGAACATACAGATTGTCTTGACAGGCTACAGATTTCACTGATAGGGGCACCCTTCCTTCAGACAAAACATACGCCCATTTTTTTCTATGGGATTAGTTGATGAAAATCATTCAGTGGCTTCAAAATGACAAGGAAAAATATCTAACAAAAATGCTGTACAGTATGGATATATACAACTTTAATTGCTCATTGCCTCAAAACTGAGAAAACTGTCTTCATTCTGGGTTAGCTTCATTTGGACTTAAAATCATGACACTGCAGGAGAAAATGTATTTATCTATTGTTATCTACACTAAAAGATCAGACTTGCACATTTGGGGCTAGTTATTTAAACTAATAAAAGAAAAAAAAACAAAAGACATAAACACCCCACCAAACAGATTTAAAGAATGGAATTTCAAAGAAGTTTTCCCAAATACGCCTGCCATGCTAACAACAAACATAGAACATCTTTGGTCCAAAATTATTCCTTTGCCAAACAAGAGCAACTGGTAAGGTTTTACTGTAAGCTGTGGTTAAACGTGATGTATAAAAATTACTCCATTTTACACTACAATCCTCAGATGAAATCTGTTTTTAAGTCACGCTTAAAGCACAATGCAGAAGCATGGAGAAAGAACATCAGCTGCTGAGGTTCCCCACCTTATGAACACCAGGAGAATTCACACTTCAGTCCTTGTTATTTTTGTTTTAGGAAATAAAGGAAACAGTGCTTATGAGCTGATTAAGTCACTGAAAAGGCACTCACACCTATTCTAAATATGACCAGATATCTTGCAAATAAAAGTTTAAATGCAACATGTGCCAACCTGGTGCAGAAGGTTTAGGAAGCACAAAACAATTCCATAAAGGACTCACTGCCTTAAACGTGCTCTTTTCAGATGCACCACGGCAGAAGTCATGGGAGCACTGCCTGAAGAAGCCATAACTTCACCCTGAGTTCCTAGGTTAAGACAGACCTTTGCAGTGATCAGCAAATCATGGCTCATCTCAGAAAAGAACAAACAGAGACCTGCCATGAAAAATTGCTTGCAGATCTCTGAGGAGTAATGTATGAGTGAGGTGCATAATTAAAGAGGGAGAGAGACGGAAGAAGCTCTGAGCTGGTAAAGGAGAAGTCACAGGAGACTCATATTTAGTAACACAGCAAAAGTGAGGTCATAAACCAGAGCAACCAAAAGGGGAAAAAGGAGAAAAGCACATGGTGAAGGACTGGACAGGTCCCAAGTGGCTAAGGAGAAAAACTCAAAAGACTACAGACTGGGTTTTGGCAGAAAAACACAGAGAAAGATCTGTTGTCTATTTTTGATGGACCCTTTGAAGTTTTCTGGATCTAATCTGATTTTTGTCTGTCATTCTTTGCCAAAACGATAAACTCTGCCAGGGAAAACCCACCTTCTCTTATACTATTAAGAAAACAAATGGTCTGTTTTAAATATCAAACACTTTAAAAGTAGAATATTTCTTCTATGATGTGTTTGAGAGTTTGATATTTCCAAGCTGTCATGCTTAAAATCATAAACAATCAAAGTTGTTCCTGGTTAAGTATCTTGTATTTTACCAAGCTATGTTAGAACCAAGGCCCTGGTGCTACACTGAGAGCTCCACCCCAATCAACTCACTAGCTCCATCCATACTTCACGGAACAGAAAGAAAGAGGATTATTTACTAAAATGCCTACATGGAGGCAGAAAACATAAACAAACAAATAGATAGAGAAATAAATAAATAAATAAATTTTTACTAACACTGAAAGTCTTCTGCCATTCTGTCACTCTGTAGTAGTAATTTATTTGAATAGTCTCAAATACTATATTACTATGCTACAATACTTTAGAGTTATTAGCCTTGTATTTTTAGGCTCCAGTTTAACAAAGTCTTTAAGCATAAGCTTACCTTTAAGCCTTTCCCTTGGGTTACTTTATTTCCTACTTTAAGGTGCCTTACTTTCATGCCTTGCTGGGTGGGCAACACAGTCAACAAGAGCACTCAGCTAAAAATCATCATGTAATCATTATGTTTATGATGCTCAGCCCACCATGGGCTCTAGTTCTCATTGATATGTATTCCTCTAAGCAATATACTGAAAATTTCATATCCATTTACAATACATTGAAGTGCTCTGAATACCATGTTGCCATTGCCACTAGCAGATGCTTTTTATTAGTAGTTTTGGGAAATGCGGATTATCAACTAACTAACAAATTTGAAGTTCAAGTAGGCATTAATTTAGAGTAGTAATAAAGGAACTGGACAAACAGGAGTCCAGAAAATAGGAAATTCACCTTCACAGAACAGTAAATACACCTTCACAATAGTCAGTGTGACATTGTCACTTTAAAGGCTGTGTTCTCCACCCAACACAAAATGTTCTGAATGCTCTCTCTCTCCCTGTGTTTTACACTAAAATGCACTGTCTTACCTGCTTGGATACTTTTGTATTGTTCCAATCAACTTTACCATCCCTATGCAAACTATTTGTGTTTACCCAAATACAGTTCTTGACCCCTCAGCTGTATGATCGTAGATTTCTGTTCAATAATGGCATCAGCTATTTACTTGGGCACACTCTTATTTTATTGAGGTCATTCCAGACTTTTTCCTCTGCTCTCTACAGTTGCATTAACAGCTTCCTTCCTATTTTTAAATCAGAAGCTAATTTCAGCAACTAAGTGCTTATTGTTTCTTCAGGGTCACTCATAAAACAAACACCATTATTGATCTTTCTGAATCTATCACTAGTTTTTCTTTTTTATCTCATGTGAGGGACAATTCAAGGGACAATTTCTCAATAAACCAGGATACCTATCCTAGATAAACTAGGCTATCTGAAGAAAGAGATTTCTCTGTCTATGTGAGCTAATACAGCTCCTATCATAGCAGCAGCCAAGCAACTCACAAATGTCGGTGATTTTGTCTACATAACACCTTTTTAAAGGGAAAAGTGTTGTTAACTGTCTGATACAAACAAGGAACTAAGAAACAGAAGGATTTAGTTCTTCAAAGGCACAGACTGCTCATGAACTGCAGAATGAACTGAATCCTTATATCCTGTATTTTAACCACAACAGCATCTTCCCTCTATTTTTGCATGCACCCTGGATACATAATTGCTTACTGGCAGGATTACAGCAACTGATGACCTGGCCAGTTGGTATTTACTCTGCATTTCTGATGAGCATCTGAAGACAACTGACTTAACAGACTAATATATTTTACCTAGTATTTTACAGGCTAGTATTTTATCCACTGTTATTATTAAGCTTTGATACAAGTCTTGGGGCCTAAACCCTAAACCTATTCATTGACCTCTGGATGAGCTAAAGGCAATTTTGGTTTTGCCCAAGAAAATGTGACACCAAAATGCAAAACAGTCCTTCCACATAGTAAGCGCTAAGTGACATCTTTCAGACACCAAGAATCTAAAAGTCTCTTTTGAAGAGAGAGATTTTAATAACCAATTCTATTTTACCAAGGTATGTAAACGTAAGATTTACTGGCCATTACATTTTGGCTAAGTGTTCCAAGTTTGGTCCTTTTCAAATTCTAGACCAATCCACAAAGAATATCTAAGTGCAGTTTGACTGCTGTAATGCACCATCACTTGTTAGAATTTTTTGTCAGTGGTCCCTGGGCTTATCATCACTATCTGGCCACTTTCTTCACAGTTTCTTTACTCACAGATGTGAAAGTTAGGCTTGCTGCTCTTGTTCTTGATGGATCAACAAATCTCCAAAGAGAGAGGTGGAAAGCTAACGGTCTAGGACTGGAGATTGCTGCCTATGCTGGGTATGTCTGCAGTGCTGTGCCATGGGGAACCGGCTGACCTCACAATCATTATACCTAATGAGGGACAAGAGTAATTGAGCTAGGTGCAGATCTGCACTACTGCAGCTGGACTGCTTCTGGGATCCGAGTTAGATTTTATGTATGACACTAGCAATGCGCACAAAATACACCGCGTATTCTGAGCCAGGTCAGTTATGTCTGTGTGTCTCATTAACGGGTAGGCAGAGTCCTTCTGTCCTGCTTTAACACTTCTCAGGTGTATCAGAGTCTCCGAGATGCACAACAGCATTTGGTAGGGGCAATAACACTGACATTGAAATGCATTGTTACTTCTATTACTAAGCTGGTATATTAGTATGAAATATGTAAGTTTTACATGAGAATACAAAGATCAAACACACTAATTGCAAAATTAATAAAGATGTAGGTAGCAAACACTCAAGGATCTGAAGACTAGCAAATCCCCTGGATAAAACACATTCAGTGAATCAGAGTACTTGACTTGCATTCTCATTCCCAATACTTATTTTCTTCTTATTTCTGTATTTATATGTGTTCTGGAAAACAAAATAAAAATTCACTCTTTTTTTCCATTGCTGAAGAAAGTGTGCCTCTGGTGAAACTTGGAAATCAGTATGAATGTAAGTCCTAGTAAAGATGTTACGAGCTGTATTTTTCACCAGCAATATGTTAGGTGACATCTAACATGAAGTTCCATGTAACAGCATCAGGAGCACACTCTCTACCTCTCAATACCTGGGTGAGCTAAAACCTAGTACTAATGCTCCCCTAGCATGACCTCCCTCATCCCTCCTGAGGGTAGGTGCTGGGCTCTCTCCAGTTTCTACCTCTGCTTGCTAAGTCATGTTAAAACTAGAGACTGCTTTGTCTTCACTTGAATTTTACATCCTGTTAGTTTGCACAAAGGAAGTAAGCCATGTTAATAGCACACCTATTTTTTCTTAGTGAAGATGTATTCTGTTGGATATTATTGCCATTCAGATACCTATTTAGACACCCAGACAAAGGCTATGACCAGCTGCACAGCATATAATGATTTTCTTAAAGAAAATATAACACCATTAAATAAAAGGCCCTGCTTCTGGGTAAACAAATGGGAGTTTTACAAAGGCTCAAAAAGGAAAGGGATTAACATGCTTTGACGTGGTAATGGTCTCAACTGCTCACATTAAAATTTTCACAGTAAATTAAACCATGACAGAGGTAGGAAAGAAGTCAGTTTTCAGTGGATCATGCTGTTCTGCTGACATAAATTGCTATTTTTTAGATAGTATATTCACCAACCTGTATGATAGAATAACAAGACCACAACACACTGTTGATTAAGTTTGGCCTTTTGCATGCTAATTCTAGCCTGCTCTGCCAAAGTAATTGAATGCACCACCTTATTTACAAGTTTCTAGATATTTAGTAGCCTCTCACTATATTCTTTTTTCACTAACCTTATCTTGAGCCTGTGGTGTTGGCCTTGCCTCCTTGTACGATGTCTGCTGTTCAACACCACTTCTCCTGCATCCTCAGTTACACTCAGGACACTTTTCCATTCACTTTCTGTCACTCACACCCATCCTTTTCCTGGGATCTTTTGTCATGGGTAATGCTAAAGGTCTGTTCATCTTTATCCTGCCCATCTATGATATCCTGCATACAACACTTGATTATCTTTATGCTCTTTATAACAGACCAGCAACTTTTCCTTGACTAGAAAACGATGGCATGAACCCAACCGTCCTGGTAGGGTTGGAGAAGAGAAGTAAAATACAGGCTCTCACTGGTGGATGCCTGCTAATGAGTTCAGACAGCACGTGTAACACAGTGAGTTTACACAACAGTGACCAAAGGGGAGGGAGGGAAGGGACAGGCTGTGTGAGTGTGCCACAGTAACAGACCCCCTGGAGAAACCTCTGCCCTCCGTGATTGTAGCAGCCCCAAAAAATGGATGTTTACATACAACGGGGCGCTTACCTGACTGCCAAATGCCCAACATGCCTTTCCACCTCAGTTATATCATGGTGGCACAACACAAAAAACGACAAAGGGTTATGAAAGAAAGTCAAGACGGTAGAAGACAAACTAAAGCCAGAGGTCCAGCCCCCGGCGTGCCGAGGGGCAGGCAGGGAGCGGCAGGGATGCCGGGGGCTGCCTC
>NW_009952711.1:9273506-9321478 GCF_000747805.2 Chaetura pelagica
GGGCCTTGTCCCCCTTTGTCACGGAGGCACAGGCCTCCAAGGATCAGCTCCTCAGGGTGCCACAAGCACAGACCCCGCCAGCAGCCCTCCCCGCCGGGGCTGCCTGCACCCCCCGCCTCACCCCGGCCCCACACCCAGCCCAAGCAGGCCCCGGGATGAAGGGCAGGCTCCAGGGAACAGGGCGTTCCCAATTGATGGATCCAGCCTCTTCCCCACTGCCAACCCTTCCACCTTCCTTCTCAGCCCAAAACTCAAAACAATCCCACAGATGCGAAGACCTGGATCCAGGATCTGCTTAAAGGCACGAGGGCTTCCCCTCAGAGGGTGTTTGGGACCTGGCTCGTGCCTGATGCTGTCAGTTCTTACAAACATGCTCCTCTGTGGAAGGGAAGCACTGGGAACTCGCAAATCCCAACCCCAGATACTTCTGGTTTTACCAGATTGTTACCAGTTAAGTTGCAATGCTCAGAAATAAATTATTACTGACATTTATTATGCCAAAGTATTGTCTAGAGAAGCAAAACTAGGAAGGCACCTGCAAGCTGGGCTACAAGCAGAAAAGTTTAGGAAAGACTTTTCTGCAGGTTTGTCTGAGGCTTCAGCAGTGAGTTCTCCAACCATCCCCACATCCAAGACAGCAACTATTCCCTTTGGATTTAGGGACACAGTTCTGGCTGGGCACTTCTCTGAGTCCCAAGGAAACCACCTGGCTGCAGGCAGTTCCCACTGATGAAGAAGGAAAGAGGTGGCCAAAGGCTGTAGGGTCACATTTGGAGGGGGAAGTAGATGGACTATAGAGAGCACTACCAACCAGTCTGTGAGAGCTGGTACTGGCAGAGAACAACGGGAAAGAAACACTTCTTCTAGCACCTCTTCCTGGGCTGGAGCAGGACCAAGAATATTCTTACTGTTTATGGTGTCCCCAGGTATGCTTCTGGTACCCAAACACTGCTGTTGGTAGTACATGAGTTAATTAAGTTTGTCACTCTGGGTCATAAAACAGGATGAGAACTTCTCTGCTAGGGGAAGCACTACTGTAAAATCATTATGTTAGGTATCAGTAGCAGACTAACAAAGGAAAAAAAATAATCCAAGAAGCTGGATAAATATTTAGATGACTAGTCTGCACTCTGCTCAGTGCTGTTATCTGTTCCTGAAGTACTGAGATTGGTGACAGGGTTGCCAACGTAGCCACCTTCAGTAGAGACATGTGGCCAAACAGCTCACTTTCACTTTCACATCAGATAGGATTTTGCATCCTTTTAAACTGATGCCTCATTTCAGTTGAAAGTCCCTTCAGAAAATGTAGTACAGAATCTCTGAGCGCTGGAGCTGTGGACTCTGATCCAAGTCTGTCCAGAATAATTCTGCATGTTTTGTCTTACCTCCCATACCTCTATTGTCCCCCAACCAGCCTTATCTCCAGAACAGTTCCTAGAGAGATGGAGATACTTAAAAAAAAAAAATTAAAAAAAATTAAAAAAATACATTGTTGGCTTGTCATCTACAGGTATTAATATCTTCTTCTACTAACTTATTTAGTGACCTTAAATCAGAAGGGAGCAGGATGTATGCTAATTTCTTCCAAAAGGAAACTGTACATGCCCACGCAACAATGTATTGCTGATGTCAGAATAGCAGAATTCAAAGTGGTCAGATATTGAACTGAAACACCTCATTGAAATGTCCACTTTTTAACTTCTGTTTTTCCCAGCATCAGTGTCTGCAGAGGATGCACAGAATGAATAATGTTTCTAGTTTGCAGTGAAGATAATCACATACTAGAGCCCCAAAGAAAACATCCCATGGACATGCAAGGATGCAGCTCTCTTTTTCCCTTGTTTACAGGCTGCAAAGGACAAATGAGTTACCACAGTAAGAACACTGTTCAGATTTGGCCAGCTGCAAACTCTTAAACACACTTCGCAGACAATTCCTCTATTAAGCCAAGGTTAAGATGCTGGGAAAGGATGGAGAAGAAAAGCAAATTTCCCTGCTGATAAATGAAAAATCAGATTAAATGTTCCACACATCAACAGCACAGAAAAACACCTAAGCACAAACATCAAAGGAGTTTCTTAGTGTGCATAACCCTGTCAGCCACTCATCACAGCATACAAAGCCTGAGACCTTCTGCTATGTCACCTGCATTCTGTTCCTTTCTCTTTAGTACAATGAGTTCATCTACCCCTCCTACACAAAAGTGGAAAAGGGGGGTGAAGAGAGTTTCTTCCAACACTTCATGAGCACTGTCAGATCATAAGCATGAATGGTGCAGAGCCTTGCTTATATGTTTATATATATATCTATATATATATGCGCTACATGTATACAGGCCAGATCCTCAGTCTACAGAAGTCAACAGCTGAGTCTGCTTTGGGCACTAAGAGCAGCAGGTCACAGAAGCAGCAGCATCATGTCCTTATTCAGCAAGGGAGACCTGCAGCAGACTTGGCTCTTTCCTTTCCCCTAAGCTCCCCAAAGCCAAGACCAAGTTCTCTCTCACATCCCATCCTCCCAGACAGGTGCAACATTTCCAGAGCAGGGTTGTATATACAAGTAGGAGCAGGGGAAGACAGCAAAGGCTGAGGCCCAGCAGGATCATGCAGAGAGGTGACAGGGCCAGGAGTCTGGTCAGTAGTGAAACTGTGAGTCACCCAGGACAGATGGTATCTGAGGTAACTGTTTTGAAGCCACTACCACACCACTGAATTTTGCTTTCCCAATAATTCCCAGGAAACAGTGTTCTTAAGCTATTGAGAAGCTTTAAGTCAGCCCTGATAATTTCCCCCCTATTCATCTGAGGAAAAGAATACCCACTTTCCTGGTTGAAAATTTTCATTGAGAAGGAATTCCATTGATTCAAAAGTGTTGATCAATCTTTAAGAATAAAAGGCCTGTATTTGAAAGCACCCTCCCAAGTAATGAATACATTTTTAAGCATGTATATTTTACATTAAATACACTATGATCATACTTTTGCACACACATATTGGGTGTTTGTGTATGAACTGCCTTGTAAGGGTACCATCTTCATGCTGCTATCTCGCACTTGCAATTTTCTGAGATGCTGCCTATATTGTGTCTGAACCCACACAGATGATTATATTTGCCTCTGAAATTCTGTCCCTGTCCACCCTACAATTTTTGCTTTGCCCACTCAAATCCCTTCTGAGATCATACTATAAATCCTGTACAGTGTGACCACTTGTATAATCAACTTTACTGTGAGATACTGACATAAAATTATTTCTTTTTACTTATCTATCTATTATTTATATAATTTTGTTTCCTTCTGAATTTTTTTCCTGTATGTAAAAATGAGTCAGTGATGATTAGGATGATTAGTATCTTACTTATGTCCACAGAAAGCTAGTGCTTCTCTGTCCAATATTTTAATAGGGAATTGTCCTGAACCATTCCCCTGTGTAAGACATGTCTGAGAGCACTATCTGCAATCACAGAGCTACTTTATGTCAGGCAGGATGAGGCCATGATGTTATATGTCCATCCCAACATGCACAGAAAGGCACTTACCATGCCCATTAGGATGTTCTTAATTACTGGAGATAAGAAGCTCACCAGGGGATCTCAAGCCTTCTCTGTAATAAGCTTAGAAGGGAGAAGGGTGTGTATCACAGCTGGAGCAAGTTATCCATGCTCAGTTTCATGAGTCTTCTTATGTATAGACTGGAGCAATCTCCTAATCATGTTAAATTAGACAGTCTTTACATGTTGCAGATGTGTGAACTTGTATCCTAGAGGCAGAAAAGATGGGAGCATTTCAGTTATTAACTTCCTCTCTGGTTGGGAGCTTTCCACTATTAGCTGGAAAGGTTTATATGGGATGGAAATGTTATCAACAAACATGCATTGCTGCCATTCTTTGTTCTCTACTGGCATTTCAACTGAAGCTACAGCAGACAAAAGATGCCTACAGTTAATGCTGCTTAACAATTTCCAGTCCAAACCTTTGTTTTCAGTTGCTTGTGTATTTTTCATAATTTAACCATTAGAATTTAAATTTTCCATTATGATTGTGTGACTAAAAATCAAAACTCTTCTGACAATAATAGTAGAAGAAATAACTGTAAAACTACCAAATTTCCAGGTACCCTTTGTTATCCTAAGAATATCCATAGAAATGTAGCCAAGTTGCAAGACTCTGAAAAGCATTTATATGCGCTCAACAGGGGTTGATAAACAAGCCCCAGATGTTCTGTCTGGACTAAACATGCTCTAGGCTAAAGTGAATGTGATTCAGCTCATGACTGAAGATGACTGTGGAAGCAAAGCTTCATGAAAGGAAAACATGGCTGTCTCCATCCTTCCTAGTACCTAGATGGTATACCAGTGTGACCAGATCACCAGGAGTGACCAGACCTGCATGCAGAAAGAACTGGGAGAAGCTGGAAGGGGAACAGGAGCTAGAGCCTGGGAAAGAGGAGGAAAAACAGAAAGGGATTAGGATACAGGAGTGAAAGCAGCCATGAGTGTATGAACATTTTAGAATACATCAAGAAAACCCACACATTTCTAACAAAGTTCTATGGCCTGGTATGTCTCATTCTCTGCTAGTAACTTCTCCATGCAAAGACTGATGATCTGTTATTATGTGCCACTTAACTCATCAGCTTATGTGGAAATCTCGACACTGTTCAAAGGTATTGGACTCTATGACCTACTGGAGGCTCTACTAGAGTCTCTAAGTGGGAATGAATCTAAGCTCTATGGGGGAAAAACCAAACAAGCCAATTCAGAAAGAAATTATTAAAGATTGTATCACAGACCTCCCAAGAAGATGGCAGGATTAAAATTGTACCAGCAACCTAAGCCCAACTATTTCCCAACACTTGACTATCTGACTTTGCAACTTCACTGTGCTTTAAATTTTCTCTGGAGGCATGTGAAATGCATTTGTTTAGAAACACGCATCAAAATCTAGTATTTGCATTAATATACAGTAAACATTATCTGTGATACGAAGATTATCTTGTCAGACAGAAGTTGCACAGTCTGCTTTGCTGTTCTCGTAATTTTCAGTGTTTGGTAGAGATGTAATTCATTACAATGAAACTAATGACTTTTTATCTCCATTTGATATACTAAACTATAAAATGCCTCTTCAAATGGCCATGTGAGAAACTCCATCTCTAAAGCTATAAAGCCATAATACCTAGGAAAGAAAACCTGCAACAGACATTCTCCTCAGGAGAAATATTTTAAGTGTGTCATCTAAAACCTCAGAAATTTATTGGGTGAGCAGTATGTTGAGAGTTGACAGAACAATAAATTTAGTGCCAGATTCATGACACTTACCCCATCATAGTTTCCCCTCATAAATACTGGAGAAAAGGCTTTCTCTCACATGCCCTCTGGTACATTCATCAAAATGCTTTTGGAATGTGACTTAATGAATAATTACATCCCAACATGGACAACAGCACATATTTATTTAAGCTTTGCAGCTTCAGTTTTGTGTCACTGAATGACAGTGCCAGAAGGCAAGGAACAGAAAGAAATAAAGTGACTAGCATGCAGACTCTTGAGATGGTGACTGTTTTGTACCATAAAACCACTCTTGGGCAGAAGTTTGATGTTGGGATGTACTGATTGCTCTAGAATTCACAGCTTCAGAACCCAAGCTCTGAATCTCACCTGTTGTAATGCCATCTGATGCATAGGCATTGTCATAAGAAAAAACAAGAAATGAATTATTTGGTCAGGAGTTTCTTCCTGGATAGCTTGGCCTCAAGAAGAGTTTAACAGAATCCAAACTGAGTGACTGGAATGTCATCCCATTTTCAGCTCTGTTGAAATCAGTAGAAAAACTTTCAGCATTTGCGTCACCTCTCAAGCTTTCTTCAGATCATCACCATTCCCATGGTCAACATCACCAGGCTCTCAGTGATTCAAATCTGTAAAATGGGTCTTATCTCCCTCCACCTCTTTTACCTAGGCCACATCCAAATCTTACTATTTTTCTTTTTCTATGACCATTTTTCTTCTCCATGAAGGCACTTGTCTCCAGATACCACTACTACAACATTCTTTCTTGCCCTCTCCCATCCACACACCCTGTTTCCCAATCCATGTAAAGCAGCACCTTTGAGGATATGGTAATACCTGTGTTATACACAGTGGATTCACAGTAGATCCTGATGCTGTGAAGAAAATTAACTCTATTCCAGCCAAAACCAGTACATTTTTTCTCACCTTGCCACCCTTACCCTGCCCAAACCTGCTGCCTCATCCCCCTAGTCATGCTGGATGATAGTAGTGCTCAAAGGGATTTGGGGGGTAAGGACTGAGCTATCACTGGGGTTGAAGGCATTGAGGAGAGCACACAGAACACCTAGCTGTGTGGCCATGGTGATACTGAGGGTGATGACCATGATGGGTGTCAGGATGAAAATGGGCATGAAGAAGGGCTTGAAGAAATGGAGGACTGCACCTGAAGCACTGTAGGGGAAGTAAGTTGTCACCAGCGACGGAGAAAATTTGGCAAGGTATTTTCTGTCCTTCCTTCATTCACAACAAAGAAGGACACGGCTCTCTGGGCAGCTGCTGCTTTCCTCTAGGGAGTGAAAGGAAGTTGGAAGGGCGGGACTGAAGCTGCCGAATCCACCACAACCACACTTGGTCTGAAATGCTATCACTTAAGCCTTTTGGTGTATTCTGAAAGGTCAGCACAACACCCTGCACAATGCAAGAACTAGTTCCAGCTGGATCCCATGAGAACGTCTTAAAAGCACATTTCTTCACACATTCCACATACTCACTACCTCCAGATCATGTTTCTTGTGATGGCCTGCAAGACTGCCCCTTCCTACTTACATCTTGTCATGTGGCAGCCACATGTTGATTGTTTCCCCTTTAACCATGCCAAACCTAATATCCTGCTCACCTATTTGTCTCTCAGAGATCTCCAGTCTATACTCCCTGCCCGTGACATCTCCTTCATCTTCTGTTTCTCAAGAATCACAAAATCATTTCTTTTTAATTTCTTCCCCAAAACTCCATCCCTCCCAGACACTCTGAGCAGCTGATTAGGTCCAGCAAATCTCTAGTGAGCAAGGGGTAGCATAGGAATGTAAAGAGCCTGGAATTAAAGTGGTATATAAGATGAGAAGAAAAGGTCACAGGCAGGATGTAGAGGAGGAAAGGAAGGTAATGTGCTTAATAACAATTAAGATTATAACTTTTAATTAACATTAAGTTGCCTTGCCCAGTGTTCCAGTGATCCCTTTGTTGTATAATGTATCCCTTTCCCCACAGTCTGACTTTGTTTTCCTCAACACTGCCCTCTTCAAAGAACGCATGGTTTTCTTCTTCTGAGTTTGGGAAGTTATATGTTTATAAATAATACATAGAATAATAATAAATCAGACTACTGTACTTGCTAGCAAACAGCCAATATGCACTCGGTCTTTTAAAAGTCAAAGGGTCTGTTTCTGCTGCTGCTTCTGACACTTATCTACTTTGGATACATTGAAGTTGCTCCTGAGTCACATAACTGAGAAACTGAATTGCTAAAATGTAAAATCTCAGAAAGATACAAAGACAACTGAAATAGTACAAAATAATACACATCCTATCAGGTTTTCAAATGAATTCTTATAAGCTAGGAAATGTACATATTTCCAGAGAAGTGACAACATTACTATTTAATTAGAATATAGTAAGTTGGGAAGGAAATGGCTTGTTTCTCACTACTTGTTTATTTTTGTCTTTAGTTGCCACTTATGCTTAAGTGGATGCTATCTTATCAAACAAATAATAGTTCCTTCCCACAACTACAGTGTTTCAGAATAAATGATACCTATCTTCACTGAGCAGCAGCAAGGGCTGGAAATACATTGCTGGAAGACAAGCATAAAATATTTAGGCTGGTTAGTATTAAGAAAGTCAAAGAGAATATTATGAGATGAAGCAGCCAAACAGAATTGGCAATGGTACTCTTATAATGGACAGGTATTTATAGACTGCTAGTCCCACTGGACATGATGCTCCTCTCTTACTCAGGCAAACCTCCCACTGAAAGTTTCAAAGGGCATATTGCCTGTCTAGAGACGAGCAGCGATTTTTGAGACCAAAAGAGATATTCAAGTCTTCTGTGCAGTCATGTAAAGCCTGCATGTATTGCTTGTATGGCAGCCTCCCTCTGCAGCCTCATGGGGTCTGAGGGCTTGCTGTACAGATGCTGGCCCCAGGAATATAAAAGTCAGTCTTTGTTGCCATGTGGCCCATAGTGCTCAAAGAGGAGAAATGGTTTGAATGTTCACAGCTGCTTTTTGTCATCCAGTGACCAACACTGAAATTCTGGAGCATGGCTGGCAGAGGAGCAGTGGAATGGCAAGAATTTGTACATCTGGTTAGGTATCACAGACCTTTAGTTGAATTGGACTGTCCTGCAAGACTCAGTTTAAGCAGAGAGCCTAAACTGAGGTCGAGCTCTAGACCTATGTGTCATTTTGGACCCTGCAACAGTAGAAGATCGATTTTCCACACATCTGTGTGAAGGACAAGTCTCAGGAAGTGATGGCATGGAATTGAAATGAGCTAAAGATTTCTTTCCCATGCAGTGTCCTCCTCTGCCCACTGCCAGCCTTCCAGGAGAGTTTTTACCTTAGAGTGGTAGCTTAGGGAACCCACAGCATGTAAACTTCAGCATTCAGTATAGAAGGATTCAAATAAATACAAACTATTTACCTTGGATAGCGATGACTTCCACATAAAATTGACATTGTTAAAAGGATATAGAGCACTGAGATTCAGGGAGGTGATTTAAACCAGTAACAGCGGGCTCTTGTTCTATACCTGAAAACCATAAGCTGTTTTACCTCCAGTACTGGCCATTATAGTGACTTTGTGCAATCTGTTTGTCTCTTTGTTTCAGCAATGGAACTTTAAATGTGCAGGCAAAAGATGGTTCCATTTTATGTTTATTTCCCAAAGTTAATAAGGTAACATCAGGTAAAGAAATTAAAGCGAGGAATTATTTTCTCAGCAAATACGTAGTTTACAATAATTGTAATGAATGCCAATAGGCCAAATGATCTTCGTGCAACTTTGCTGACACCAATACAAGGAATAATTTGGCCAGTGTGTACCTGGTGAATTCTGCTGCACGCAGCAGTGAAAGAACCACACTCATGCAAGCCTACTGAGTGTGAAACTCCCATGGATTCTGACCGCCCACTCGCACAACCAGCAAGATCCTGCATTTGAGTTCTCCAGACAGAAATTCAGTTGTAGAAAGACTGTGTAATTCTGCACACTTACAGATTACTAATGAAAAACTGAGAGATTAAGTTGATACTAAATGTTACTTAAACTGTATACATATACACACAGAAAGCTGACATAAACCTTCAGACATCAGGAATGTTATATACACATTCCTTCATTTCATTGCATGTGAACTAATTCTCTCTCTCACATGCACATTCTCACACATACACACACTATAACAAACCTGCTGGTTCTTACTGGTCCTGAGAATCCCTGAAGGGCTGGGTGGAGGTCCAAACAGCTGCCTGAGAGTAGCTCACTCTGTCATATGTTTGCCTTTCTACTCAAACATTTGTCAGGAAATCTATCACCGTCAGTGTAGCACCATCATGTGACATGATCATAAAAATCTTTATGTGCAGTCTCTCTCAGCATTTTGCAGGGAGGGAAGTAGCTGTAGGAATGAGGATACTGCTGCACTCTTTAACTACCACATATTTTTTGGCAACAGCTTTGATCCTCTCGGTGTCCTCCTTCTGTCAGCAACCACTCCAGTACAGATTAAGGACAAATGCTTAATTTATCTCATTTTTCTTAGTGAAGTGCTCCTGCAAGCTCCTTTATTTTGAAGATTTTTCTTCAAATGCTTAAAATCAAGGGCTTAGAGCACCTAAATGCTTGTCTCCAGGTTCATGGGCTGTTCATTGCCAGACATGCCAAGGGCTGCTGCCCCATCATGCCACGTGCTCAGCTCCAGTCTTCCATGGAATGGGCAGCAGCACTTGGAGGTGCTGCTACAGTGATGAGCAGAAGCCAAGTCATAACCTGTGCAGTTGTTATTAATATAGTCAGTAGGAACCTGGGTAATGTCGTGATGTTTTTAAAGCCTGGAGTTCTACCGTTAACTGTCTACACATACAGTGTCTGAATCACTCATAAATAACTGAATGGAAAGAATGTAGTAGTAGAGACACCTTCATACGAAAAACCCTACACAGGCAAAGTAAAGATTCTACTTGAAAAGACTGAAGATGTTATCCCTTGATGTTGTCACCATGTGTGGGAACGTGCAACGTCCACAGCCAAATCTCTACTAGATTCAGTGGAGTCTTCCTTTTCTTGGCTAGCAACTCTGCTGGGGATGGATTTGCTTTTAAAATGTTAATTTATTCCATCTTTAAGTCTGATTAGTCCTGATGCTGGGCTTTTGTTTTCTGGTTGGTCTCAATTCTTCATCTAGGGGAAGGTGTCAATATGGTAACAAAACTGGTTTCACTTCTAATTTGTAAAAGCTACACAAATCACACAACTTGGTTCTATATTATAGCTTACACACATGTACTCTTGACACACAACTCTTGCTATTTAGAGGCAAAGCTTTTTTTATGTTTTTTACATTTTGGTGGGTCTTGCACTAGAAGTCGGGGAGGCCCAGCTGGGGGCTCCTGCACTATTTAAAAGGATACTGCAGGGCTGCTTTAGTGTAAAAGTAAAAACAGATGACACTGTGAAAAAAGGGCCTCTTGCTTGCCAAAACCTCTACAATTTCAGAATTCATCTATGCATTTTTTCATATTCATTTCTGTCATAATTTATTACATACAAGTGCTTTTAAAGTGTCCTCCAAAGTAGACTTACTTTTTGTTGCACTTCTAATCATCCTATTTGTAGTATAAAAGGAACACTGGCTTTCTCTAAAATTCTTTCAGAAATATGTGAGTATTCTGTCCTTACAATGCTAATGATGTGCATAACAGGTAAAAATACTCATAAAACCAATGGGCATTTTAGAGGATTCGATGGGTTATGTGTTCCTTCCAGCTGCAATCTTAATTATTCCATCAGGGTTGAGAACGATAATGTAAGTAAGTTTTGTCCAGTGTTTGATCATCTGACTATCCTAAGCTGGCCATGTGTTTCTTTATGAACAATGTTTGTACTGCTAATTTCTATCAAAAACCATTAGAAATATTTTCAGTTTGGATCACTAGACCTTTTAGAATGTTTTTGAGGTTGACATGGAAGCCAAGCACTCAGAAGACCTTATTTGTATTCATTTTTCTCCTTTGACACTAAAATGGCCACCAGAGTGCTCAAGTAGCCTAAGATGTCAATTCAGGTTGGTATGTTCACAGGGATAAGAAATACAAAGCTAAGTTCAGGCACTGCTTGGAAATGGTGGAAACTTTCTCTTTGGCCAGGTCTAACAATTCAATCCAGTGACAGTTCTGCATGTGACATTTGCCACAAAAAGCAGACACAGGTTATGAAAACCACTTGAATCTGGTGAAATGAACAATGTGCAGGCCCAGTATCATAGCAAGGCTTATCACAATGTGAATCTTATTTATTATCAGTAGAAAATAATGTAAAATATGTCTGCCTAATTTCTTGTGGCATGTCAGGGATGTTAATCTGTATGAATGTGGCTCTGCATTTGAGGACATATAGTCTGCATATGTTAAATACTCCAAGGCCATATATTCAATTTACCATAGAAAAATTATGCTCTTACTGTAGATCAAAGGACTGCCCATTTGTTAGGAAGGAGGTATCAGAGGATCCTCTGCCTCTTAAACATCACTGAAATAGGTAGGTTGTAAGAGACATGATTTCTTCTAAAAATCAAAAGCCAAAGAACCCAAGAATTCCTAAGCTATATCCATGATTGGTATGAGAAGTGGCTTGTCCAAGGAAAAGAGACAGAGCCAAATAAGAAGAAGCAGAACTTGAAAACTCACTGAGAAGGAATTTTGAACAAGCAGTTACACATAGAGGCTGGACTTCAGGGTGGGGTGCTGGATGAAAGCTTTAGGCCAAGATTATCTGATCTTTTCTCTTTAATCAGAAAATCAGTGACTCTGGATATTCTTTTAAATAAAGAGACGTGTGTGAACTGAATTAGTCCACAAGTATTCAGAATTGGCTATTTGGATCAGTAGAAGCAGGGATGTGCTTTTGTGAAAATTAACTGAAAGAAACATTAGCAGACAGAACCATAAACCACTACAAAGCTATGAATGTTCAACTGGGCTTTTGTCTGAGGATAAACCAAGAAAGTTTTGGCATTTTTTTTTTCTTCTGAGAAAAATGCAACGTCCACTGGGAAGCTTTAGTTTAAAAGTTAATATCCTGACCCCTCCAAGAAGTCTGTCAGACTGTCACTCATATTGAAAACTTTACTACCATTCCTCATACACATGGCCACCAGCTACACTCTGCTCAGTTTAAAGCAGAAAAACCTGTAGTTGTAACTGGTCAGGAAGCTGTTACAGTGTGATCCACTATATATGCACATTATGTAGCTGGTGGAGATGCTGTGTTTGAGCACAATCAAAAACTTGACACCAGTAGCAATTTTTCCATTAACTAAAAAACTTGGGAAAAGGGGCATTTTATAGCATAATTTACCACAAATTGCACTGATTGTACTGTTTGTAGAAGTACCATGCTAGACCAGTGGACTGGCTGATCGGCTGCGAAGAATCCAGATGCTTCTAGACATTTTACTGTGACTTTTTACGGGTTTGGGGGATAAAATAACAGGACATGATTATGAATAGCCATTTCCACGTGAAGTGTTCTTTCACTTTTGAGCTTGAACCCTGTTATCAAGAGACAAACTTGGTACTCTTCGTAACTATGCCTGGTGGACACTTGTTGAATCTCAGGAGCTTTGGTGGTTTGTTGTTCCTGGTGGTGTCCCAGAGCAAAATCAGTTTCCTTTCCAGAAATGGGAAGCCAATGCTCCTGGCAGCTACCAAATTTTGAAACCTACTGGAAAAAAATACTGCATCAAGTCCTGCTTTAGCTTTATACAACCTGCTTTGAGCTGAGAAACTGGCAGGGTGGTGCTGGCTGTACCACTGCGCCCAAAAGCTTTGCAACTGTTAATACAGGGAAATGTGAATGAGGAAACTTCTGCAGGACAGACTAGCACAGGGATGGTGGCTTTGCCATCTTGCTGATAATTTGCTGATGCAGTTAATGGCTCTCTGTGAAGCTACTTAGCACATTCTGGTGCTACTACCTTGGTGTGCTTGCTAGAAGCACTTGTCCAGCTGGGCTTTCTCTTCTCACTGGGGTCCCCTGCATTAGCCAAAGGTGCATCTCCTGCATGGCTGCTGCCAATGCCATGGACATACTGCTGTCTGCCAAGACACTGCTGGGTCAAATGGAATGCTTTTTCCCAGAGGCAGTCTGAAAGTGTTGCCATTGTTGCACTCATGTACAGATCCAAGTAAGATTATTTATTTTCTTTAAAGAGAGCCATTCAGCTTTCACAGAAAGGACAGAGAGAAAAGCCACACAAAGAATATCTGTTTAATGTAGCCCTTCCCAGGCCTCTGACATTTCTCACTATGAGGGTTTTCCAAGCTTTGTTCTCTTAATAGAAATCTGCATTTCCCTGAAGTACTGAACAATTTCCAGCAGAGGTCTCTGCCTACTAATAATTAAATTTTGGCTGTACTGCTTTATCACCGCAGGGGTCAAAAATAATTATTAGGTTTTGCCCCTTCAGAGGATTAAGAAAACCAAGACTTCACCAGTCTGAGTGCCTGAGAAATTAGCATCAATTTCACAGGGTGGGAATGCCCATTATTTCATATACAGAGATTCCCAAGAAAGGTTCCTTATGTGAGATATTTAAAATGACTCTGTTGAGGTTTGCACAGCATGTGCAGCCCATCTACCAAAATCAACATGTTTCAAACAATTTAAGAATTGAGCCCCTCATTGTTAAATACATCAGAGAATTATTAAGCAGTAAATATCACACTTCTTCTGGATGCAAGAGAGACAAGTTCATTTCAAGGGAAGAGAAGAAAATTCTTTCTTCTCAGAGTGCACTGCAATCCCTAAGGTGAGATCCAACTGCAGTCAAGGGGAACTGCTCCAGGAGACACTCAGCTTTCAGGCTACAATCTCTGCTTCCCATCTGGCTCTAATACAAGGGTATCATCTGCTTATGAGAAAATTATTTATTTTAACGCCTACATTTCCCTGTCTTTAATACTATTTTACTAATCTACTTCACTCAGTGGGATGCACTCATAAAGTGCAAGGTAAGGATTAAACATTTCTACCTCTAGGTCTTGTCTCTAATTGCTCTGTGCAGGATCTCAATTTACCAAGAGACTTTTAAGAAGTCTCTAATAGAGGCTCTTTTGAAGCTCATACAACATCATGGGGTGGGGCAAGTTCCCTTCCCTCACCTCAGGAAAGAACTTTACCCTGCTCTGTGCTGAGCCATTTGCTGGTGTGCACACTTTGCTGTGGCAGAGAACAGTGGGACGTGATTCTTGCAGCAGAATCAGCGTGATTTCCTCAGCTCAGAGTACAACTGCAACACCTTCTTATCTGTGAACATGACAATAACGGTGGTAAAACAACAAAGTACTGCTAATGGCTATTCATCCTGAAAGCTTCTTGATAAACATATCCTGGCATGGTCTTTCAACTGTGATGTGAAAGGTGCACATTCCCTTCATCTCCAGCTTTCCAAAAATCACAATTCCATATTTTAAATTGAAAATAGGCTAGTGACCAGTCAGGCACATCTGTGTCACCACCATCAGCTTCTGTAAAGAGAAGACCACTGGACAAATACCACTGGAGCATACGCAAGGTCTGATCCTACCAGTCTCAGTGGGGTGACTCACAGTCGTAGGTTTTGGGGGAATGCCTGAAGAATCACAAGCCAATTTCTTAATAGCTCTTACTCACGTAATAAATCCAGCATTATTAGATGGTAACACTACATAGGTACATGCTCTCACTCATTCACCTAATTTCCACAACATATTACAAGTTGGGGCATTGAGGCAGTACTGGAAGCTGCATGTATAGCACTGAGAACAATGCTGAAAATAAATGTAGCCTTAAAACACATGAAACAGCAACTGCAAAAAGAGACAAGGTATTGTGCTCCTTGCAGCACATTGCACAAGACCTACAACTTAAGTTAGCACGAGCACACAGTTTACTCAGACCCACACCAACACAATCCTGCTGGAGTTCAGGTGGCATTATATGGATGTGATTGCAGGTCAAATTCTGACAGCACCCTCATTCTTTGTTCAGCCTTGACTCAATCCCTCCTGCCATGCACAGCCAGCAGAAGGTGCATGCACTGAACGAATACCTGATAACGTGCTCACTTGCTCAGTGTCCCCCACTACAGCCAGCCCTTTGGGACAAAGTCAAAGAGTGCTTGTGGTTTAGCACAAGGAATTTTAATCAAACAGCAAAAAGTTCCACTGTGTCTCAAACGGAATGTTTTAGTCAAATCAATGCCTGCACCTGTCTTCTGCTTGTAATTCACCATGAGACAGAAGTCCCTTGGTACTCTAGTAGATATTCTTGCAGTCCTTTGAAAAAACTCACTTGCAACTCAGTAGTTCTTTGATTTGCAGACTCTGGGTAGAATTTGATTCATGTTTCACTCCCTCTTTCCCACTAAAGACATGCATTCCAGCTAAAGCTGATTCTCGTTTTGTTAGTATTGTCTCTGATTTAAGATGGTATGTTGACTTTTTTGGGAACTCACCATAACCCAATCTGCTGTGCTACTTCGCATTTAGTTGAAAACATGTATTTTAATTATGAAGAGATGAGAGGCAGACCTACTTAACCTCAGGATATCAGAGTTCAATTCCAGTTCCAATACTTTGCAGTTAGACACTTTTCTCTCACATAGCTGCTGCAGGTCTGGATGAGATTGTAGATAAAACTCCTTCCCCTTTCTGCCTTAGTGCATAATCTTATAAGTGAAAGACCCTGAAAGAAGCTACAACGGGAGGCAGAATTGTCTGGGAACAACACAAAGATTTAATTTGGAGCTATGCATGTTTAAAACCTTTGAAAATCACCTAAAAGTCATAACAATATCAGAGACTACTTCTGAGAAGAATATCCTTCCCTTTCTCCAAAGCCAAGGACAACACTCTCCTTCATCCCAAGAATGACAAAGAGTGTTTCATTAACACCTCTGAAGCTCTGCAGCTACCACACAAGTGTCACTGGAGTCTGGAACAGTAAGTACAATTGACCATATGCCTCCTTCTTACTGCTTTGTTCTTAGCTTTCCATAAACATTCTATGTTGCCCCAAAATGTTTTCATGAGTCAAGATCTTCAGATCCATTAGGAAGAAATCAAGTGAATGGCAAGGGAAATTAACTTAGGCTGCAAGCTCAAAGGCACCTTCATCCCCTTTTGCACCTGAAGAAGCTCCAAGTGAGTTTATTCAATGTAAAGCTCAGAATAATATCACAGATTAAATGTCTTCACTGAGCTCAACTGGATTTTGATCCATATGATGGACCAGGATGCAGAAGAAAAGTATCATGTACAGAAAATATAAGCAACAGAGAAAGAAGAGAAAAGACACACTGGCCCTGTCTAATGTCCAAAAGTGGCTCTTATGTTCCCTTCATGTGAAAGAAGCAGAGACTGTAGAACTTTTTTTCCTTGTTCAGATGCCTAAACAAGAGCTAAGTCCCTCCTTTCTTCCTGCTCCAAAATTTAAGGTCTTTCAGTAGGCTATAGCTACCTTCAAGAAATGAAAATAGGGCAAGAATGGACCATGTACCTAGCAGAAGGTGATGAATAATCCAACCAGTAATAAGGGTTTGGGTCTTTTTTCTTGGCATGGGTTCTTTACAGAGAAATTCTAGAAGGAAGTTCAGAGCCATCTTATCACACCTCTTCCCCTAACATCTATCCTTCTGCTTTACTCCTGCTATAGCAAACACTTAAATGTGTCCTATTGAGAAAGCTCATTGTTGCCCTGTAAAAAAATATTCCTGCTACATATTGACTTCAGCAGCCACACACATTTGTCATATGAGACCAGAGTCTGGGAATAACAGAAGAGAGGACTGCACAAATTACACAAGATCCTCACTTTTAAACTTGGAATGTGGGCCAGCTTTTAACACAGCACAAGAAAACAACAGAAAAAGTGCTCAACAACAGAAAAAAAACATTGCTGAAAAATGTGGAGAAATAATGAGATTACAATTCTTTACTCCCAGTTTTCAGAGCCATGAACATTAGGATCTCAGCATTTCAATGTTTGCAGAAGAGAACTCATGTATTGTCTCTGTCAAATAGCTGGAATAATAATGACATTATTTAGCTGTTTTACAACACTTTGTGCTATTAATTAAGTTACCTGCAGGTGTCAATTCAAGGCTTTCCACAGATCAGATAGTATAATTCCAACAGCCACTGCCAATTTCATGGATGATAAAGTTGCACAGCCAGTATTCATAGTATTCACAGTGCACATAAGATCTCATAACACAGTCCTTGAGTAAGGATGCAACAATGGGCTTGATTTTCATGTTGTAAGCAACAGATAAAAATGGAATATTAACAACACTTGGAAATATAATCTATTATGTTGGGGCTGACTGGCTGGAGGGATACAAAGCTGAATATCCGAGTGTTCCAAAACCACATTTACTGTACATGCCAATGGCACTAATTTCTCTATGCTTGGGTCCTTTTCTCACATCTCTAATTCCCTCTTAGCTTTAGATTCTCTAAGAATCGTCTTGACTGAGAATAAAAATACATTTGGTTTTTTCCCCTTCATTTAATCAAACTATATTTCTAAAGTCTTGCATTGGTGCAAAGGAGCCACATAGCTGCTAAGTACAGTTTAGCACTTAGTGCCAGGACTAGGTTGGAAAAGTGGGATGAAACAGTCAACCATTGTGTTACACAGAAAATATTCAGAGCTCTGTACTATTCTGACACATTTTAAGCCATGCAGTTTGCAATTAAAACAACCCTAGGTGCATGCCCTAGTAAGATGCCTCAGGGCACTAGTCCTGAAGACACCAGAAGACTCTAAGTTGACTCCTACCCCAGGATGAACACAAGGTCAAGCACCCAGATCCAGAAACTTGGCCCATCTCCAGTTTGGCCATAGCTTCAACAAAGCATGGAATATCCAGCTACCCCAAGCTATTTCTTCCACAGAGAAACCTTCTTCCACTAACACAGCAGCATATAATTATTTTAGACAAGACCAACAACAACAAATAAAGCACTCAAATTCTACTTGTGTCTCAGTCCTGGGCCTTTAGAGAGGCTGTAAAGCCAAAACACTGGGGAAGGAGCTTTCTCTTTCCAATGTATGTTTCACTTGAAAGTACTTTCTGTACACAGAATTAAACATTTTTATTTTCATTTGAAATGCCCTGAGACTCTCCTTTGATGTTAAGTTAGGGAAGGGGTTCACTGTTTGCTATGCACAGAACTTGTGCAATTTGGGCTTTTTCAAAGGCACTGTATTAGTTTTCAGCTTACATTCATGAATAGGAGAAATACTTCTAAGAACTGTGATTTAGTATAAAGACAGAAACTATAAATACAAAAGGATAAGTTGGAAATCAGAAAGATATATTCACCCTTTCTAGAAGAACATCAGTGCTTCATGAGCTATTCTAAATTTCAGGAGGAGGGTGCCAAGCAGAATGGTATTTCTGGTCTGCTCTGCTAAACCATCTTGTGCAGAGATTTCTGGGACTGAGTGTGTTCACTTTAGTTTGCAGGGTTCTTTGTGGTATTTATATTAGTGCAAAAGTTGTTGATATAATGTCATGATGGTGGTCTTCAACCCAATTCCAACATGTAATTAATGTGATGAAAAACACAACTTTTCAAAGAAACTTTGGCATGACTTTATAGAAGGGTATGCAGACTTCATGAGTTTGCAGTGCATATCTGAATGCAAATAGCATGCTTGATTTCCCCTGAGTGTTGTGTGAACAGTTATTATTACTGACCTGGAAATTATTCTGCTTTCCCTGTTTGACTATTGTTTTTGTCTGGGTTATATGCATCCCTGAAACCAGATGTGCAAGACTTGATGTATTTCCATTACTTAACATGATTGCGTGTATTTATTATCTTGAAGTCTGAAGCAGTAACGGTTTGAGCTGCACCCTTCAGGATCTTGGTCTATCACAATGACCAACAGGCCTCAAAAGACAAACTACTGAGTTGTAAGGAATCTATGTTGAGTTAGGCATTGCTTGGGATATTAATGCTATGAATCTCTTGAAACAAGAGAAAAGAAAATTCAGATTTTTCTAAAACATGCCTGTGTAGATTTTACACAGGCATCTACCATGTGGCGGAACCAGAATCACCTCCTATTTTTAGCTATGAAAGGGCTAGTCTGGCCAGTTCTCATTCCACCCAGAAGAGTGCAGCAGTACAGACCCACGCTGAACATGTCCTCACAGGACAGGCTCAGAAAATGCACCACCCTCCCCCCTCTATAAAAAAAAAATAATCACCCACTCCTTGCAATAATAGCCTGACATGTAAAACAGAATTCATGCCAGTTTAACAACAAATTGATTTCCTTCAGTTACACAGAAGGGTAACAGAAAGGGGATGAGGGTTGACATAAAACTGGTCCTATTGCTCTTCAGCTCTGAAAACAGAGTAATTTACTTTTTATTACCATTTTGCTGTAAACAAAAAGACTGGTGACAGAGGAGCTGATTGCTCATGAATACTGAATATTTCTTAAAAATAAGGAATTAAAGGGTAGGGAAGTACAATGTAATCCAAAAACTACCTTTGCAATCATCTTCCATAAGGACAAAATTCCAAAAGCATTTTATAGAACTGGATTCTTACAGGTTCTGCAATAGCACATTATGCACAGCATACATCCTAGCCTTTATTAGCTCAGTTACCCTCACCATTGTTTCATGAGGCCAGAAGCTACTATTCTGTCTGAGGCATAAAATACCTTAGCAGATGTTTGCTTAAAATTAAACAAAGTTGGAGTTGTGGCTGGAGTTCCATGCAGATCTCCTGAGCTCCAAACCAGCTCAGTTACCTGTAGATGGCCCTTCCCCTCCTCGGCATGAAGAATGCATTCTCAGAGCACGTACCAGGCTCACATTACATCTGCTCAAGGGCACTAGCAGGAGAGCAGAGTGTGTAATGCAGTGCTGGCAGCTCAGTGTGAGAGGAGGCACCGGTTCTTTTTCCTACAGCCAAAGTGCACAGTCTGTGTGAGGGAAAACCCCCACTCCTTTACCATAAAGAGTGTTGCAAAGATATGGGTGAGAAATTGAGAAATTGCAGCTGTCTCCTTACATGAGTATTTTTTTCTGTCACGACAGATTGCAGGAAAAAGAAGGGAGAGCAGCTTTCTCAAATGCAACAGGGAAAAGTGTAAGAACAGAGTCAATCAGAGAATTCAGAAATGTTCCCTTTCATCTTCAACATGCAGATCTGTCTCTATTTCTGTTTCATCTCCCACAATATCATCACCTGCTCACTGGCAGTGGCTGTTAATGCCTGCATAGCATTCAAAATGGGTTCTTCTCCATTCAATTCCTACTGCTTTCTTCAACAAAGAAAGATCTTCTCCCTTTCTGTCACAAATCATAATGTAGAAGGAACCTCTCATGAAAGACTCTCCCTTTGTGAATGGTGATAACAAACCTGGTTGTGCCCCCCAGTTCCATTCCCAGCTACTACACTTCTTCATTCTTTGTGCAAGATGAGACTGAGAAAAAGCAAAAGGAGCCAGGAGATTTTTGTCAAACTCCATAGCAGTGAAAGAAACCCTGATCATCCCCCTACCCAATCCTCCCCGAAAGGAAGATGAAGAAATAACTGAAAGGTAAGGAGGGGCACAGCAGAAACTCTTGCTATTCCGTCCTTTGTACACAGAGAGTAAAAGACGCAGGTTTGTTTTTTTCTAAAGCAGAGGGAGGCAGAGTCCTGGGAAAGCAAGCTAAGTAGATGATTTAACTCAAATGAGTTTTTCCTGCGGATGCCTAGGAAAGCAGAGAGCCTTACAGTGTACAGGACATCAATGAAGGCTGGAAGCTCTGCACACTGACTTTCTGAATAGAGATAAGCCCTCCTTTTCCTAAATACTACTAACAAGCCCTGCATTACAGTGCAAATGATAGAGTTAGGCAAGTTGTTAGTTTGGAGCATGCTCTATCCAGGCTGTTCGTAGCCCGAGAAGCCTGTGTATACTTCTCTCTTGCACATGGCCTCTCTGCTCAGGAATCCAGTGTAAGGTTTATATCATCCCACACAGAATTGCAGATGTCAGTTTCCCAGAGCAGCAATAATGTGTCTCCTCTCCAGTAAGTTATGTTGTTTTCCTAGCAAATCCTCTGAAGTCACTCTGGCTGCCCCTGCTTCTTCCACATCTCTATATGCCATACACTCACACATTTTTTTGTCTTTGAGAACTTTTGGCTGGAGTGTGTCTGAATGTCCTGATGTATATCTGTCCAGATTTTGAACTTGTCTAAACTGCCAGAGCTCACTCACTGTTAGTGTTTTACATCTACACAGGATCTGTCTCCTGCTTTCTTACCAGCAAAGTTAACACTTTTCACAGTACCGTTGCTGCACTGGTCATGTAGAAATATAGCTGCAGACCAGCCATTTATACTGGAAATGGGGATGTAGATATTTGTAAAACTTACTTCAAAGTATTGAAAGCATGAGCCTATATAGTCACACATGCAACATGATCCTTTTTGAGACATGACTCCTATGTTTTATGCCCTATTCTACTGAATCAATCGAAATTATTCCCAACTTATATTACCATAAATGACAGTGATATTGGGTTTAACATTAATATGCAGCCCTATGCATATGCAATCATAGTATGTATTGATATAGGTGTGCATAAATTACCTACGCATGGAGTACACATATATATACTGTCATTGTAAATCAGCAGATTCAGATAAGATAAATATTTTTCTCAAAAAGGGCTTGTATAATGACTATAATTAAATGTAATAATTTTGGCATTAAAATGAGAACTTAGAGTGAAATCTTTTTGTCTGCTCAGTTTTACTGCAGTGTAAGTTGCTCAGTACAGACCTTAAGAATAATGTGTTCCTTGCAACCCAAGGATCCTCTTTTTAAAAAAAATAATCAGGAAACCATTGCAGTTTGTTATTGTGACTGAACGAAGGCTAGGCCTAGCTGTTTCTGAATTAGAATGGATACAAAGAGAAGGTGAAAAAACACCCAGGATGGTTCAGTTAGATAAGATAAATATTTTTCTCAAAAAGGGCTTGTATAATGACTATAATTAAATGTAATAATTTTGGCATTAAAATGAGAACTTAAGAGTGAAATCTTTTTGTCTGCTCAGTTTTACTGCAGTGTAAGTTGCTCAGTACAGACCTTAAGAATAATGTGTTCCTTGCAACCCAAGGATCCTCTTTTTAAAAAAAATAATCAGGAAACCATTGCAGTTTGTTATTGTGACTGAACGAAGGCTAGGCCTAGCTGTTTCTGAATTAGAATGGATACAAAGAGAAGGTGAAAAAACACCCAGGATGGTTCAGTTCACCCTTGATAGTCATCTCTCAGGTAGTTGAGCATATGCCTTTAGGCTTCCATGAGAAGGGCAGGCTAGGCTTCTGGACTTGAGAAATGCTAGTCCATGGTAGAAGATGTACAGACAGGCAATGAGTAAGAAATCTGTTACACATCTTGAGAAGCTTACAGCCTGACTCAAAACCTCAAAAAGTCACCAGGGAACTTCAAAATTACTGAACTCTCACTTAGATCCTCATACGACAAGGAAGGCTTCGGCTTTTTCTAGTACATGGTGCTTCTAGGAGCTTTTCAAGTAGCGTATCAACATGCTTTCCCAGAAAGTGGTAACTAATTGCTGCAGTCCAACCTTGACAGTTCCTTGGACTTGCAAGTACTTGCCTAAGTGTACAGCCTTCAATGATTGCTTCTCTTAAATTTGTAAGCTTCAAGAGTGGTAGAGGTACGAACTAACGATAACAGTAATAGGAGGACATATTATGGAAATCCCTACAATGTAGGAGCAGAAACTATAGAAGAAAATTAGTGACCAAAGATCTAAAAGACTGAAGCAAAGAATCAGGTCATACTTCAAAAAAGTTTGAAGTGACTTTAATTTATTGAAAAGAAAAAAAGTTTAAAAAAATTGTAGAAGGATGCTGATACATTGTACTCCTTACAAATCAAACTAATGAGCGTTTTGCTAGTGGCTTTGGGAAGCACAAATTTGACAAACTCTTTTAGAACTGCACTTAGGAGTTAAAAGTGACTTCTCTGCCTATTAAAACACATGCATCTGCAGGCAATAATGGCAAGTAATTCACAGTCAGTTTTGGCAGTTTAGGATAGGAGCTACAGAGACACAATGCAAAGGGTTACAAGTGCTTCTGTGAAGCTCTAAACCGATACAGAATTAGGTGAAGTGGTCACCAGAGAGGGACTGTCACTTCACAGCATGACCTTGCCTTTACCTGTTTATAGAACACACATGAAAGCTGAAGGGTCCTCACAGGGCTCCAAGATCACAGGGCTCGAGCTTAACAGGGTGATGTTTCAGCAGTACATTTGCAAGTTAGCAACTCTGCATAACCCAAGGAGTGCCAAGAGGCATGGGGAGCTGGGGGTGTGGGGAAAGCTGGGGAAATTAAAAGGCCAGTTAACTTCAGAAACATGCTTGCTGAGGTTATGTGGAAATCTCACCAGCCAGCAAACTGTTCAAAAGAGTTTTTCAAAAGATTTCCAAGTAATTCAAAACTGACTTGATCACACTATGCAGACTTTATCCAACTTCAAACCATGCCTTATATATATATAGTCTTGCCCTCCCCTGAAATGGGGGGACTGGCAGTAAAGGCTGCTCTGAATGAAACCTGTAGCCTGGCTTCCTCTAGAAAGCCACTTTGATCCAGCCTTCCTTCTCTTATTGCATTGTTGTCTCCTTCCCAATTCAGAGTCAAATTCTCATTTCAGTTTGGAAATGAACACTCACTTCCAGGCTGAATGGAATCCTTCTGGGCTGCATCTCAAACTCTAAAGGTGTTTTTAGTTTAGCTGCATTTCTTAAATCTATGCTCGCTGATAAATCAGAATCTGTTTGTGAACCCTTTTCAAGGAGGACCTGACACGCTATTTAAAAATCCCTGGACTAAGGTCCAAGAAGTTTAGCTGTTTTTTAGGCTTCCCTATTCAATGCAGCATACCAGACAGGTATTTTCAGAACTTGTTTCTTCACTCTGCTGGACTTTACAGTGTATAACTTCACTAAAGAGCAATAGCCTCTGGTTTTGCTGCAGTTAATTTCAAAGTACTTTGATCCCTTTACACTCTATTCAAAATAGATTTCTGAAAATATCCCTAGTTAGCACTAGGACACTCACTGTTCCAAAGAGATATAAGCTTGCTTCCAAGAACTATTCAAAATACCTGTATTCTGAGAAATCGATGCTCAAACGTACAGAGTGGCTACCCCGCAGTGTGCATCTGTGCCTTCTCCTTGGGAGTCACAGAAAGATGACAGGATCTAGTTTTTGAGGCTCTTGTTTTCTAAGGGGAGGAAAAGAAAAAAGATACAAATAAAAAAGTGCAACAACATACTTGTGTAGCAAGGGTAGGCACATCCAGGTCCAGTTCAAATCTCACATAAAGTTTTGATCCTCCAACTGTATATACTCGCAGCACCAGAGATGTAAACATCTCTGGAGCTGAGCCTCAGTCAGTGGAAGCTGCTCCAGCTTTCCAGACCGACTCTGAAAAGTTAAAAAAACACTGGTACTACTATTCTGAAGTGAGGTTACCTCCTTCAACATCTGTGGAGAATATGTGATACAGGCTGCTCTAAGCATCACACATATTTAAAGCTAACAGGAGATGTTAAGGCTTGGTTCAGCCACATTGTGGTCATTAGGAGGAGGGAGCTACACAAATACTTCATGAGCTACACATGCTGTACCAGGGGTGCTGAGGGCTTACTCTATTCTGATGCAACTCCCATGCTGTCCAGATTTTTTGAGAAATAACAAAAAAACCCCGCTTCCCATAATACAAAGTACAAATAGGGCCTAAAATATTTCTTAACACAGTTCTCAATTACATTTACCTTCTGTTTAGTTGATGGCATTTAAACTAATGTCTACAAAAGAAGAAAAAACCCCATAAAATATCTGGCAACATTTATTACATTATTTCTAAAGGCTCATTAAAATAATGACACTTCCATATTATGGCATAAGTTAATACTATTGTCAAACCAGTGCTCTCTACAGATGGAATGTGTTTTCAGATTATTATTTTTTTAATAAAAATGAAGAACAGCAGGTTTTTCAATAAGAAAAGCCTACTTTTCTGAATCAACCAGAGGCATTCTTTTTTTTTTTTTCTTCATTTTTTATTAACACATACAAAATTATTAGGGTATACAAATGTGTTTCCTTTTTGGACACAGTGAAAGCTAAATTAATGGGCATTACACCATTAGTTTACATCACATTTTGTTTCAAAAAAACCCACTGTTTATGATTAAACAAATAGATTTTTATATATATATATGTAAAAAAAAAAAGAGAGCTTGAAATAGCTGGATAACAAATAATTGTTTTATGCTATTCAAAAGGCTGGGAGCAACTGTGTCTCCTATGATTGTGCCCTTAGCTTTCAAAATACGATCTCCACTGATATGACTTCCCATTAAAAAAAACCAACACAACAAGCACTATCCAACTCCCCCCAAAAATCCCAGAACACCAGCCTCCCCCAAAACACAAAATTCAAAGCAATGGCACAACTTTCCCCAGGCTAATTTTTCCTGACAGCTTCAAGCACAAATGGGTTATTTTAAATATCACATAAACCTACCGTAAATTAAAAAAATAGAAAATTACTTTACACAATGCAGGGAAACCATTTCCAGTGAGCACAAACATTTACAACTGTGTCATGTTTTTTCCCTTGCATAACCCATACTCACACACAAACCAGTTTTCAAAAGAATTAGTGAAATACTCAGTCTGCTTTTGTTTCCTTTATACAATATGAAATGGTTACAATACCATAGTATATTTTAGAATAAGTTAAACATCAAGACACATGGCAATAGCATTGGACTATTCTTTCTACATACATAAGAAATCCAGGAATTGAGTCTATTTTTATTCAGTCACAAAAATGGATAAAGACTAAGATCCAGTTATACTGGAAAATGAGACTAGTTCTAGAAGCCACAAATACTGTAAGCGCTTTGGTATAGTATGTACAGATTGTGCTGTCAATGTCATGCTTGCATACTAGAACTGATCAACAGATTTCAACTGGTGAATCAAAGGAAAAATAAAAAATATGTAGTGTAAGACTTGTTTTCTTAGTTCTTTTCGGAAATGATTCAGTCAAAGAGGATGCACCACAAGTACACATGCAGCGTTTGTGTGATGAGACTAGAAATTAAATATTAAAAAGTGTTTTATAAATACAATGCAAGACCAGTCTCAAGTGCATAGAACATAATGCAGAATACTGTTAATTACAGGGGCAAGTACAAAGATTCTAAACATTTTAACAGATATTGAACAATGTTCTCATAAAAAAAAAAAAAAAGCTGTGAATGTGAATGAGCATTCTCTATTGTTAAAAAGATAAACTTGGTTTTTTCCCTCCACCAGTAAGAGAAACATCAACTGCTGAATCATGAAAGAGATCTACTGCATCCATTTTCTCTCTGTCTCTCAAAGGCTTAGAATTGCACCTTGCAACTCAAGCCAGTTGGATATTTGGCTGTTTTTTTTATTTTTCTTCCTCTTCCCCCCCCCTATATTTAATGAAAACTTGTCTCTTCCTGAAGTGGAACTCAAAAAGTGCATTTTAAATAAAAGGCTTTACTTTCCCCCCCATTTCATGGATGCATTTGCTGTGGTTCAGAAACATTAGTTTAACCTATTAATTCTTTCTATCACTACAATTTCTAAGAATGTCTCAAATGTATTCAGGTAACCCTGCCACGTTAGGTAGCCCCTTCTTTTGCAAAGTAAGTAGTATTAAATTCTAAGAAAGTCAAAATACTGCAATCTTTATTCAAGTGAAATGCCAACATAAAGAGTAAGGACTGCAGGATTTTCAGAAGATTTGCACTGTATGCAGTCTTCTCAAATTTGTATTTTATATTTTGGATTTTGGGGTGGCGCAAACTGCAAATACCACACACAACTAATACTGCAAGTAATCTTTAGACTATGGTCTCAGAAACTAAATGGTACCCCCAAAACTCTCAACCAACCAGAGGAAACTTACCCAAATCATTACTCATTTCTTACATGAGATAATAAATCATTTAACATGTAAACACAAGGGATGATGGTTCTCATTTGAAGCTCCTATTGTTAGTAAGTAATACTTCACAGGTATCAAAAATACTTCAGTTAGTGTCTCCATATTTCCCCCATTTTTCAGATGCTTTATTTTCCTTTCAGAAGCTTCAGCTACTTATCAAACAATTGCACAACAACTACAGCACCAAGCTTTTACAAACAAAACTGCTGGAGAGCACACACAGGAGAAAAGAATTTGATCGTGGTTGTTGAATGGGCTAGAAGTCAAATAAGTTTAAATAAAACTAATGTTAACACATTCCTTAATTGAAATGATTAATTCTTAGTAGAAATAAATTAAGATCAGCATGATCTTACTGTAGGCTAGTTGGTGACCCAGCCAGACTTTTGTGCAGGTTAGGGTTTTGACTGTGCCTGTTCCGACTGCGAACAGATGAGAACATGGTGTTGCAACCTGGGACTTTACATTTGTGGAGCTGGCGGAGATGCACAGTTTTATAATGAGCCCTGAAAGTTCCTTTATTACTGTAAGTTTTTTGACATATATGACAAGTTATTGGCAAACTGGAAGGTAAATTTGGAAAGTTTTGATTAGCTTTCTCAATTAAAGAACAGTCTTGGTAGAGTTCATCATTGGGCATTAGGCTGGGTCCTTCACAGCTTTCATCACTATCATCCATGGGCACGGTGCATATTTCACTTCCTCCGTCGGAATCCCAAGAAGAATGAGCACTGCTCTCAGATTTAATGCTGGAAGTAGTGCTCAGATCCAGAACAGCTCCATCATTCAATGGATCGTATCCATAACTCTCAGAACAGGGTTCTCCAATTTTGCTCATTGGAAAGACCAAGCTGCCTGTTCTGTTCATTCCTTTGAAGATTACAGAAGTATGTCCAACATGTTGTTTTAAAGAGACATCTTGACAAAACTCCTTAGCCATGTCTTTCAAGAGGTATGTTGCATTGAAATGGTGGTTGAATTCCAGTGTATCTTTAGTCAGAAGCTTATGATGAAGATTTAGGTTTGAACTATGTCTAGAAGAACAAAGACAAGCTTAGCAAGAAAGTGTTTCACCTCACTTCACAGTTGTTTCATAACAATCATTAATAAATAAAAAAAATCAGTATTTAGTAGCACATATGAACTTTATACTTCTAATTTGACCAGCTGCAACACTGGGAGTGCACAGATTATTTACTCATATGAACTTGCTTGCACTGGCATATATCAGAAATAACTACAAAAAACAATGTTTCAGCTTCTCTCCTGCACTGTGGATACCAGTCTGCTTCACTAGATCTAGTGCCGGCCTAAAAAGAGCTGGGGGACAGACTAAAAACCTGTATATACTGAGCTGAGATGAGAGAATAGACTGCAGAGGCTAAGAAATAAAGATTCCTTCCCAATGGACAAAGCAGGAAAGGAGTAACACCTGAATCTGCAAAATGTATTGATGAGCTCTAGTACTGTAACCATGTGCCAAAATGCAGCTGCACACATCAGTACAGAGATTCTCCTTGTAAGGAATTTCCTAAAGAAAGGAATATTGCATTTTATGCAACTTGCAGTTTTCAAACAAACATCTTGGGGTTTAAAACTAACAAAACACACAAAATCACTGCTCCTCACTGAATACTATTGATCAACTCACTGGGAACTTCTAGGCTCTGGCTAGAAGATTCCGTTTATTGCAAGACAGGAAAAACATTTGTTTTTCCCCTTGCCATCATGGTTTAATACAAACCATGAACTGTTCAAAAAGGCACAGAAATGCTTAGCACTTGCTGTCACAGCACTGTACATTAAAGTCTAGAAACATCTGCAAAGTTGTTCTAAATAACAATAGTTTTGCACAAAGTTCGTGAACTTTCTTGTGAGTTTTTTTTTGTTTTTTTTTAAGTTGAGTAAATAAACCATCTTCCAAAAGTGCCTATGTTAAAAGTTGACTATTGGTGTGGGAAGGAATTTGTAGCATGTGGCTGCAAATCCTACTGCTGGCCTTCTTTCCTGTGGCCCATATCACAACTACAGAGGAGAGGAATTCACATCTGGGAAGATGCAGGCAGCAGATCAGGGTATGAAGCCCTGCCAGCAGCAGATGAGTCTGTGCATTTCAGATGCAGAGGCCAGTCCTGAGAGACTGGCTCATCCTCTCTCTGGACTCCATCAGCTGGCTCCAGCACTCCTAGCAGATTACAGACAACCTAAACCTTGTATCACTCTGAACTACTATCCAGGCACATTTCCTGCAGCCAAAAGCTGCTGTAACACTGTTACAGGAGAATTAGAAAACTTACAACATGTAGTCACACTTTAACAGGATTCGTATCTATCACTTATCAATTTGGACACAACTGATGGTCAAGGATAAAGCTTCTGCTCTGGTTTCTCAGCCTACGTGCATAATAGACTGAAATCAAATGATTTACAGCAAGACAACACTGCAGCTCACAGTAAACTGAATCAAGCTCATGATACAGTTTAGGAATTAGTTTGTAATCTCATATAAAAGCACTACCAATGTGGATAGACTCCAGATAGTGTTAGTTAACTAGCTCTGCATCGTGTTAGTTGTGTTTCTGACATAGTGTAATCCTGCTTTTCTTATGGGCTTTTCCCACCAGCCTGTTCAAAATCCTTCAGTAAAGCACGGACAAGGGAAAGTGAGCATTTCTTGAATTGATCTCATTGCTTCTTCATTAAAGAACACTGTATACATTAAAATACACATGAAAATACATATTAAACATATAAGTCCACACACACATCTACATGAATTGATTAAATCATACCCTTGTGGCTTTCCCTTTGTATTCTAAAGTATTCTTTCAACTACTGCAGTCTTTATCGGTTATGAAATTTTCATGGCTTTATTTAATACCTCGAAGTCTAGTGAAAAGGAAATGTTTCTTTCAATGGATTTTCATTTCATGAATGTTCTGACAAGTTATCGTACCTGTTATATGAGGAGAAACAGAAAATCTTTGCAGGTTCCATTGCTCAAACACTCATTTTAATTTCAAATTAGGCTCCATTGTGATGGTAAAATAAATACAATTTTGTTTAGAATTTTCTTACCTGTCTCGACTTCTACGAGAAGGGAAAGCAGCATTACAGCCCTCAACTGTGCAAATATGCATTTCTTTGAGATGTACATTTTTAAAATGCATTTTTACACTGTAAGGGTTTTTAAAAGTCTTCATACAGATGTCACAATGGAAACGGCTTTCTTCCTTCTGAATCCCTAGTGCATGTTGACTGACATGATCCATATCTTTAGAGTCTTCAAAACAAGGAATGGCAGCACCCCTGTTTGACAAAGTGCTGAAAAAGCCCCCGGCCAGCAAGTGCTGTTGCAATTCAGGGCAGTCATTTTTAGGAATCCTGCGCTTTGACTGCTCTTTAATATACATGGGGGGTTCAGTCATTGGTTTTAGAACATCATTGTGGTGGTGTTTTGGATCTTCGTATACAATCTCATGGGAAACTATTTTTAATGGTTGGCTTTCTTCTGGTTTAACCTCTTTCTCACAGTGATGCAATTCATTCTCAGAGATATCCTTGATGTATTTGTTATTTGGCGCAAAGACAGATTCAAAATACTTTGGGCCCTCTACCCCAGAGACAGATTTCCATGAATTACCTGAATGGGGGTGCTTTTCCACCCTGTCGCTCACCCGCTTCTCTATCTTATGCTCACAGGTCTCAAGCTCTCCATCGCTTACCACTTGCAGACGTGTATCATCTTCAGAACTGGCAACATCACTACTTTCATTAGGTGTCTCAACAGCTTCTTTCTCTATCTTAATGGGCATACTCGATTTACGAGACTTCTTCTTGGGTAGCATATCAAATGGCAATTCATTTGAAACAAGCTGTTCTGGTATTGAGGAAGAAACCAGAGGCAGAGAAGGAAGAGTACCTGGAGTATTAGCAAGCTCAGCTGGTGCGACTGGACTACGATAAAAAGGAAGAACAGGCTGAACTGTCTTCAGGTTTGGAAAGAGGACACCATTCTGTCCAATACTGGGAAATCCAGCCTGACCCTTCGAGTCTGTACAAGAGCTGGCATAGCTGGTAATAGTTCTGCTATCCGGAGTTAAAATTGTAAATTCTGTCCTTTTACTATCTCCAGGTGCAGCAATGGTCAAACCATTTCTTAGATCTTTATCCCTATTATTTCTATTCATTGGCATATGGAGTCTGGGGTTCGGATTTGCACTGTGACGATTTCGGCTGCGCAAAGAGCTGAACACCATATTGCAGCCCTCAATTGTGCATTTGTGCTTTATCTTCAGATGAACGGCATTGTAATGTATTTTCAAAGTACCTTTGTCATAAAATGTCTTTTCACATGCAGTGCAGAAAACACGCCCTTTCCTTGGCCCAGTGCCATTTTTTTCAACAGATTTCATTTTGTTTTCTGGAGATAGTGCTGTCATTTCAAGCTTTGCTGCTGGATTATGTGAACTGGAATCACTTAAAAGGGCATCATCTTCTGTTTTAGTGGTGACATCTGGACCATTTATGCTCCGCTCATTTTCGACTTGAAATGGTGCAGAACTAGAAGTTAAGAAGCTGCTTTCAGAAAATGGTATCTGAACATCTTGTTTAGTTTCATTGCTATGGTCTTGCTCAATCAAATGTCTTTCTGGTGGTGAACCTATCAAAGGTGGAGGCACTGGACTGAAAAACTGAAATGGCAGCATGAAAGCCATGTTATTTACAATATTCTCAAAGGGATGAATGGTAGTGGGACTCATTTTGTCCAAGGAAGTAGAAAAATTAGGACTGTGTTGATTGCAGCTCTCAATGAATGCCCTAATATCCAAATTGGCAGTTGGTGGTGGTATTATAATTGATTGCCCTTCTTTCTCTTGAATTGCCATTAACTCTACAATGGACTTAGTTTCTCCAAAACGAAGAAACTGCTGCAAAGTAGCCAGTTCTTCCTCAGTGGTCATTATGCTCCAGTGATCCAGCACCTTTCCTGAAGCATCCTAAAGCCAAAAAATTTAAATGAGTCAGACATTAATTAAGACAAAGAAAAAACCCTCCTCAATTTCTCATTTTTTCAGGGACTAAAACTGATCTTCTAGAGAAATGATAAAATCCATCCTTTAATGAGAGATTAATGCCAATTCAGTAATAATTTCTTCCAAATTTTACTACATCAGTGATATTATTTCTTTCTGAACTGACTGTAATACTTGCCAATAAACGACTCTTTTTTCCACAAAAATTAAGACATGTTATTTGAACAACAGTTAGTATCATGTACGTATAGACAGCAGAGAGGGAGCAATCAGACCGAGATTTAGCTCCTCATTTAAGTCAAGTATTCTTTCATTGCAAGTTTAATAATCTCCCAAGCAACTAAGATCAGAGAACAAATGAACCTGTATTGATCTATTGCCAGTGTTCACAGAGCACAGCTGTAATTACGCTAGAGTGTTGGAGTTCTTTCAAACTGTAGCTATGCCTAACTTTTCCCAATAACTACAATAAATATTTTATCACAGAACATGTATTTGATGGCCTACTGAGATTTTTCACAGTGCATGTAAGAGTTTCTAAGATGATGAAGAATGTAACATTATAAATTTTTCATGTGGTAGAGGCTCAAGGTAATTGATTCCATATTTTTAATCCTAACACTAAAAAGCAAGATTATCAAGACCATTAAATATTGATTCATGTCATAATGTAAGATCATAATGTTACTTTACATAAAAGGTAACTTCCAAAGTAGCAAGGACTAACACCACTGTAAGCACATAGGGCCAAATTAATTCTTGATATAGCTCAAGTAAGGTCAGTAGCACTACACCAGAGATGAATATTGTCCCTGGTGCTTAAAATGATGGCAAGCTTATTTGTTAATGTATCATTCTGCTATATAAAAGTAAACTTACTGTTTAAATAATAGTAGAGCAAATTCTGAAGTAATTTTTTCCTCTTATCTTGGTTTACTTTCATTGACTGGTTTGAGCCAAGCAGGAAGATTTCAGTTAAGCCTCACTAAAAAGAGAGTAACGACCCAAAAATCACCCCTTCTTTTTTGGCACTAAGCTTGTACAAGTCTATACCACCTTTCAGATATACCACACTTAATACATTGTGAACCAATGATAAGATTAAGTTAAAATACAATATGAAATACTACTTAGCTATCATATTTAAAAAGTCCATTTACACACCTGCAGTACATATCCACGTATATAATCCTGTAGTGTCCAATCCAGGGCATGGAGAATCTGTATCACCTCTTCCTGCTTCAGAACACTGAAAAGCCGATCTAGCAGAATTTTAAGGCGCACAGGAATGGCTTGGGTACCATACAGCATGAGGCTGCTGATATCAAAGACAACATTGGATTGAACTATTTCTACCTGGCTTGATGGGTAGAGGTTGGGAATCCTTAATTTGCTCAGGGCTGCAAATAAAATGACAAAATGTAAATAAACTTGAGTCACAAGAGATACATAAAATTGAATGTAACTAATATTGGGGTGAGGGAGGGGTGACACAAAAAGCATGCTACAGAAAGGAGGATCCTAAAAGGTTTTACATAGATTGTAAGAACAAGTATTACCATGTGCTACCCATCCATGCCGGCACTGATCACATTGTCGCTGATTTATTTTCCCAGGTTTGAAACACTGACAACTACAGCTCACCAGAGTGCATCGGATAGCCTGGAAATCAATAGACAGGATGACAGGTAATACATAAGCACCACCTAGAGTATGCAGGTTACACATATACAATACCCCCATAAAATCCATATGAAGACAGAGTTAACATTCCAGCACATAACTATCAATATGCAGTACAAGTGATCCAGGTAAAATCTGAGTTATGCAAGACTAATGCTGCTTTAGAGAGAATCAATCACCAGCTAGAACACCACAATATTATGGAAGCAAATTATTTGATTACATCCATAGTGTAAATAAATCCATACAAGTGTTGCTGAAACACCTTCACAACAACAATAAAATAGTCTTGTGCATTCACCTAAGCTATGATCTTCATGTGAGAGCACTTTTTTTAGGAAGGTTTTTGAAAACAAAGATGAAATACAGATGGAAGTCTCATTCTCTTGAAGTTTTGCTGTACTCCATACTGCAATGTAGGAAGTTCTGATGAGCAACGTGTCAACTCTGCAGAGGTGCCAGCCCAGAACGTATGGATCCTCTCAAAGTTACAGGAGTTCATGACTGCTTCTCAGTAACAAAGCTCACCAAATAATACTCCCACTCCTCAAAGACTACAGCCGTCATATTTTGTAAGGGAAATGCTTGAAAGATAATAGGCAAAATAGAGCACACCAACAGATAGCAACCAGTTGCACAGTTCAATTTGTGAATCACTTTACTCTCAAAAAGGCCATCTATATGTCAAATCAAATTAGTATTCAGATATTCCTAATCAAGAGGGTAACACAAACTTGCTTTCTGGAATGTATGCTTCTGTGTGTTCTCTGCTGCAGAAGGCAGACAGACACCTTTGAGGTCCTAGTTAAAGCTCCATAGGGACTGCTAAAGAGCAAAGCATTTGTAGGGTTCTGCATTGCTTAGATCTGATACTGAGATTAGTTCCTGCTTAAGCAGAATACTTATTAAGGGAGGTAAAGTAAAGGAATTAATGTGCAGAAAGTCTGCAATGGATTAAAAAAGTTAAGACTATACAATTGTAACATGTCTGCATTCTTCTGTTGTTAAAACAAAATGTTTTACATTTTAAAGTACAGAGAGGCAAATATGAAATAAGGCAAGTTATGCCTAATACTGGCTGGAACTGCTGCTCCTAGGGTCTTATGCAAAATGGGGACTTCCACTACTTATTAATATCCATAGAAAAGCAAGACAAGACTTGAAGACAAAAGTAAACTCTCCAATGCAGGCATCCCCACATTACCACTTTTGGAAAGCATACACAGAACCAAGTTTTTCGACAACCAGGCTAAGAAGGACGCAGAAAATGTTTAAAATGAAAAGGAGAAAGGCAATTTCAGTGGGGTTTGCAATGGGCTTTTCTTTAGCTTTGAAGACCTTGACTTACTCAGGGCAGAAGAGGACACTACTTACGTCTACTACAAACAAGTATGTGCAGGACATTGGGACACCTAGTGTTATACATGGATGGATTTGGACTGAAATTTTAAACTTTCAGTAGCCAGCTTATCAAGGAGTTATCTTACATGCATACCTCCAAACTGCAGTGACTTGATGCTAGGTTCATCTTTATTTGAAGGACTGGAACAAGTCGTAACAAGGCTATTGAAATCTCTGAATCTCTTTGTCTTTAATCTTTTTAAAGGAGCCACTGCAAAACGCTGAATTCTTGAGAAAACCTCTGTGCTCCTCATAAAGTCATAAAATCCGCATCAATCCCCACTGCAGTTTGAATTGCTTCACTTTAATGGAGGATATATTTTCACATAGATGCTAAAATACTTTCATATAACAATAACAAGCCATAAATTTATTACAAAATGGTTGGGAAAAAAGGTGTAGTTGGCTGATGATTCATTTCTATCACAAGATATCAAACAATAATACAGTTCAAGTATTCTACCTCTTTACATACATAATATTCTGTGACTTGCATAGCCTGCACCCCTTCCCTAGATGACCTTGCTAGGATTGGTACACTACAGTGCATCTATACACCTTCTGCAGTTCCTCCAGACAAAATTACAAACGGCTACCTCCTTTTTCTGCAAGAACCAACAGAAATATGCACAATGAAAAAAAAGCTGTCATGATGATAACTTAATTGAGATTTCAAAGTTTTTTAAATTCCTGTTCCTTTGGACATGTTCCACAAACCACTGACCTTTAAAACTAATTTTTCTTCTTAATTTGTGTACTTACACAAGAAAGAGATACTGCAGTAAATTCTGCAGGTTTTTCTGCACTCCAAACTGCTATGTAGGAAGTTCCAATGAACAATTTGCTAACTCTGCAGATATGCCAGCCAGAAGCATCCACACAGAATATATGGATCCTCTCAAAGATACATAAGCTAACACTTCTCAGCAACAAAGCTCACCAAAAAGTCCTGAGCCTTTAAAACTACTTTTTCTTCTTAATTTGTGTACATAGACAAGAAACAAAATATTTCATTTCACAGCTCTACGTAAAATCTTCCTTCTGTATGGTACTTGCATTTGTTTTATCTTCCTATATATGTGTAGCAGACTGCACATGCAAAAACCAGAAAACCTAAAAGGAGGACATTTTGTTTTATGTAGACAGAAGTGGTTATTAGAAACGGAGTTCCCCTTTTATTCTAAATATGGAATTTATCTCCTCTCAAGTCAGTACATTACTGCTTCTGGACACCAGTCTTCGATGCAGTTAGAACAGGGATCTGCCACTGAATTAAAAAAATTACTTGAAAGAATCCCTCAGAAAAAAAGTGTGATTTTCAGGTAGGTAGCATTTCCCTTCAGTTGTACTCTTCTAACAACATTTGCCTTAACATAGTCACAGAAAATATATAATATGGTAAAATTAACATTTAAAATAATCAGAGATTCACAATTTTAAATGTTCATTCATTATTAAACTCAAAAAGACACTTGTAAAAGATGCACTTTGATTATCTCCCAAATCAACTTATATCAGAGTTTAATGAAGAGAAGCTTTGCAAAACTTCATGAGATTAATATGCTTGTCTTTTGCCTGTTAATCCTACTTTCCTTAATATGCCTATTCTAAGGTACTGTAATTATATCAAGTCTTTGAATGAGCTTTATTTTCCCAACAAGTGGAATGTACACATAATTTCATTCTGCAGAACAAAGAAATAACTTTCTATATTGCATACATGTAAAGCTTCAAAATCATAATTAAAGGATTGGAAATGTAGATGGAAATTACAGTGGAAATTTTTTTAAGTGCAATCCTTTCATTGAAGCCTATTATTTAGTTTCATCTTCCAGAAACATATGACAGATGTTTTAAAAAAATAAATCTTATGCTATCATCAAGGATCTTGTTATTGCTTTCCAGTCACTCTCTCCCGCACAAATGGATCTTTCCAAATCCATTATCAGCATCACTTTCTTCTTCTGTGGTTTTACCAGTATGACTGTGGGAATCTGAACATTGGATTTTTAATACGAGTGATTCCTCATTACAAGAGAGACAGATTAACTATTCAACTGGGCACTGAAAACGATCCAGCTACTAATAACCGAAAAAGAAAGCTTAACATCTGTTGCCTGCAAGTCACAACTGCTGACATCTTTTTTTGCTAGATATTGATGTGGCTTTGATTATGCTTCAAAAGTTACTGAATGTTTCTTTGCAGCCTTCACAGCTAAAGAAACACACATACTAATGGGACAAGTTCATTCTGATTCTGGGTATATATAATCACACTTCATTTCAGAAAGCAAGTTTGAGATAATCTGTGTTCTCCTGAAGCCTTTTGGGACCTATGCTCACTTGCCCCATACTAACAGCAGGTTTAAAAAAGTGCAGCAAGAGAAGAAGGGTAGAATAACCATATCAAATCTCATTCAGTGTTAAGTGGATTCTGGTTTGACAGCACTTTGGCTTGGGAAATAAATTAAAAACTAAGTAAATATGGAAGACTCTGTCAGGGCCAAGTTAGAGTTTTCTGCTCATTCTAGAAAGCTGGCCTGGTGCTCTGCTGGCTGTGAGAGCTGCAAGTGCAGACACCACTAAAATGGAGGTGGAAGTCCCAGATTACTCTGGTAGTATTTAGCATCAGTAACGCAAAGTTCAGCACCTTTACTTGTTTCTGATATCTAAGAAAAACTCATCTTCTTTGCACAAAGCTACCTCTCACTTTATTAAATGCTTTTTTTTTTTTTTTAAATCTACTGCCACTGCATGAAGAGCACGAGTGCTTCACTGCTTGGTCGATTACTGACAAAATGGTGTCATTGACACCATGTTTCAGGAACATCTTTTGCAAACAGGGATTAGAAATTCCTATCAGTTTAATATGCAAGTTTGAAGAAGCAATAGGAGTTATAGGAAAGAAATGTGTGAGAGAAACTTTCATGAGGTGAGATATAAACGATACTGCCCTTTACTGAGGGCTTCTAGCAACAACCTGTATTTCCCATAGCCATCTCATCTTGATTACCCAGCAACCCTTCAAGAAATGTGTTCCAGTGAGAATCTATAGGAAAGATAAAGGAAAGAATTGGGATGTGTCCCATTTCTGCAGAATAGACTCGCACTGGCTCCACAGTAAGAACATTTGCAGGGGAAGAGTCAAGATTTATAATGGAGGAAGAAGATCAGTTGGTAAAGTGTTAGGGTATTTTTTCTTTTTCCCTGCCAGTCAGCTAAAACTTGATAGGCTTTTTACTTCCTAAAGTACAGGGAACAGTTTTCTCACATATTAAGAATAATCTGTAGAAATTACGCTCTCAGTATGGTTTGAAGAAATAAAATTAAACATGGGACATATGTCTGGTTATTAGGAATTTTTTTCTTGCTTGCACCTTGTAAAAGATTTGCAAGAGAAGTAAAGAGATGGATACATTTACCATCCTTAACTTATAAGTACAGTTCATAGCTAAATCAAAGGCCAGATTCAAATCTGTGTGCATCTTCGACTAAAGAAAAAGTGCAAAGCTGCCTTCCTGTCCAGTTAATTTTCTTCCTGTTTTTACCATTATCCACCGGGTTTCTTGCCATTTTAAAGATTAAAGAAGCCTTCCTTTTTCATCACCAAGTTACATTTGATTACTTCTGCATTTGAATCCTTTGAACAACCACTGAAAGCAGAGACAAATTAAAATAAAAACAACTTATCTTAAGCATCTCTGTCAATGCCATACTTTCCCACATCATACAACGAGCAAAGCTTTGCTTTGTCCAATTTTTGTCAGGCAACTTTTGCCACTTCCCCTAGGGACACAGGGGGAACTTTATACTGATAAATAATACCATTTGTCAGTTTTGTCATGATTTTAATCAAGTGCTCAACTTACATTTTGTTCACCTTACTTTCACTGAATCACATCCCTGTTATGCCTATCTGTATCACACTTATAATATTTGGGTTTTTTTCAGCAATCCCACATCTATCTGTATTCACTCTGTCTACTCCATAGCACACATTTAACCCTTGTGTGTGTTCTTCCTAAATACAGACTTCAGGGTTTGATATTCTGTTGATCTCCCTGCAGTTTATTGGAAATAAAATATATGCCAAGCACATTTCCAATCTTAATGATTATAAGTACTTAAGACACAGCCCAACAATTAAGCCTGAGCTGCATGTTGATATTATGTCTGTCAGGGTTTATGCTAAGCATCTTATATTTCTATTGTTCCTTGAAAGTTTCAATATATTTCAAGTTTAGAAAGGCTATGAATCCCAATCTGCGTGCAGAGGAGACTCAGAGGGCCCCTGCAGCAGCTTCAGGGAAAGGCTTGGGGTCATTTTCTTCTTCCTGATATGCTCATTTCAAAGAGGAAATGGGATGCCTGGAGGATGGAAAGAATATGGAAACCCTTCACTGCCTGTATGTGGAGTTGGGAGGACACTCAGGGAATTGGGAAATGGGAGAAACTCACCAAGCAATAGTGCACTGAAACGCACTTACATGTGTGCAGGCCTGATGGCAAAGCCAATCTGAGAGCTCCTCTGCACACAGTAGACTTGACCCATGCTACAACTCGCACATGTTCAGCTCAGGTTTGATGGATTTTTCTTCTGCCACATGTTCAATGTTCTCAGTTATGGATGAGTAATTTACCAGTACACATGCAGTGCCTGCCCTTAACAACCTTAGCCCTTGAAACAAAGGCATTTCCATTCATGTACATTTATACCTACACAAGTACATTTGGCTGTTCCAAGTTCTACTGTTTCTATGCTAAAGTTTAAAAATATTAAGACTAAAATAAATAATTACATAAAGTTTTTGAAACAAGGAAAAGGGCCTTATAAGACTTCAAATTACCTAGGACTGAATGCTGCACACACTATTTCCACAATCTTATCTCACAAAAGTGTTTCTTACAAAGTAACAGCTGCTGTTAATGCATTTATTTAATAAACATAATAAGTAACAACAAACATCTTTCATGAAAAGCAAACAAGCCTTACAGTGTGTTGTGTCCAGAAAACAGTCTGGTACCTTCTGTATTTTGAGCTTTTAATTAAGTGGAGAAAAGTTGCACATGGATGTGACAGAGTAAACAGCACTTGCCAAACAGCTCCAGCCTTCTCCATTAACAGCCACATTTAAAAGGCCAGTCCTAGATGATTCATTTGACTAACTGCTTATTACTAACATAATTTAGCAAAATTCTTGTCTCCCCTTAAAAGCCCAACTAGGAGAGAGATGGGAAAGATGGAGATGGGCCACAACTTGCCTTTTACAGTGCTACTGAACATGAAGTTCCCCTGACAGCTCAGTTCCTAAATCCTCAGGATGGATCCTCAACAACTGGGCTGGTTTTCCATACACACCAATCGCATACGCTCCTACCAAGCTCAAACGGTCCAAGAAACTTTAAAAAACCTGGACAAAATGCTTTTGTTTCAGAGGCCAAACAAGCATTTAGGAGTTAAACTTTACACCTATTCTGCAGAAAATCTTGGTTCATGCTGATACCACTCAACTCCCACTTATCCCTTCCCTGTAGGGAAATCATGTTATGATTTTTACTCCTAAAAGAACACAAAGGCCACAAATTGACTACATTTTCTAGATAAGACCACAGAATACATCCCATTAATTATCTGGGTCCTTATGTATATATTCATATTGTTTATTTGGGGTCAGATACCAAAACCTGACCTCCTTTTAAACAGCCACAGCCTGAGAACACACGTAAACAGAGTATTTACAACACAGATTCTGCAAAAGCTGTATTACCGATTGCTGTCTCCCTCAGTGGGGCTGAACAAAGCCAATTTTGGACTAAAATTTGACCAAATCTCTCTTGAGGGTGCATTTGAGCACCCTGAGCTAAAAATACTTAATTGTCCTTGTAATAACTTACTAAAACATCCTCAAAAACAAGCAAAAAGTGAGGGAGGCAAAGTGAAAAAGCTCAGTAAGATAGAACTGAAATGAGGCAATACCTTCACACGATGGCACCACCCCTCAAACCAACCATGCTTGTGCATTTAAAATACAGCTTTTACGGCTACTGAATTACGGGCCATAAGTCCACACATTGCCACTGTGTTAAGAAGCTTTTGTAACTGAGAGAAGTCCTGAGAGCAAGAAGCTGAGGTAAGAGACTAAACTAAACACAGACTCACAATCCTACAGCCAATTCAGGTCCAGTGGCAGCGCCTGCAGCTAACGGAGAGGAGCTCGGGGCAGTGTCGGGCAACGCAGCCGGGTGAGGGAGCAGAAGGAAGCCTTTTCTGAGAAAGGCAGCATGCTACAAGGCCAAACTTTAATCACAGCATAACTTGTGGGATGAAAATCACTCCTCATGCATGTCACTTACCCTAAAGGGCCCCTTAGGGCAACTCTTGTTAATGGCACTGTCAAAATAATTATAAAGAGAAAAGAATGTGTGTAAGTGTGTGTGTTCCTGTAAGCACACACACTCAGACTGCTGCTCTTTAAACAAAAAGCCCTGGACAAAAAAGCTTAATTTTGCTGTTCTGCAATGGGCTTGTAGATACATTGGCTTATGCTGCAATTAATCTCGCTTGTTAAGAACAGGTGTATGCTGACAGACAGCTTGGTCAAACTCAGGAATGTATTCAGGTCCTCTTTTACTGTTTGGTTTGGAAAAGAAAACACAAAATACAAATTGAGGAACGAAACACGTCACATTATCATTATCTTATAGTTGTTATTTACTTTTGATTTTAAAACAGACTACAATGCTACAGCCCCCATGGCATATCTGCCCTAGCCTGCACACGGCAGAAACATTTTGCCGAGTATTACACAGAATCTATCACAAGATACTGAAGTAACTTCCCTTTTTAACAATTTTACAGGAAAAATCGCTCTTATTAGTGCATTTCACAAATGAGTAACAGATTGCTGCACACTGATGAGAAAAAATGCTCAGGCTTTAGGGGTAAAGATAAGTAACTGGATGGAAATGGTGTGAAATTTCTTATGATAAAGCACTAGATAATATTTAATCTAGCAAATTAATAGTGCACACGCTATTTATCCATATTGACATGCTATGCATACCATGTTAAATGCTGAAACTACAGAACTATCCATGAAGTAAAGTTTAATTTAACTTCAAGCCCGACATTAGCAAGAAATAAGAGTTATAAACACCAATGAACAATTATTAAAGAAATGACGAATTAGTATAAATCAACTGCAACCTCTTTAAATTATCTCTTAACCATTTACCTAAAAGTAAATACTATACTATAAAGTGTTATATGCTTGCAGTGTGGATGAGTTAATATTTCAAAGATGATCCTAACTTTTTCAGCTCCTCACACCACTGCCTAAGTCTCAAAAGTCGAAAAACACGCCTCCTTGAATTTTTTTAAGTTTCCTATTACAGGGCAAAGACAAAAAAAAAAAAATAATTAAAAGCTCTCTGAAATGTTTAGCATTACACAATTTCATTTAATGCAATTTCATAAATTTTAAACCCAAACAGTATTTGTACACATACACATGATACTATCTATGGTGCTACAGTTTTATGCAAGATTTTGCGCAACAGTGTAGCTCCATTGGTCATTTCACAATTTAAAAATCAGTAATATTAACTGGCCTTCAGGCAGCAGCTCCTTTTGAATGAAAAATTTCTCACTGATAATCAGCTATATTTGAAATCTGAAGTTAAAATTGCTTTTTTTTTTCCCCCCCTATTTGTTTAAAGAAATAATTCTACCATAGTTTTAAAGTGTGGAATGAAAACATCATTGTTCTTTATTCTAAAATGACTGAGGTCTGGTAGGAATTGTAATTTTTCTTCATTCCTCAAATAATTTTTCTTTTAGTCTGAACATTGAAATTTCAGTCCCTAACCAGATGTTTTAGATAGCAATTAGCAACACAACGATAAGAAAACAAAACTAAAGAAAAGAAAGGTGATGACACTTGCTGCAAAACTTCAGTTGGAGCATCTGCTAGGATGAAAACTGCTGGCTGCCCAGCCCATAGGAGCTGTGAGAGTTCCTGCACCACTGAAGACAGGAAGGGCAGGAGATGACCCAGAGGGCCAAAATAATAGTTGTTCTTCCATGCGTTTGTTGAATTTTTTGCCAGAATAATGAATTCAAGATCCATACCTAAATTCTAGTTCAAATCTTCATTAAAAACATTTATCAAATGTCAAATCATAACAAAAAGTCTTTTAAAAAACATATATGTAGCAAAAACTGTAATCTAAAATAAAATTAGAACTTTCCTGTTCTCATCAGAGGTGTATTTAGTATTTTCACAATGAAGTCTTTATTACTGGAAACAAAAAAAAATCACTGGTTTGCTTGATTGGAAATGGAATGACATGCTCAATGTTGTATGAACAGATTTTTTTTTTTTACAATACCATGAACAGGCACGGAAGATGGAAGCCAAGACATCTGGCATCAAAAGGCCAAACCTTGTTGCAGCCTAAATAGGGAGAATTTCATCTCGGCTCTAGTAAAGCCCGTGAAGTGGTTCAACATTTATGATAATTTTTCCAGTTTCTGTGAAGATTTAGCTCTCCTGCCCAGATTTAGATATGTTTGCAGGTACCATTATTTTTTAGAGTTCTGAATAGGTTTTAGATGGTTTGGTAGTTCAAAGAATAAACAGTTACTTTTTTCAAAATCAATCACTCAAAGATCCATATATTAAGTATAACAAAAATATATTTTCCATAACATGAGTTACTTTTTACACATTCACCTATTGTTAAAATAACTGATTACGCTGCAAGCTATTAAAAACTTTGGAGTTTAATTAAAACAGAAGAGTAAACTTACACCGCTTATAAAAAACCCCTTATTAGTACTATATACATAACAGCAAATAGATCAAATGGAATATATAAGATACACTATTTGAAAGTCCCTATTTTTTTTCTTTTCTGTAAAAGAAATTAGAAAAGTATTCTTCAGTGTATATTGTTCTAATCACTAGAGTCACTAGAACAAAGAAAACCAACACGCACTGTTGTTAGTAGTTAAAAATAATGCTATTCCTACTTTGCACCATGACCTGAAGTGGAGTGAGGCTCCCCACCTCCCACTCCTCCAGCGCTGAGAGCTGAGCCACAATTTCAGTATTTTAAAACCAAAGTACAGAAACAGACACTCTTGTCTAATGTAACACTTGCATATTTTTCAGCAAACTGCAGTAAACAGAACTGTATTTCTGAAAGGATGTTAAAAATAGAAGCATAAGATCTTTTCCCACCTAGAATTGTATCCTTACAATTAAAGACTATTAGCTGGCATCCCTTTTAACCGTCAAACTCAGACAGTGGCAGTTCTACAGCCACAAAGAGAAGCAGTAAATGAGAAGAACATGTTACTACACTGCATTTGAGAAAGTTTGGCTCCAAGCTATGCACTGATTAATATCAGATCTCCTTCTTTACTTGCCTCTTGACAATCTTGTCACATCTGGCTGACAAATCCTTACAAGCTTATCCAAACCAAGGCAGCCCAGATCATGCTCCGGGAGTAGCTTGAAGGAAGCGGCAACACCAGCCATGCACTGATGTGCCATCATGAAACTAATGAAGCTGACTTCACTTGCAGACTGCAGAACACGAAGAAACACAACATGCCTCAAGGTTTTGCAACATAACACAGAGTTAGCTCACCAAAAGATAAGACAATCAGCTCCTGAGGTTCAACAAGCCAAGTAGTTACACAAATTACAGAAATTTATACAGAAATCTATTGAACAACAACCTCAGCTAAATGAGCACAATAAGCTCCAACTTCAGCTAGGATGTGAAAATTGACTGCCAAATGCCTTTCAAACAATGGTTTGTTTTAAATTAAAATAAAACCAGTTTATTTCATTTTCTCTCTCCCACATCCCCAAAACAACAGAATGTTGCCTGACTCCCAGGTTATCCAAACTGAAAAACATTATTAAAAACAACAACAAAAAACAACAACAAAACAAAGAAAAGGAAAGCGGGGAAAAACAGAGTGTCACTTTTAATCCACAGGATTTTACAGAAGGATAAACCACAGCCTGTGTGTTATCAGTAGCCCTCCCCTGGGTTAGCGATCTGCCCTCTCCTCATTTTTAAACCAAGGATTCATTACACAGAGGACTACAAGTATTTGGCCAATTAATAAACCAGAAAGTAAAATGCTGAATCTTCAGCCCATCTAACAAAACCTCATTATGCATGAACTGACAATTACACCATGTTTATTTTTCTATGTGATGAAAAAAAATAAATTAGTGTCTTGCATTCTGATGCACTTAACCTCTTAATTAGTGCAATATATTTAAAAAACTAGAGCCCCTCCATATACACACACAAACACCCTCTCATTTCCCCCCCCCCAAGCCCCCCCTTTCTTCCTTCCTTTCCCCCCACGCCCCCAAAATACAAACAAGCTGATCCTAAGAAAAGAATTACTGGTCTTATTTTCTCAATGCTAAATAGTCAACAATAAATTGTATATAAAGTGCACACATTAGACTGCACTTTAGTGGTGATTTCTAAAGAACTTCGTAGTGAAATTACATTGTTGTCTACTCTCCAGTGCATTTATACGTCATGATAATGATAATGTATCTGCTTAAAGCACTTGACTCAGAACACATCTGAGTCACAAATCACAGATTTTATTGCTAATAATGTATATTGAGGAATTGTACAATTAAATATTGTCAAGTATTTATGATTTACATGCTACTACTTCAATTGGAAAACAATTACACAAGTGATGGCTCTGCTTATAATCAGCCTGCAATTCTGCATTACTTACTGTAGAACAGAAAAGTCATAGTTGTTTACAGTGCACAGCAGAGAAAAACAGGATTTTTTTTACATAAACTATTTTTTACTTTCACAGTATCTCTTTGTAATTAAGAAATGGAGAGTACAGCTCCTTACAGATCTCATCTCCATTGTTCATTACCCAAAACAACACCATTGCAAGATTTTTTTTATATCTCCACAGTGCATAACCACAAGTAAAAGTTGCACAGTAAAAACACACATTCATATAGAACTGCAAAGAACTTTCCTTACCTCAGACATTCTTACTGTGCTTATGTTTCCAGAGCTATAAAACAGTTTCCCATTCCCTCAGTGAGTTGTACAAAGAAGTACTGGAAACACTCCTGCCTGTACAAGTACTAAGGCAGAACCATCACACGCCTCTTTACTCTTGTCTGACTCTGAGCACCTCAAGGTCTGATGTATGCTCAGGCTGTGCACAGGGGAGTGAAATAAGATCCTCCCCCTTGGTGTTCTCCAGACCTACAGTACGAAGTTGTGTCTGCCTCTCACCTCTGCAGCCAGCTCTCACCTCGCTGCCCCGGAGTGGTGTGCTCCAGCGTGCTCCTCCAGTCGCAGGGCAGTCCCCTCACAGCTGGCTTGAAGAGGGCATGACACTCATCTTTCACAGAGATTTGATCAAAAGGAGTCACGGAGGCTTGAGGCGCTCCTAATGCAGTGCGAGGAGATTCTACCTCTGCTCTGGCAGCCTAAGTAATGCATTAAATCAATGCAGCTGACCTAAGGCCTATTACAGGGTGGGTGTTTTTTTTTTTTTCCTTCTCAGAGTGTACAACTATCTGCAAATAAGCTATAAGGTACTTATGATTAAAATTACTTATTTTTAGTGTCAGAGTGTTGTTTTTCAAATTGCAGCTGCTGTGGTGTGTTTTTTTTTTTCTTTCTTTTTTAAACATGTGCAGATTTCAAAGGTTCACTGAGTGGGGTGTGTATTTTTTAAAGTTAAAAAATTTCCCCCTATCAACTTACTTTTGAGTTAGGGCTGAATTTTATTTCTTTTTATGAAGTTGAAGCTTCCTATTAAGAGAAATACAGGTCATAAAGACAGGAGAAGAATTACTTTCCAGTAATTGGGGCAAAATCTGGTTTCAGTTATTCAGGTGTTGGGTTGCATTCATGAGAGAGCAGGATTTTTGCCATGGTCTTTTCTCACCTATTTAAAAAAAACAACACAAAACCCCAAACAAAACACTTCTATTTACTCTACTTTTGCCTCCTCTAGATAATTTCTTGGCACTGTCCTAACACAGGAATACACTGTACTACACCCAGAGAATAGACATGAGCAAGTTGCCTTGAACTCAGTGGGAATCCTTGTAGGAACATACCAGGACAGTATTTGACCAGATGATTACCTGTAATCCTGTAGGAAAGGCAGCAGGAAATAAGATGGCTGCAGGGAGAAGACAGCTAATGTATTATTATTCTTGGTTAATTTGTTGTCTTCTAATCCTATTTACTATTTGCTAGATATATGCACAATGCTTAAAGAGAGAACACAACTTACATTTTACTAAATACTGAAGTACAATAAAAGCTAACTCCATGGCAGTAGCTGAAATCATGCCAGGATAAAGCCAGTGTGAAAACAGAATCTGGTCCCACAGAGCATGACCTGAAGCATCCTCTTTCC
>NW_009952711.1:9321801-9329294 GCF_000747805.2 Chaetura pelagica
AAGGTTTCTGCACCCTATCCCTTATTTTCCCCACCCCCCTCCCCCACGCCCCCTGAGCTATTGAACAATACCGAAAACCAGAGCGCGGGATTGAGTTTCATAGTACGGTCTGCCAGATACTTCTGCCAAAAAACAATGAAGTGTGAGAAGAGTCAACCACTGATGGCAGCTTGGTCCTTCCCCAGCAGAGCTCTGTGTGGGGGCTGCAGTGTCACCTCTGCCCCCACATCATGCCAGGGTGCTTCTCCCTGAGGCATGCAGGGCAGTTACACACCGATTCTCAGTGCTCTTGTAAGCTGTAGGAAAAAGTGCCTGAGAAGTCATGGCTGACATCAGGCTATTTGAGGTGATTCTTAACAGCAGCTTTTGAAAAGCGTGTGTTCTGTGATGAGGACAGGACCTAACTGCTCTCTCAGGATGATAAGTCAAAGCCAAAGGCACACCTTGTTACTAAAATCGTATTTCCTTCTTAATGAAACAAGCAGCGATATAACTAAAAAGGACTCTACCTGATTGAGAATTCTGCAACAAAAGCAGAAGAGTGGCTTAAGATTACATAAACTGCCAGAAGCTCTGAATTGACTTCAAAATGATAAGTGACTAAAACTTAGATGTGTGGAGAGCTGCTCTTCCCTCTAGCCAGTTCCCAGGAAAAAATCTACTTACTATCTGTCTGCCGTTTGCCTGGAAGATGATAATTCTTATTAAATGGGCTAACTATCCACAGCAAACAATTTAAGGCCAATTAATTTTTTTCCTAATTAATTATCTACCGAGAGTCTTTTATTTTAAGCATTATTTTCATTATTGGAGCTTTTTCAATGAATATTTTATGGGAACATATTAATGCCTTAATCTTTTTAAACTATTTCACTAGGACTGATTAGCAATTTTTCAGTGTTTTACTATCTGTGCACCTTTTAGTAAAACCCAACGATCTCCAGCATAATGTGACACGTGAGGCACAGTTTGTATCAACAGGTCAACTTCTAAAGAAATACTGGCACATTAGCAGCATTTTCAGTAATTGCAGCTGATTCATAGTGCTAGCTTGCTTGTACAGTTATCAAGATGTCTCTTGAAGATCAAAATGGAAACCAGAGGGTGACTCCCATACCTTCTACCTGCAGTAAAATCTAATGGAAATCTAGGCCCTTGTGGAAAGAAACGGGCGTTGAGACAGGGCACCAGGCTTGAACCAGAGGTCTTGGGCTTCATTTGGGACTCTGCCACTGAGGTGCTATTTGACCTCAGGCAAGTTACTTCAACTCCGGTTTCTATTTCCTTGATTCTGATTTATTTTGTTTTTAATTTTTTATCTATTTGAGTTGGAAGCTCCTTGAGGAAACCATGGAATTGTACTCCATTCTCAGGGACAGTGCTCAGGGCAAAGGAAAGGGGTCCCCAGGTCTGAACTCCATGTAAGTCATAATGTAAATACCTTGAATCACAGTGTAACAATGCAGCCCAAGGAGAGCTGCTTTCTCCTCCCACCTGCCCCAGCCTGTTTCTTCCTCTCCATGTCTCAGCCTGTGTGCTCAGAGCAGCATAAGCACAAGGGGACCTAGGGCAGAGTGTAAAGAGCTAAAACTACTTAACTGAATATGAGAGAGAAGAGCTCCAACACACAGAACTGAATGTAAACAAAAAGCTGATGCTTTTCTCCAGTTTTTAAGGATGCTTAAAAAATTTGTATTAATCCTAGGAAATCACTGCAATTGAGCCAGTGTGATACAGCACAAAAGCACAATACAATCCCCAGGAAAACATTTCTTCTAACTATTACATTTCAGTCATTACCTGAATTTTGCTGTTTGATTCCAAAAAGAAAAAACACCTATATAATTCTAAAAAGAATACCAAGAAACTAAACAAGCACCGACTGAACGTTAGGAGTAGGTTTGGTCTTTGCTGCTGTGCTCTCTAGGCAAACAGGTATGTAATGTCCCCAGCCACACACGGCCTGCTTCACAATTCTACCTGAGTGAGCTGCAAAACAGTGTTAACCTCGGTGTCCTGCCTTCTTGGCCTAAATTCCAAACATGTAATACTCTATGTTCCTCTTACTTAAGACAGTGCTGGCAAAGATCTTAGTGCTAGTTTAGTGCTTGCTCACTCACAGCCTTGGGGAGATGTGTGGATTGAAACTTGCACCTCTCAGAAGACACACGAAGTAATGGTCAGCTCTATGATCATACAGATGCCCGCTTGGTCACCTTTCCGGGAGAAAAGCCAACAGGAGTAGGAATTGCTGTCCAGGACTGAGGGGACACAAGATTTTGGGCAGGTAGAAAGAAGACACACCTCTAGAATGAAGGGAATTGATCAAGTTTCTTAAGGTCTGTGGAAGATCATGTAGGGCACTCTAGTTCTTCCCTAAGCAACAGAGAAACCCAAAGCTCTTGAGCAGTATTTCCAGATAGGCTGATACTGTGAGGTGGTCCAAGCAGATGATACTGAGCTATTAATTGTCCAAAACTGCTTTCCACTAGCAATTTAACCAGAATTCAAATGTTGATCCCTGTCTTGCTATTTAGGTCGCCTTTCGTGCAATCAGACAAAAAGAAGTCAATGATAAAAAGTTTATTTAATACTATCTGCCTTTGCACCCCTGCTGCTGCACCAATTTTCATCTGTTCACTGCACTTCTTGTTGTTTGTAGCTTAAAATAGAAGTGAGGTTAAGTGAGCACTGGCCATTACAAAAAGCTAGTATTTCAAGCAGTGTGAGGCAGACCCAGAAAGACATCATCAATACCAGGTTGTAGCACCAATCCACCCCTGTGAAATGCTGCCTTTCCACAGAAACAGTCACTGGGATCAAGAAACCCTGCAATTAACAATTATGAAAAGACCTGCCTGTATCGTAAGTTCCTTTTATATATTAATTATTGCTTTATGACATGACACATTTGTCTATGAAAAATTTGATTCTGTAAAAGTTTGCCATCTAGTATAGTTGTTTTTTTCCAAAGGCAGTTTCTCAGCATGAATGGTACCATATTATACAACATAGCTTAATCATACATTGCACAGAAAAATCTTAATATACTGATTGTAAACCATATTGCTTTAAAATGTGAAACAGAATAAAGCAAAGGACTTGGTTTGAGTCCTCTGTGCTAATCGCTACGTTTGTTCCTGTCATATCTTATTAATCTCTTTGCTCATTGAGCTGGTTCTGTTGATGATCTTCCTATGAAGCATTCCCCTGCTTCCAATAATTTCTATAATTGTGTATTTTGACTCTCTAATTTTCATTCTTTGCTGAAATATTTCTGGAGATGTATTAGGATCACCAGATGGGATACAATGCCCTACCTGACTTTTTCATAGCATTAACATGATTTAAATATTACTCTATTGCTCTCTTTAATGCTGTTCTGCACTAAGCAAGAGACACACAACTTTTAGAATACACTTCATGACAAACAGATAAATACAGCATTTTCCCTCTCCTAATGAAAGCAATAGAGTTAATCCATTGTTCATATATGCCATACTGGTGAGTTCATCCAGATTTGCGATAACTGGGCCTTTCTGTTCACTGCTTACAATTTCATTCCAGGACCTGACAGCATTTACAAGAACTCTAAATTACTTCTTTGCATGCTCTGCTCTACTTTGCATTTTTACAACAACATTTTTGCATTTAGGTAGGTTTCTTAGATTATTTTTTTTTTAAAGCCTTTCAGTTCAAAGTCTTAATGAGTCAAAAACATTTATCTTCTCTGCAAACAGCATTCCTTCTGTACTCTCTCTGCCTTCCCCAGCTTTTTAATAAACACCTTCTGAACCAGTGTGGATCCTGGAGCATCCAGCTAAACTATTAGCCATTTGCAAACTCACTGGTTGTTCCTATTGTTTGTTTTCTGTATTTTTGCAAGTTTCTAATTTGAAATTAAATACATTACCTTTCACCTTCTTGCTTAGTAGCTTTCTATACTTGGATTTCAGTATATACAACCAAGGAAAAGAAATTATAAAGACCTCACATAGTGACATGACATTATCATCTTTAAAATGTTTTGTAAAGCAGATCAACATCCACAAAATTCAAATACCAACAGAGCTTCACAATCCAAATCTGTATTTGTATCTAAAGCTTTCAAACAGGCCAAAAAAGCATCAACTTTGAAGTTGTCTCATCCATAGAAATAGAAACTGTGCATATATGTAGCAAATATCAAGAATGGGAAATTTGTTACAAAAATATGTATCACAATACATTGCTATCCAAAGTAAGCATGTTTAAATGATTTGTCTGAATTGGAACAATTTTCGGCATACACTAAAGGATTTTTTTTACTCCCTTCTCCCACTCTAGCTAACCCTGAGATATGAAAAAGAAAACTGGCTTACCCACTGACTCCTTTCTAAATGTTTTAACTACAACAGAATATTCAGCTTCCATCTAAATGGATGGCAAAAGACTGCATCACTTTGTCATGGCCAGATGTCATATGTACAAGATACCTAACTAGAGATACCAATCTGAAGAGTGAGATGGGAATGCTGAAGCAAGGACCAGATACCTAAGTGCTCTGCCCATCTTTCTTTGCATGGTTAGCCTACGAATGAAAATGCTAGCAGAGAATATGAACCTATAGACTTCTGGACTAGATGAGAAGGGTGTTTTCAAGTGAAATGCAGTTTTCAATTATTATCTAACAACCAAACAATAAGGGGAGTTGAAGTCTTTTGCTGTCAGGGGTTAAGGTGGGAGGCTACACGTTTCCCTTTCTGCACAATTCTACCAACCGCCCTCTCATCTCGCAAGTCCTGTGAGGAGTTTAAAACATTTAATTGCTAACTCTATTATTAAGGAATCTACTTTGTCAAACTGCAGCTCCTAACAACATTAAGTCTCTTAAAGCAAATCAGTTTTGATACTGATGTTTCTCAGAGGTGCAGCATTTAATCCTCAAATTACAACACAAGTTTTAACAGGCAGATTTTGTCTGTCACCGAGATTTAGTAATTAACAAAAAAATTCAAACCCCTTCCTAACACTAATGGTTTATCAAAAGAATACCAGTAATTTCAGTTAAGATACACTGATGAACCAGGCAGAAATACAATGGGGAGACACACGTGTTTATGCTATCTGATTGAAAGGGCTGAGACAGAATTCCAGAGACTTTGTGTTGTCATAAGAGGAAGAGTCAGGAACCACATTTGTGCCCCCAGGCCAAAGGGTGTGACATAGGGCCAGAGCTGTGCCGAAGTCAGAATAAAATGTCTGCCATAAAAACTGGTAGCCACTCACGTGGTTAAAGGAGAGAAGAGCTGGCAGTATGACACCTGGAACACTAATGCTGTTGGGTTATTTTCCAAAGACAATTGAGTCCTACCAATACAAGAGACACCTCACGTACAGTATGGAGCTTCACATTTATTTTCACAGCCTCCAGCATCTTCCTTTTCATTGTGTGTTTTTTTTCTTGATTTCTTTGTTTTGTTTTGTTTTAAGTCCTCCTTCTTTAATACCATGTAGTGGTTTTCAACTGTTTAAACTATGGCATATAATAGCCGATGAGTAACATAGCAGTAATACCAGCGGTGGCAATTTTGCTTTGTTTCATGGGAGTGTTAGAGTGTGAGAGAGATGACTAGGACATGTCCCAGTGGCAAACTGATAAAATTAAAGATGAATTTACCCTGCCTACAAGTGTTCTCAAGTTTTAATTATAAATATCACACAGATTAAAGAACACTTTTAAAAAAAAAATAATTTTTTTTTCCTCCCAGGCAATGAATAAAAAGCAAACATTCTATATTTTAAAATGAATTTTTGGATCAAGAATTATTGCAAAAAAATTATTACAGTTTATCTGTGGAAGATTTTTTCCCAAGTTCATAAGCTACAAATTTAGTATGGAGGCATGCTTACCAGCTTTCCCATTCTGCTGAAGACTTTTCTTACAACCTTATGCTTTAGCCAAAACTTCTATTCTCAGTTACCTTTTCCCATCTACATCCCCTTCTTATTGACTGGGAGGAAGAAATTTCAGTTCCTATTTTACCATGACATTCCAAGAAAACCTCCTCGAAATGGTCATCCACCCTCCACTTAGTAGACTCCTTTAAAACTGTCTCTTTTTAACTTAAACCAGACACGTGCTCATTCTCTTTATGCCTAAAATATATGTTGAACTTTGGAAGTCTACCCGGGAGTGAAAGCAGAAGGTATAGCAACATCCTGTAGTAGCAGCATCTGACTACCCCCTTTCCGCCGAGCCAGCGCGTCGATAGCAGGATGGTTTGCAGGGAGCTGCTTTCCATGGACAGCTCCCAGGTGACACCAGACACTGCTGCTGCTGCAGCCGCAATATCATACATCCTTGATTGAACTTTGATTAATTTTCCAGACTTTCACAGCCTGTGGCAAAAGGATCCACAGTGGTAGCTACAGCGATTAACTCCATCTTTTGTGATTTCTCCTTCTTCATTATGTTTGGGTCTTGATTGAACTTTGTTCCAAGTTAGTAGCTTTTGGCTATGGACAAGGGAGATCAGACTTTAGAGATAGAGTGCAGAAGGATAATATGTGAAAAACATGCAGTGAAAACTGCCTGGATAGTTGGTGGTAGCTTCGGATACACCTTGATGATGTGAGCAGCATGAAAAAAAGTGTTGGAATTCTGGCTAACACAAATCTAAACGATACAAACTACTGCTTTATGCAGTCACAGACCAAATATATTCCAACATTTGTGCACAGTGGATGCTATTTTATCACGCTGAACAAATTCAAACTTGCTACCTTCATATAATGAGTAAAATTACAATTTCTGGGCAAAGCAGAACTTTACAGAAGCACTTGTTTAAAATACATGAATAGTCTCAGTGATTTCCAAAGATTATTTGCAGCCTGTGCTGCTAAATGGTGCGAGCAACTATCCCATTATTTGTCTGCTCAATAGGACAACTTTACACTGTAGAGTCAACTTAGTGTCTGTTACCTTATCTAAAAAAGCAGTTTATCAACAGCTAGGACAGATATGACAGTTACTGGGGCAAAACTAAAACTGACAATACTTTACTGAAGATGTTACACTGAGCTTTCATTACCTCTCTCATTTTGGTCACAGAATGTGAAAACATTTTGCTAGTAAAAGGATATTTCAATTCTAATAAGATTAGTAGGCTAGTTTTCCTACTCTTTTTTTCAATTAATACTTGAATGTACAACTGTGATAAATTCTCAGAATCATTTATATCTAGTTTTATTGCCTGCTGTTGGTTATTTGCCAATGGTGGTGTACAGAAGTTATATACAGAGGTGGCTGTAGTGATCTGTAGCAATTTTTGCCAGAGCCCGCAAATGCTGTGTCAAAGTCCCTTTCAGAGCTTGAAAACTGAAATTAACTGATGGGGAAAAAATATTAAACTATTAAGGGTGATTCAAAATTCACTATGAATCAAAGATATACATGATGTTTCCATAACATCTGACACAATGAGGCTTTGTCCTTACAAGAGGCATTCTGG
>NW_009952711.1:9329773-9351300 GCF_000747805.2 Chaetura pelagica
ATTCCTGTGATTTAAGCAATAATAGATTTGTCTCTGTAAAGCTTTGACTTATATACTATTGCACCTCCAGTACAGCCAACTTTTGAAATAATTGAAAATCTGGAAATAAAAGCAACCTTTTAAAAACAAAATACATACATACATACCCACACATATATAAATAAATATAACTCTTCCTTGCTTCAACCTTTTTATTCATTGCCAAGAATAGCTGGCTGAGGAATCGGCATCTGCCACGAGCTCTCATTTATTTTCCGATGCTGCCTTGCCCCATTGCCCAGGCAGTCTCCGCAGTTCCCCTCCTCTCATCCCCTCCCAGCTTTGCCTTTCTCTGAACCCAGGATACAGAGCAGCCTTCCAGCACAGAGCCCTTCTCCACTTACAGACATCCAGGCTTTCCAGCCCCTTTCTCCTTTTGCCAATCCCTGTCTCACTGAGCTTTCTGACAGGAGACTGCTTAATACAAAAAACCAAGAATCTGTGCTACCTGGTATTTTTTAGCAGCATTAGCAACAGACTTTTACACTGGAAATACTAGCTTAAATGTGTCCAGACTGGAACTAAACTCCAGCGCAAGCTGTATCTCCTCTGGGTGATCTGGACACTAGACTTGGGTAACTTGGCTGGTGTGCTTATTTAGACAGCTAGTGAGTTTGGGAACTAAACTTGTGAGAATGTTTGAATGTTGCAACAGGTAGAAGCAATTCAAGAAACACAAAGTTGCTATGAATAAGTGTTGCGTTTGCTACTGAGTGCCTTCAATGCTAGCAACCATGCTGCTTGAAATGAACATGCAAAAGCCTATATTAGGGTGAGACCAGAACTACCCTCTTCATAATTCCTAAGTACTGGACTCTGGGCTCTCCCTCTGCTAATACCCTGGCTTAAAATAATAGGGGAGTATGCATAGCATGAAAAGTGGAAAAGAAGAAAAATGCTTCAAGACCAACTACTTTATAGTGGACACTTGGGAATTGCTTGGATGAATGCCAGGCCTAGAACAAGGTGCGAAATCATACAATTAAAAGAAGGATGGCAGGTGTAAAACAGAAGTCTCTTATGGAGCAGTGGTTTGGGGTAGAATATCTCCAGGAAGCTGACTGCCAGACCGACACAGAAGTGATTGAAGCAGGGTGCCTGGCAGGATTACCACAAGGAAGTAATGAGCCTTCAGGTATACTAAACACACACACAGTTTTGTGTGACTTTTCACAAACCTCCTTTTTTCTTTTATGTTGTCCTAATGTTTAAATAAACCATACGGTGGCAGTAAGAAGGAGCCCGAGGCTCCTATAGAGAAGAGCTGAATGGTCAGTACCTTATGGAATGTAATGGTGAATGTACTGCAACAGACTGTATTGGAGCAGCATGGGGTTAATGGGAGTTCAGGATTAGTTTTGATGCCTTTTTCAATGGCTTGGACAGGTGTCCCCTCCTGCTGAGGGTCTCCACAAGCTAAAGGAGTTTATCCTGCCTCTGCACAGCCAACATGACTGGTGTTGCTTCCTTCAAGGGAAGCAGGATCAAGCCCTCTAACAGTGACTGTGAGGCATTTTTATTAGTCCAGCCACATGCCTTGCTCCAAAAGACCCTGGCTTGTCATAAATTTTTCTGCATTAAACTCTTCACCCAGATATGACTCTACCATACATGGCTTGCCCAACAGATTATTAAGATAATATTCTTTTTTAAATGTCTCCTCTACAAGCAGGAGATGCAGCTGGCATCCAGCCTCCAGTAAAGGAGAACTCAACTTCTACGTTGATGAGACAAAAACCTGAACAGGGAAAAAACACTAAACTCAACAGAACCATTTAATGCCAACTTCTTTCAGAATCATACTAAAATGATGCTGTGAAATTATCAGAACAATCCTTATTAAAAAACTGTTGCAATTTTAATAGATGTTAGATACTTGGTGTGATGTTTAATTTTCTCTATAGTAAAGAAGGACTACTAAGAAGGAGATGCCTTTTTGATGCCTGAATATATTCAAATCCTCATTGGTATAAATCAGTTTAGTTTCAAGAAATGCAGTTTATACTGGATCTGTAATAAATTCCATATACCTCTGAGATGATTCTTTTCAAATAACTTCAATGCATCTTATTAAAAAAATACCAAGAAAACATCACAACCCTCACTGTAATTTTGGCATTACCTCCCTTTTACAAACTGGTAAATTTGTGATTTACCCAAAGTTATACAATAAACCTATGACAGGGCCAGCCTGTCATTCAGTCAGCTCTGTGCCTTCATCCTCCTCCAAAGAACAGCACTTTCCCCTCACCACCATTTTAGCAAGACCTATTGTTGTTTATAAGAATAGCTGAGTATAGGTACAATCCCTGCCTTTACTTTCCTCTATAGACTTTGAAAGAGATGTCTTTGTGCAGAAACATCATATGATACTGGCGAGTGAAGAGAAATAGCAGAGCCTTTGCAATACATTAAAAAAAAAAAAAAAGCTTCTTTAGAAAGCTCTAAAAACTCATTTCTGGCCATACAAATTGTGTACTCTGTTTATCAAGATGCTTTCTCCACACTCCAAACTACAGTATCTGGATGACATTCACTGGGAAGCATCAGCCTCACAGAATGTGAAACACATGTTTACAAGGGAGGAGGGATGCAAGCTACTTTTATATACAGAATTTGTGATGTAAATAAGCCGTTGGCAAGCCAGTTTGTGACAATGCCAGTATTTGGTGCTTCTTGAGTCTAATTAGAAACTGCTCTGCATGGTCCAACCATTAGCAGTGGAACACGTTGCTTATTTTACGTCGCAATTGAAGTGTTGCTGAAGTGTTGCCTCACACCTAGCCAGTCACAATTAGAAAAACTGGCACAGGGAGCTTAAGTAAACAACAGTTGTGATCCAGAGTACAGCAGATACCTACTTGATTATCCCTCTAGTAAATACACACAGTTTGAAACAATGAATCTTTATCAAAGACCTGCAGTTTGCAAACCTCAGGTGACTGACAACTGCATCCAGCACTAGAGATTACTGGCTGGCCTCTTACAATATATACTAAGCTCTGAACATCCAGTTAACTTCAAAACATGTCTGACAAATCTATGAGCTGATAAAATAACAGTAATCTTGGAAAAAGATCGTATGCTTTTTCTCTCTGCAACCATACTGTTCTCTACCAGGAAGCACAGCTATTACCCAAGCATACACCTAGGTAGAAACAGAGGGGACACCAGGTCCAGCATCCTGCTGTGATGCTTTAGGCCAAAACACCCCCAAATTACCTATGCCAATACCTCGAAGCAAGTAGTTGGGCCACAAAGCAGGAGTGACAATTGCACTGATCTCCTTTAACTTATCTGTAAGCATTTATGATACTTTTCCTTAATTTATCATCACTACATTTTAAAAACAATCAACTTGACTTTCACTTAGTATTAACAGTAAGAAGACTGTCAAGTTCTTTTCAAGTACAATCTGGCAAAAATAAATAATTGAGCAGCTCTTCTTTTAGGTCAAACTGCTAAAACAGTACTAAAATTAGCTTAGTTCAGATTCAGACCGTTTCTTTAAAGTTAAATTTAACCATAATAAGTATTTTTAAAACATTAACAATCTCAAGTGACTTGTGCGTCACTTTTAAATTTTCACCCTACAGATGAAACTGCACAAAGGATGTTTATGAAGCTGTAATTAAAAAACCCCAACAAATTAATAAACCTCAACCATAGGAGAGGAAGGTTTTCTCTACTTCTTGCAAAAAATTCTCTGGCTCCTCAGACAACAAAACTCATAGGCCCCATGAGAGCACAAACATCTTTATGTCTTGTTTTAGCTGTTGAGGAAAGGCATCCAATAGACATTTGAAGGGCCTGCAGACAGTGAGAAGGTGTGTGCACTTTCATACTGTGTTCCACCTAGCACCCAAATCTAGCTCTGGAGAGACCAACTGTTGGAAAACGTTCTTCATTCACAGCACACTCAGCTCCTTGCTTTCCCTGATCCTGCTGAATTATGATCTTATTCAGGAGGCGAAAACAAAAAAAGATGGCAGCTTCAGTGATGTGCACACCTTCACACGTGAGAACTAAACTGAATCCACATGGAAACTGAACTGAAGCCTACCAGCTTTCACTTTTACATGGTGGGACAGTTTCCAGTCATTATTTCTGAGGTTAAAGCAAGACAGTAATCTATCCTGTTTTAAAATCGTCTGTACTGTGTTTTGTGAAATTCATTCTGCTGTGCAATGATCTTGTGTAGAAGAGTAAGGAACTACAATTTTTAAACACCAACATCTTATCTTTGTGAAACAATGATGATTTTTACTTGTAGAAAATTTATTTAATCTTTTGTGTGTGTGTGCAGAGAAACAGCAATACGCTATTGGAACAAATGTCACATGTTTCCTTCTTGTCTTACATAGCCATGCAACTCATTTTAGGCACTTCTTTCAATTACACCTGGATTACCAGTGGTCAGAAGAGGTGATAACAACAGGAGGGTCAACTTGAAAGTGAAGCAAGGCAGATTTTGGTGAACCATTAAAACCTTTGTTCTTCTGCTTGCTTATTTTACCATCTGTAAAAGAAACCAAGGACTGCTGTCCACTGCAATCACTGCATTTCACATCTCCATCACTTATAAGGTAGGAACACCTGCTTTTTAATGTCTGGAGACAATAACTGACACTGACTATGAAAGTACACTGGAAAAGGGACATGAAGCCCTGAAGAGAAGGAATTACAATAGTGATGTATTTGACTTGCAAGTTTGCTTTATTTATTTATGAGGTTTTTTTGGAAGTTCACTTCCTGCACACCTCTCAGCCAAAGCTCTTTTTGGTTTTATTTATGTGCTACAACACATACACAGTCCCCTTTTAAAATGAATAGGTGTGCTGCAAAGCACACCCCTGGGCAGCTGTTAGTACCCCAGAAAAGTCTGCATTCTTCTGTCCTCCTGCTGCTTCTGAAAAGGCTGCTGAAAGGCATGGGTATCTATTTTAACATGCAGCATCACATTAAGAGGCTGATAACATTCAACTATGGATCCATTAGTCAGTGCCTGACAAAGACAGGGGGACTTTATGCAACAATCTGGCTGAGACTAATTTCAGATTAGCTAGGAGAGATTAGGGTTTTTGGCTAGAGAAGTATTTGGAGGATTGAGCAGGAGCAGTGCCTGCTCTGCATATGCACTGACTATTCTTTGTTTAAGGGTTTATATATACCAGTGTTTGTTTAGAGAGCTGCCTGTTTATGGCTGAGGAAGAGAGGATGCAGATTCACCTTGCCTTGGTCACCTCTATACAAGATTAATGCAGTGCATTCTTCTTAGCTGGGCTGAAAGTAGAGCAGGTGCAGAAAAGCATCTGTTTTCCCCCGGAGCAGAGAGAACCTATGCGAGCAGGCAACACCTGCACACAGGCCGTTCACTGGGTTCGGTGACTTCCTGGAGCCATTCATTGCACTAGAAAAGTTTCTTCCAAGTCCTGTGTAGCTTTAGACTCAATCGTAACCAATATCCTCACACTGAAAGTACTGTCACAGCTATTAAGATCTGCCAGGAAGCTCTTGCTCTAAGACTGAGGTAAGATCTCCTGGGACTGGCAGGCTCTCAACTAATAGTCTCAGCCTTTGAAATACATTCCCTTTGGCAGCTTCCCAAAGCCAGATGCTAATGACCTTAGGCATGATGCAAGACCTTTTTATTGGTGTAATTATTATTTTTTTTAATTCCTGAGGTAGCAATGAAGCCAGAGAGTGTCCATTGTTGCATTCCAAATAACCACCTCACTTTTGCAGACATTATCTGAATCAATTGTATACGTAAAAAAGTCATTCATTTGGTTGCATTCAACAACAAAAGTTGACAAAACCTATTCTTTTGAATGGGCAAATAATTAACTCAGCCACCTCTTTCTAAAATTCAGTGGGCTGTATCTGTTCATTTGCTCAAGGAACCTAGGCAGGTATCAGCATCAAGCTATGGTTAAAGGTTTAGAAAACAGCTATTACATTAGCTGTTATGTGGAAATGAGGTAAGAGCATGAGCTCTACAACTGGAGCCAAAGGATGGAGACTCTCCACATATTCCAGTGCAGGCTCCTGCTTTCTGTGCATTAAAGAAATGTAACCTCAGCTGAGCAGTGGGGTTATACCGGACATCCTGTACTTGGCTACGAGAAGTGCCCGGCACAGTTTGCCACGCTAATGGTAGGTAAGCTCTTTGCAAAGGCTGTCCCCAAAGACATGTCTGGGGACTTGTCCTACCCCTGCTTTTATGCTGGCTGCAAGAGCTGATGTAGCAGAGTCAGGAAAGCACTCCCTGTTAATATTCTGTCAGGCGCTGCTGCAGTACTCTAGGATTCTTGATCAGTTGCAGCACTTTACAGTTCAATTGTGGATATGTTCAGAGTATTTCTAATGATCTATTATTAATTGCTAAGAATTACATTCCAGTCTTAAATTCAGAAGGGAGAGCAACTGTGCAGCTTTCAGCTGTCAAGGACAGTAATTCAGTACTTAAATCATAAGTGTCAGAAATTGTAAGTGGACTGCTTTATACTAATTTGCATAGTGAAATCTGTAAATAATGAAAGAAAAAGAGAGAAAGGACATTTAAGCAAGCTGGTATCACTAAACCAGCATACAAGTGATTAAATAAATGAAATAGAGATGTGCTAGTGTATTTTAGAGATAAGTGAGGACTAGAAGCTCACTGCAAAGTGTAAAGAAACTGTACATGGAAAAGGTCAAATAAAGGGGAAAAACTTAAGATTTTTCAAGCCAGATCCTTAATATACCTCAGAGGGGTACAAGACCATTTCCCGCTTACTTGGGCTTTGTCCTGTGTTTATGCAAAAGAAAATGACCATGTTAACTAGTTTGTAAAAGAAAGACCTGGTGGATCTGCAAAATAGTCTGCTGCTTGACTTGTCAGTTAGGGTATGCATTCCATGGCTGTATAAAGAAAATGGGGGGTGGGGGGGAAGGAAAAAAAAAGAGAGGACTGGAAACTCCACCTGGATGCTATCAGTCTTGCCCAAGTAAACAGTACTGACATTAGTGCTAGCCTGCTGAGTGGTACAGGTTAGGAAGGGTCACAAAGGCAAAATGGTGCCCAAACGTGCCTTGAGGTAGAGATGTTCTGGAATCTGTCACAAAAGGAGAGAGCTGAAAGCTCATTTTATCTACAAGTCATTTAATTTTAGAGTTCAAAACAATTAAAGACATTGAAAGAATTGTACAAACATGGATTATAGCAAGACAGAAACAATCTCCTTCTCATATAAACATGCACTCAACTACATGCACACAGTGTGATAGGTATTGTTCTTGAGCTAACAGTGCAGCACATTCATAAACTAGCAAGGGAGATGCAGCAAGAAAACAAATCTTGGAAATTTTCCTTATAATACTAAACAAATACACTCATGTGACACAACTAAGGATTCCTGTTTCACATAAAAAAAAGACAGAAAAAAGCCACACAGTAATTTAATCGCCACATCTCAATAGCTAAAGAATTTCTTTGCTGAAGTCCCTCGAGATAAACTTTCTTTTGACACTCAACTTGTTAAGTTGCACCCAAATCTGCAAAGCAGAGAAATTACTATTTCTGTGTATTAATCACTGGGTTGTAATAACTGTTGCATGAGGATTTTTTCCCCATAGCTTTAAATTCAACTAAAAGCCTTACCAAGGGAAACAGTGTGAAATATTTACTCACTTGAACTTTCTAGTTCAAGCAACCCTAAAACTACACTTGAAAATCTCAACTCCTGAAAAACAATTTTTACCAGTGATGCTTTTTTGTAAGAAAAGCCACACAGATAAAAGATTTTTCCTAATACCACTTCCAGTTCCCTCTCAATGCTTTAGTCCCCACCAAGGAAACAGAGCAAAGCATGAATGATACTTGCAGATGGTATTAAGTAACAAGATTCAAATGGTTCACATATTTTGATAATCTACAACCAGTGTAGGAGGCTATGACTAACTTGGAAATAAAATGGTTAATACATTTTAAACACCAATCCTTTTCCTGGCATGTTCAAATAACACAGTGAAGAAAAAAAAAAAAAAGCCTCAACTGTAAAGTGAAGTTCTGAACTAATTTTACTTCTCCTACAGCATGCCAGGAAGTGTATTACATGCCATTGGCGAGATACCAAACCTGTGACTCTAGGGGGATGACTGAAGGAATCCTCACAATTCTTCATCTTGGAAATAAGTTCTATGCTGGAAGGAAAAGCTCTGTAACACATGACATCTGGTACCCTTTGCCTTCTTTTTATGAAAAGGGAGAACAGAGAGGGAGGCTGCTTCCTCATATATAGACCAAGACAAAGTGGGCCAAAACCAACTCAGCAGAAAAAGCAACTCAGATGATGCTTTTCTCGCCCATTTACATCTCAGTAGAAAAAAGGCATTTCCGTAAGTCTTGGTATCCATCGGAGCTACCTCATATTTTTAATCAGGAATCCTATTAACTTGGAGTGTCATTTGGCCCATTAATTGCAGGAGAATAGCATCTAATTGCATTGTAAATGGAAAGGGTTATGCTGAAACCACTGTACTGCACTGAACTCAACTCTCACCTACTGTACGATTTTCATGTTGAAATATAATTTGTAATGCCTTAAGCAAAAATAAAAACTATGTAAAACATGGAAGATCAAGTATTTTATTTACCTTGAAAATAACTAAATAAAAGCTCAACTGAAATCAGTATTATAGCAAATACAGAAAATCCAGATGAGAAGCAATTACGACTTCAAGATTACAGAAAGGATGTTTCAGTAATTCTTTGAGAAACACTTTAAGTAGATGAGAAGGACTAAAATACAAATAAGAGTCTTATTTAAATCGGTAAAGAACTGTCTACCATTCATTCCCACTGCCCCAATAAACTATCCTACCTATTCTGTATCCTGCTAGGAGTTGAAGCAGAAATGGCTATGAGCCAGAATGAGTTAGCCCCGAGGAAATTCCTGCAGAGTAGCAGGAGGCACGTTGAGGACGTGGCTTGAGCATTTCTGCATTCCAGCTCTCAACAGTGGCTGTAATGACCTAGCGGGGCCATCTGCAGCCACACTTCAGTTTGGGCAGCACCCAGGCTGCTGTAGCCTGGGGTGCAGACCAAAGTACCTCATTTGGCTGAGGACACAGATACCAAAGTGACATAAAGCTCCTTTCTTTGTATGTGAAGTACTGCACTGATACAGTGATTTATTTGGGTCATTCATTAAACTGCTGAAGGACTTGCCCCATATAAGTTAGTGTTCAAGTCTTGTGAGACAAAGAATATCTCATTTATACACCTATAATGATAGGAAATCCCTAGCATAATAAAAATAAATAATTTATATCATAAGGTCTTGCAATACTATTGTAACAGTTTGTTCTACAATACAGCAGTAAAAGTTACTAAACAATCAATGTTTATTTTTATTATATAACCTAGTTTGTATCTTGACTGGGGTCTATTTTCCTCAGAGTGCAAATATTTAACTCCCATTAATGTGAACAAGAGGTTACCTAGCATGTACTTTGGTAAAAGAATAAAAACTTACTTTTAACATTAATCTTAAGCAAGCTTTCAACTTGAAAGAATTTCAAGAGTACCTTGTATTAACACTATCTTAATTGCTTTGAAATCTGGATTTTGCATGAAGCATATACACAGATGTTAACTTTATGTTAACTCATGTTAACTTTAAATTGCACATTTTAGGACATGATTGTTTGCCACCTTTCTGTAAATTGCATAGCAATTGTGAAGGTACTGTTAGCAGAGACAATGACGAAATCTTTTAAGAAACCTCTCAATTTCCAAGAAAGTTTTTTTCCCTAGCCTTGCCTCACAGAGGAAAAGTAACTCAGATTTTTCACAATAGGAATGGTGGAGGAAATTCCTATTATATTCAAAAAAGAAACAACTTTTTGGCTTTGTCTATTTACAGTTTGGGGAATCTCCTTGTTCACTTAAGCACTCTCACCGAGGACAGTAAGGTAGCATAGATATATAGTGCAAGTAGAATCTGGCCCTTTTCATTTTGTGAAACTGCTTTGATCATGACTCTCTCAAGACATTATTTTAAACTAGAATGCAATTGACCGCTATTGCACCATATGTTCCTTATGTGTGAGCTCTGTCTTGTTCATTAATTTTTATGCCACTACTGTTGGAATTCAGCCAGTGTAATGTGGAGGCAATTAGCAATGTCAGAGTGTTCATGCCAGCATATAATGAGAGAGAGAGAGAAAAAGAGAGAAAAACAGGGAGATTATACTTCCTGCTACAGGCAAGAGTCCTCTTCACAGATTTTTTTATTTTTTTTTTTTCCAATGGTATTTGAGAACTGAAAAACCTAATAAAAACAGACAGGTGACAAGAAATAAAAGTCTTGTTATAGAATTCAGACTTACTCACTTATAAAAGCTCTCCTATAGCTTTTTAATATGTTCACCTATTTTCAGAGGATGAAACTAAAGATGCCTTGTGGCCTGATGACCTTGTCTTCCAATCTTACAAACACTGCAGTCTGCTTTAGCTCCTTATCAAAATGCTTAATTTTATCCTACAAAAGAAATGCATGCATATACTAGAATAGAAACACACATTAAATAATAGGATGTTCCTATGACATAGCATTTACTGACCATCTGTGGGTGGGAAATCTGTGGGTTTTTGTTTTCTTAAAATAAGAACTATCACTGCAAACCTTGCCATTTGATCTATGTATTTTTCCATTCTTGTTGCTGTTTGTGTTCTTTAAATTTTTGAGATAAAAAAGTCAGATATATTCCCAAAGTTCCAAGAAGTACGGGAGACCTCACTGAAGTATCCACCCACCCCCATTCTAAGTGTGCACACACACAGACATCTCCTCTTCCCTTCCAGTGAGGAAACCGGCCAGTTTCACAACCTAGTTTCTACCTTATCTTAGGATACAGACATTTGTAACAAATATGCTGCAAAAGTTCTGCAGTATTAGAAATCTTGTGCCTATAAATCCAAAAGAAGAACTCCACTAGAATGATCTCTCTCACAGTATCTTCCTGTTGAACTCCGTATTATTCTCCCACGATACAGAAGACAAAACAAACACTATATACACAGAAACCCCTTCCTAGTTCCAGACTTGACAGAATTTTGTTGTTCTTGTGTAAACATCTAGAAGTATGTTTACAAAACAGCTAACTCAGAAAAATCTGACTAATCAGGAGAACGGCTCAAGCTGCAAAATCCAAATCCATATTCTCCTATACATCTTTCCACTTCACATCATAAGTGATTCAGATCCAGCCTTGGGTTTCACAGTCCATTAAGGAGACGGACAACTCCAAAGTTTGCTGGGGACACCATTTTCAGTTCTATAGTGTTTAATGGTTTAATTTTCTATTTGCCTGTGAAGTCATTAAGTGCCTCTGTGCTAGTAATATGTGATTAAGAGATACCTCCCAGTGCAATAATTTAAATACCAGTTACAATAGCATGGTGCTACCTGTGGTAAGGGTCTTGTGGCTTAGTGGCAGCCTTTTACTTGAAAGCTTAGCAAGCATATAAAGGCAGTTAGACTAATCTACCTTAATTCCTACTGGATATTCATCCTCGTTACAAAAATCACAGCATTTTGCCAGCTTTGTAGCATACAAACCTCTTTAAAAAATCCCACTTGGAGGTTAGCAAAGGCATTACTGCACTGAATTAATAGACATAAAGAGCCTGATCCAAAGCCCACCAAGGTCCAAGTCTTGGCTTTTCAGGCTGAGAAGAAATATATGCAGTTTGTCAGTACGGCCTGCCTATGATCCAGCTACTGCCATTAGTTCAAACTTCATGAGGAATAGAAATCAGACAGAGTGTTAAGTTTCCAAAGTAGCTCAGAGAAGTGTTAAAAACTTTCTATATTTGAACACTTCTAGTGAAACTTAGAAAAATCTGAATGTTTTGGTAGTATGACATTAGAAAGCTCCATTGAAAAGCTGGAATTAGTACTTAATTTGAATTAAATGGGGCAATATTTTGTTTTCAGAGTACGTTTCTTTTCTCCAATTCATTCAGACAATTATATTACATATTATATTTAACACTGAAAAATAAGTGGAAGAAAGCTTGGAACTTCCAAAAAGCACAGATTTCTGCAGCTTAGCATCTTCCTGATGTCTGTTTGTGTCTTCTCCATTGGATGCAGCAAGAGACCTGCACAGCTATTTAAATCAAGAGCAAACCCCATCTTTGTATCTGAGAGAAATAAAATCATATCTAGTCACTACTGAACATCTACTTATGCAATTAGTAAGGGGACAAATCACATGCTGGCATAAGTCCAATGAAGTCAACTAAATTATCAGAGCAATACAGTTTAACTAATGGGAATAAGCAAAGCCTTTAAATTTGAAAAGTATGTGCTTCGCTGACTTTCATGTTGTTTGCAATAATAATACAGGAGAGTTTCACTTTAATTGCATGTTAAGAATAGAAAAGAAAGGAGAAGGCTTAGAGGTCAGTCATGAGGTGATTGGATTAAGAAACAAAACCCAGCACCACTGAGTAGCGGGGCAATTCTTCAATCAAATGGTATTAGAACAATTAACATGGTCTCTCCACTGCAAACTAATCCAGTGATTTCAGTTTCCTCTGCTGGTAAAGTTTTGGGTTTCTTTTTGAAGTAAGTGTTTACATGTAGCGTGTGAGACCAATTTAGAAAAAAAAAAAAAATAATAAATTTTTATACCTTTACAGAAACCTCATGTGAGTACCTAGATTTTGTTCTTATTAGCAAATGGTGTCTCTCAGGTATTTGCATCACAATTCAACAGACTGGCCTGCATCTGATCACTCAAGAAGGGGACAATGAACTCTGCTCACTGAGCCTGTGCAGTGTCTGTCCTGTGGCTCTCCTCTTCCAGCTTCAGCCCCCCAGGCCCTCCTCCCTACAAGGCACCTAATCTGGTCAGACACTGGTGACACAGGGAGAGGCTGTACACTTAACATGAGGTATGACAACAATGCCAGCTACAATCACAAACTTGCCCCAACTAATTCTGCTTCTGACATAAATTGTGTACGAGGCAGAGTTGGCAGGAAGCAGTTTCATGGGCAAATAGCAACAAGGGCAGCAGAATTTCATTTCTGAAGCAAATCTCTACTTCCTGTCCTTCTCTAGAGCTCTCTCCAAGGCCAAGGTGCTCATACAGGCACAGATAGTACTTGGTAGCAGAAAAGATACCTCCTAACATGTAATGTGTAAGCCTCCCAGTTGCCATAACATGCATATGCTGTCATCCTGTCACCTACTTGAGACAGCACAAGTCTCCCTCAACTTAAACTAATAGGTATTTGATATTTAACTGAAGATTCCCTCCCAGCTGTAGATCTGGCACCAGGGATTCCTCTCTTCTCGAGAGCCACAACCAATGCACACCCACCAGACACCCTGTATCTGTTCAGACAGGCTGGCTGAACTCCAATCACTTATTCCCACTGCAGGATTTGGTTTATCAGCCCCCCCAGCAGCACTGGACACTACCAGCGGCAGCATGCCAAGCAGTGTGGCTGTGTTCCCAGAGCTGCTGCCTAGGAACTGTTGCTGCAGAGGTGCCTACACCTTCCAAATCTATACTTTGGCCACATATTCAAGCTTCCTCCCTCCCAAAAGTGAGGACCAGAAGGATGCTGAATTCCAAATATGAGCTGAAACGCTGAGGTAATCAATCAATTTCAAGAGATGTCCAAGGCACAAACTGATGTAGTTACGCTTTAACGTGAGCCACAGCAGTTGCTGGCAGAAGAAAAGAAATCCTGGGTCCAGAGGTCATCGTTTTGCCCACCGTTTTCAGAGGAAGGAATTACTGCATTTATGCTCTGTCGTAGTACTGAAACGGATCTGCCATGCACTTTCAAGCACACCACCTAAAATTTCCATACTGTCCTTTTCTTATATAAAAGATGAATGACCTTATCTATCAACTGGCCCACTGATACAGCAGAATTTATTTGTTGTGAAGGACTCCACATCCTTTAGGCTAAGGAGGTGTATATGTGTAAATTTTACTATGTTCTTACAATAACTCCAGAACATCCCAGCAAGTCCAACAGCAGAGCCATCCCACTGAACACAAAAATAGTTAAACAAGGAGTAAAAATAAAAATAAATAAATAAAATATACTGAACATTCAGGAAAATTAAATAAGAGACCGGCTTGTAGTTTTCATGTGCAGTCATCTGAGTCAGCTCTCCAAGGAGTGCCAAGGGCTAAATTCATCCTTGAGCTATGCTGGCTTCTGCCAATGTAAACCAGGACATGCGGCCTCTGTCAGCAGAGCAGGGAGAGGCTGCAGCAGTGAAAAGCACCCACAGCTTCCCTCGTTGGGGGTCTAAAGGCAGCAGCAGCAGCAGCACTAAGAGAGAGCAGCCTGGCCAGGACAGGTTCATAGCAAGCTATGGCAACCCAAAGTGTCGTGGTGTAAGCATCTTCTACCAGTCTGTGTTGCATAACACAACTTACTGTGCAGTCAGATTGAGCCTGTGATTTAACTGGGAAACAGCTGTGTGACTCAGATGTTTTAAAGGGAGGGCAGAATACTGTGTACAGAAAACTGTCCTCATTCCACCATGAACAAAGAGTAGCAAAAACACAGGCACCTCCACTATGCCAGCCATTTTGCTGCAGTGCAGCAGTCCTCACTTGGCAAGATATAAAAAAAAGGAGATTAGCAAGTATAATAACATTTTACTGCGCTCTTTACAGTGAAAAACTATTTGTATGTTACCACTACTGATGGTCCAAAACCACAATGCTGAAACTAAACAGGGAATCCAGATTTGAACCTTCATCCAAACTCCACCCTCTGGGTTCAGTTCTTCATTAGATCCAAAGCTGGAAGGTACCTATTTGCTGTCTGCTGGGATACTGGTGTTTTGCAAGGCCTCATCAAATTCATACACTTCACAGAAGAAAACCTTAAGAGAAGAATCTCAATATTGACTGCCACAAACCAGACTTGCCAACTCAACTGGCAACCCCCAAACTTAAGTCTCAACCAGGAGCAAGCAGCACTGCCCAGTCTCTCCCAGGGTGGAGTTCTGCCAGCAGAGGAAGCCAGCAGCCATGCAGGTATAGCTCCATTATATTATGAGGATGGCTCCAAGTTTAATCCAGAGGAATACACAAGGATTTGGCTTTATGTAAAGGCCAAGTTGTGACTGAGTGTCTCATCTTGGTCCCCGTTGGAATGAAGCCCAAAACCACCACACGCTTTGGCACTGTTTGTTGTACTTGGCAATCTTTGCTCAAGCTAGGTGGGTGCATTGGCAGGACTTGTGAGGAACCCCTCCTCTTTAATTGGTGGGAATGTACCTGTAAGGCTGAGCTGTGTTTGGTAAGGCTAAGTGTTCCCGCAAGGGAAAACGACTCAAGACAATACAGTTGGTGTTTAGAGTAACAAGACAGAGGATGACTGAGGCAGTCTTTCATGTTACCTGGAGGGCCTTGTTAAGCTCTTGTACTGCTTTCTGTTGTTTCACCATGAAACTGTGTCCCTTGCTTTAGTTAAAGGGAAAGCTGATGAAATAGTAAAACGGCCCCAGAGTCTTTCCCCATCAGTTGAGAGAAACCTCGACCATATCTAGCTCCAGTCACTATTTCATTCCATGTCAGAGGTTAAAAACCAACACATACAGAGTTTTTACCATAAATTGTTTAAAGCAAGGAAATTAAAAGCTACCACTGCTGCTCCTCCTCATATATAAAAATAATTTCTTGTAGACAAGAAGATTACATGACATTAAACTTTCTTTTACTTACAGGCTGTCTAGTACTTTTTTTTGTATTTTTTAAACTGTGACGAGAGTAGGTGATGAACATACATTTCCTAAAGCTAAGTATATATTTCATGCAATGACTTCAGAGGTTTTAGTTCTGCAAGCACAGAATACAAGGCGTGTAAACCGCGATGTGATTTTAACATTGGTAGGAGTGTTCTCTCCAAGCACCATGCCTTTGCATTAGAAGAAGGCTGTACATCACTTCCTGCACAAAAGTAAAGATGTTAAGAGGTATGTGACCTCTACTGTCTCAGTTAATGGAGTCTCAGGTACCCCAAGACTGAAATTACTACAAACAGCTGAAATACCCTCTCTCATATTCTTTCTATTCAGTAGAGGGCCGTGGTAGGTAAAAACCACGCCCATCTATTCACCTGTTTGAAGTCTTGTCTCCAAACTGGTTGGCTATCATGAATATAATGGCAGCAGACACACTGGACAGACAGAAACAAGAATGAAGGATTCACTGCTTTGGGTCACGTTCCTCTGCTCAGTCTCTCCCATCTCCCCTCCTACCCCCATCTCCGTTTTTGGGTTTCTTTACAATGGCCAAATATTTTCCTCAAGGTGCTCCCCCTGAAAAGCCAGCAGGACATAAAAATGCTCAGAACCTTGTGGAATCAAGTTCTTAATGGCTCTAAATGAGAGTAAACACATGCACATGTGCATGCATGCACACACACACCCAGCACCTATTTGTCAGACCTCTTTACCAGACAAGGAGAACACAAGCTGGAAAAAGACTTGCCTGGTAGCAATGGAACACAGAGGCTTGGGGGGTGAGGGAGTTTCAGTGCAGTCCCTGCATTTAGCGAGTCAGTATGCACTGTTATGGATACAGTCAAAGGTAAGTGCCAAGAACACAGCAAGAACGTTACATTTTGCTACATTAGCTCACACAGTTACACACAGTATCAGCTTCACAAACACAGATTTCTCAGTATGTGCAACCAAGTAGGAAAAAGATACATACACTGTTAAGAGTGTAGCGTTGGGCATTTAAATTTATGTACGCGAATATGCATACATGAATAACTGCATATATTCTAACTTTTCCTGATCTAAAATATCTTATCTTGTCAATCTTAAAGCATACAAGAAAAGAAAAACCCTAGTGAAGAATGGAGAGATGCCAAGTGGGAGCATAAGACCACAGAAATGGGGGACAGATCCCCCAGGAACACTGGACACACAGATTCTGAAACAGCTCTTACTGTATTTGTTTTCAGGGAAAAAAATATTCACAACCCGATTTCTTTTATTACAAGTCAGAGACAATTCTGCCACAATGAAGAATATCTTTATGCTGTATTACAATCATCTTCAAAGAGAATTACTGTTGAACGGAAGAAGCATAGTGTGTGAATGTTGTTATGTACTTATACAAGCTGCTAAATGCTGAATGGCCAGAAATACAGATTCATTAAGAAAAACCCCAAACCCTGCACCTTAGCTGGGGTGTGGGGGGAAGGCAATGAGTACTGCATGCAGTTTGCCATAAATGGAAGTTACTGCAACACTTCAAAGATCAGACAGCTCTACCTGCCTGGCTGCAGAGTGGACATGACACACACACACCAGTCCGACTGATGAGGACCTTCCTGTAAGGCTTTGCCTCAGCACGCCTACTCCTGCATCCCCTCCTGGGTTCTGTAGGCTTCAAGTTCAGCCTGGTCTACAGCCCTTCCAGAGACCTATCTGCAACTGTCAGACAACACAGCTGTTGAATGACACTTCTATCAGCAGCTACTTAATGAAAGGGGCTTTCCATGACGAGGATCAAACGTCAGTCTACATTGCCCTTCTTTCCCGGATAACCACACAGGTCCAAACGAGGAAGACTATTTAGCTGCCGTATCACAGGGTTCCACTGCAGCACTTTAAAAAGTGGTCTCGTTTCACCATTGGGCTGTTATCTCTTCACCTGGAATGGACCCACTGGGGGAAAGTGCAATGGTCTTTCCTGCCACCCCACTCCACTGCTCCTGTCTTGGGACACAGATCAAAAAGTCACAGCTGAACAGCTCTGCCAGGCTACATCTAGATGGCTGCATCTAGCCCTGCTCTTCAGAGCCTCATCCTGCTGCCTCTACCAACAGATCCCAAGCACATAATGGCTTTTTAAAGAAAAAACCCTCATCTTACAGTTCACTATCTTAACAGTGAAGTTCAGCTTTATTTGCTCTCATTTCAAGTATTCAAGATTTTGAGCTAAATTTAAGTGACGAATTTCACTTTCATTAAGGAACAAACCCCACATTTACTGTGCTAAATGATGCTGTTTTGCTTACATATGTGTTTATATGTAAACAATAGTGTAATTCACATGCAATTCCCTTTATCTCCAACAGACTTACAAAAAAAAAAATAATCACAAAATGAACAAATGCATGCTGGTACAATCTACTGAATCATACACTAAATTAAGGTACCTTGTAACAGCAGTCAAGAGATACCAAGGCACGAAAACAACACTGAACAGGTAGAATTAAACAGTTGGTTCTTAGTAAGATATAACCGTCCCCTTTGCCAGCACACCAAAGAAGTCTCTTGTTAGCAGGTTGGCAACATTTGAACTATTATTTCCTGATTAAGTTGATAGCTGGTGTTCATTGCAATCACTTGAGGACATCTTCGTATCCTGTGCAATTTTAACTCCTCCGTAAAATATCTGGAAGGAAACCTTGCAGGCTATCTAACATTGACTCAGCTACTTGGTGACCAGCTGCTTTACTGTGGTAGCAGTAAACTGCAAAGTCCTGCACTTCACAGAACAGTAAACACCAAAGGTTTCTAAGTACAGAAACCCAGCAACTATTTATTTGCTGCCTTGTCTCCCTGGGAAAAGCCCTGCAACTTTCTCATAGCCTGCCTAACAAAAGCACTGCGTGGATTTCCTCCTACATGATACATGGGAATCTACTGCTTTCTCAGGAAGAGCCATAACTTGTAATCTTGGCCGAGATTTGTACATCCAGCCATGGGGCTGAGGCTTGGCAGTGGTCAGTATGCAAAATGCTCCCACACACAAGTAACCTTAGAGGAAAAATTCATAGACAATCCACCCCCATGCAGACAACAGAGGCAAAACGCAGCTGTCTGCAGCTATCTGAACGTCTCAGGCTTGGTCATCTTGATCTTTTTAATGACCCCATGTATCAGTAGAATATAGGCATCTGTTCCAAAGAACCTAGCAGCTCCTGACAGAGCAGAGCACACATCAAAGCAGACTGGGTCAGATTCTGCCCTCACCAGATACATTAATTAAAAAAAAAACAAATTAAATCAACAGAATTATCCTTCATTAACACTACAGGATCTAAGAACTAAATTTGCACCGGTCAATTTTCACTGTAGCTTACACAGATGGACTACCTTTTGTACTTCAAAATATCTACGTGCTTTACGGCCTATTTTTCATTTTCTTTTGGCAAAATCAAGGGTAGCTTCTGAAGGAGGCAAGAGACTGACTATGTTTCTATCAGAACTTTTTATCACTGGCATTACTGAGATGCCAGCAAATGCCAACAAATCTACAACACATCTCAGGGTGCAAAGAGTTAATCTCCTTTCTTGCAGATCATCTGTGTCAGTCCAGATGCTTGGTTAGGAGGAAATATAAGCCAAGTGCCTGGACGAGTGCATCAGATTAAAGAATAAAAATATTTTTATGTACTGTGCTTATAAAAAATTCTATTTGCTCTGCAATACCAGTTATGTTTAGAACCTTCCTTCAAGGAGTTTCCTTTCATATTGAGAAAAATAGATCCATACACTCCTTGTTACAAAACACCCATGCCTAAATGCCCAACCTCCTCTGTGAAAACTGATCCTTTGCTGCTGGTCTGTATCTTTATTCTGCCTTCAAACGTGTATGTTAAAATAAAACCAAGACAATGGAAATCACACTAAAGTGCCACTTAAAGTTAATATAAAGTTTATAATCCCTTGCAGTCCATTCTTCTATTATGCTGATGACAAGTTAATTTGGGTGATAAAATGGAAACAAAAAGCAAGGAAGTAATCCTGTTTTACAGAATATTATTCAAACAATAATAGCTTCCTTTGCATAACACTTATTTCATTCCATCATTACTGCTATCTGAAGCCATGACAGATTGTGAAGGGTCAAAGATAATTTTTATCAATCAGCCTCCCTTTGTCTTTGGCAGGTTTAATCATGTCACTTGGAATGTAGCATGAGGGGCCTGATGAAATTGGAAAAGCATGTGAAGATAAAAATCACTCTCAGATGAATTCAGACACTTCCTGCCACTCTGCAGATGCCACAGTGCTGCAAGCCACCCTCCCAGGAGAGATGATTCACCTGGAAGGAGGGCCAGGCTCTGCCAGATGTGTAGGAGGCTGCCTGAGACCCACATGCTAACACTGTCTCAATTGTATGAAGCATATGCTTTCAGTCAAGGGTGAAAAATGCAGGCACCAGCACATGCCAAAAGTCTTTCAAGCATGGCCCACCAGTCAGCCTGAAGCTTAATGCACTGATCCATCGAGTCAGCAGATGTGTGTCACCACAGTACAAGTTGAAGCTGGTTAAAGCTATAAAAGAGTGAAGTGACCTAATCCAGACATTCAAATCTCACAAAGAAAACCATATTGTTGTCACTTTGGGGGGCTTAATGTGGGACTTTAAGCACAGACACTGAAAGCCTTCTTGGAGTAAAAAGATACGTTGCTGTGAAAGCATAAATCCCAACCCTGAGCTACACTTGTACTGATTTCAAGTTGATCTGATAAAAGCATAGCATGGCTTTCCTTTTTAGCACTGCACATACAAAAAAGAACATCTGCAGAATTTTATTGCTAGAGCCATAAATGCTCCTTATCCACTTGCTATGAGGCAGAAGTCCAAAAATACCTGGACAGAAAGTTTATTTGCAGAGTACCACTACGTACTTGGTAGAGCCAGTGAGTTATATACAACATATTCTTTCACTCCTGGCAGAGTGCTGTCAGTGTCAGCTAGGAGTCCGGCTGCAGAAGCTGGCTCTGTAATGCCTGGGAACTCCTCCCTCCTTTCCATTTAATAATCATTTAGTGGGTACAGTATTTCCTGACACACTCAGACTCAAAGAACACTTTACAATTAAAACATTCACCTTGTTCACATGCAGAACAATTTGTTTAAAGAAACCAGATCTCCTGAGCACTCAAAGATCAACCCAACACTGTGTGCAAACCCACTTGACTGTCAACAGCAGTTGTTTCAAATGGCTTGTTCAGAGGTAGCTGATAAGATGTAGTTCTCACTGGGCAAACACAATTAGGCAGATGTAAAGATTTTTCTTGAAGTCTTTTCTGTCTATCACCTGGAATCCAGCTCATAGAGCTTTCTTAAGTATTCCTGTCTGTAATAGCCAGGTCTCTGGTAGACTACTGATGTTTCACAATGACCTCATTGTGCTTTGACATAGCTTTCCCGAGCTGTGGCCTGTGGCAAACGCACACCTGTTCCATTTATGCCCAAGAGGCCAAAAAAAAAAAAAAGTAACTTCAAATAATACTGAAGTTCAAACAACAACCAGGGCTCTTCTGCCTTAAGAAAAGTCCATCCTGCAATCCATTCTGCAAAAAACAATACCTGGTCACTTAAAAGTTAACTCTTTTAGTAACCACAATAGGTCACAGTTAAGCAAACTCATGCCAGCTTGACAGGGGAAACAGCCACTTTGCATCTGACATTTTTCC
>NW_009952711.1:9351463-9372810 GCF_000747805.2 Chaetura pelagica
CCTACACTAATTTCTCCATTTGTGAGCACTAAATATTGCCATTGCTTAATAACTGAGACTTTCTATAGCTTAGAACCTAAGCAGATAACTGTGTTGGGAATCATATATTTGTGTTACGAAAAGAAGGTAAGAAGACTGAAATCTATATAAGCCAAGTACAGGATGAAGGGCACCAGAGATACAAGACACAGGTGGCACTGCCAGACGGAGCAGTACAAAGTAAAAAAGTGTGTACATAAATACATTTTTCCATTGCCCTGCTCACCTGCAATTTATACTGGGCCAAAAAAGATTTCTGGCAGCTACCCTTATACCAAATGCCTTTTGCATGTCAGCTATAAATACTTTGCATCATCTATGGTCTGCATTAGCAAATTTACCCTTTCACCCCAATAGCACCTATGTGCCATTTCCACAACTTTAGAGGTTTTGGGAGTGGTTTCAGGGCAAGTTCTTTCATTCTGGTGTTGGAACATTACTGAGAAAAAATGAGAGAATGGTTAAGTAGTTCCAAAAGAAAATAAGTAGAGCCTTGTAACTATGATTTTTTCACAACTCCTTCTCTCTTTTGTCTTTTGTGAAAGAATTGCTGAATAAGACTTTCTCTACCTAAAACAGTTTTGTTCCTCAGAGGGGTAAAGTATATGCTGTGGCTTCTACGTAAGAGTAACTGGAGGCTAATAGAGAAAAGGAAGTGAAAGGGTCCCCTGTCATGGCAAGACTGAATTCAGAAGGAGACAAAATAACAATATCAATACTTGTGCCAGATACTAAAAATGTAAACAGACATGAGAAGGAAAGGACAACAGAGAAACCAGAACACAACAAACTAGCAGGTATTAGTTTGAGTTTTCTTAAAGTACAAGACAAAGCATAGCTTTGCATTATCTAAATGTCACTGGAACTTCATGATAGCATTTGTTTTCATGGTTTCACATATGCTGCCTCAGTATCAGGTAGGGTAAAATCAAATTATTCTTCACTAAGATACTAATCAACTTTCTGCACTATGTGCTGTGGAATCATTCATTGCTCGTTTCTTTTTTGGGACTAGTGTGGAGAACATAAATAAAGAGCTCTTCAAGATTACCACTTTTCTGCCCTCGAGTACAAAGACACTACAGTGAGCACAACTACAGTACTGCTGTGGCACTGCTACCATCTCATGCTCCTGAAGAGTTTAAGGAAATAACATATTTGGCAGAACAGCAAAAATGCACTAAGTGATTGAGATACATTTATGGTTTTTTTTGTTGTTGTTTTTTTTTTTTTTTAGTATTTTTTTTAAATAAACTGTTATTAAAGAGTTAAGCCACTGTATGTGTGGGCGAACTGCTTTCTGTAATTGCTATCTATCTACAAATCTTGAGAGAGATGTTGATCTTCTGAGAGGAAGGGTGCAGACACAAGTCTTTTTAAACCAATAAAAATACCAACATTTAAGTGGATTTTTTTTTGCCATAGATCCTTTGTATGCAAATCCCTCAGGTCACATAGAAAATTAAAGGCTTCTCCTCCTTGGACAAAATATTTGAACTTAGGAAAATGTATGGCTGCCAATAGAAATCTAGCCTATATTTGACCACTCCACTTTCCCATCAGAGAGTCTCACAATATGATTCATATCTAGAATTTACAAATAATAACATTAAAAAAATAATAGCAACTGTCCTTCTCCTGCTTTTTTTTGGAAAAAGCCATTCTGTAGCACTATGTATGTTATGTCCACCACCAAAATCCTCTGGCTTTGAACTAAGAAAAATCTCTCTACCAAGTAAAAAAACCAACCCAACTTCTAAAACTTGTCCCTCTCGCATCCCAGTCAAACATTTGTGAAGTACACACAAGTTCAGAATTCTTTCAGATGGCTCTGAAATACCCTAAATATTTTTAGGGGCCTGTCCTTGTTATAGATATCAAGCAGTATTTCTACCTTGCTGTAGAATAACTATGCAGAAAGAGGTTAAAGACTGAAAATCAGACCTGACTGTGGTCAGTGGTGGAACCTCTTTAATGGCTGTTTTCCAGAGCTTTCTTTGTGTAATGCCTTATTCAATGCAACTTCAGCATAATACATACATGCCTTATATCTTATATTCCATGTGACCACACACTTTCCTTCCTTTGCACTTGATCTTGCTAAAGTTTTTCTTCCATGAGTAACCTTCTCTCACAAAAGGTGTATCATGGAGATCTGTACTCAAGTAGGAAAAAGCATTTCTTCTGAAGATGGAATTAGGGCATGAGTGCCAAGCAAACAGCTGGTGGGCTTACCAAGCCTGCAAAGTATCTCCTGGCCCATGGATTCCCTGTGAACGTTGGCTTGTGTCAAAACTGCACAGCAGTGCATAGGGCAGAGTGCTGACTCACATTGTAAGATTTCACGAAGCTCTGCAGACCTGTCGGGAGGTACCTGTTCAAGCCTGGAAGCAGTACAGTCACATTTGCATTGAATCTTCCTCCTAGGGGTTTAAGCTAGTAAGAATAACTATGCAAGGGTAGTTATGCCACTTCCCCAAAGCGAATCAGCCTCAAACTGGTTCAGACAGTGCCAAATATCAAGGAGCAGTATATGGGTATTCAAATTTAGATTTTATCAGTATGTAACTGTGAAGAATTTAGTAACTTCATTGTAAGTGGCCTTTCTATACATCCAAATATAAAGTAGATTTGGCATCTTTGGACTATAGACTGGTGCCTGCTGTTTGCAACCCAGGATTTCCTTTGAAGCTTCAGCATTTTTCCTTGCAGTGGTTTGAGAATGGTCATGATTCTGCTGGTCATGATCAAGCTGGCTTTTCCTTTAATATTTGGAACTTAAAAAAAATAATATTTTCTAGCCCTATGTATCACATTAATGGACCTATTCAGTTTTACAGCCCCTGCATGTTCTTCAGAGGATACAAACTAATCCATGCTCCAAGAGACGTGTTTCAATCAGATATAAATAAGTCTCATTTTTCATCCCACCAGAACTATGAAAGTAGACACAGGCTCCTCAGGAATGCCAGGCAGTATTCAAACAACACTCAGCAGAACCACCCCAAGGTGTATTTAGTCAATATTGTTCTCAGCACCAGACAGGTCCCAAAATTAACTGTGATCCATTATTTCACTGAGTTTGAATATGTGGTCTGTGGGAGTTGTCAGGATCATTTGCAGAAGGAAACATTTACTTATCTTTAATATCTCTTATTTGCCCTTCTTGTAGACATAACATTTATTACAGGTTCAATCAATTAATTAGAATATTTCGCTGCATTAATTGACTGACTTGACTCTACTAATTTTTCAAATATTTTACTTGCTACTCTTTTCATCTATGAATCTTTATTCCTACACAATGATCTAACTGTGCTGTTTGTAGTTTTCTGACAATAATTGACTCCAAAAAGGGCACCCTGTCCCCAAGTGTGATTAATGACAACTTGATTTGTGTGTCACTACTCTAGTACAGACTATCAGATTCTTTCATTCAAATAGGTGAAGTTTCAAAGAAGATGAACATGCTACATGTTTCAGAAAGGACCATTATGGCACAGCACATCAATGAAATTAATTCCCATGGATGAAACTGTGACCTCACCAGATTACTTTAAGGGAACCTTCGACGCTTTTGAATGCCAGGGCTGCAGTTTGGCCTAACAAAGATTCTAATGTTTCTAGAAAAAATATTTGCATCTTTATATACATACTGCTCCTACAGAATGTCACAAAATTGGATTATGGGTAACAATAACTGTGCTATTACCTTAAGAGTATGGGAGCAGGACAGTTACTTTGAAAAGCTCTATCTAGAAAGAATCTGCGGGAGAAAAAAATCCAGGAAGCAGTTAATGGATCAGGGGCTTTTTACAGTGGTATTAGGGACTGGTGTTTCATTTTAGGACTTGAATTTCACTCGAGCCTTTGCAATGTCCTTCACGATTCAACTGCAAACGGAGTCCTCACAGCTATGCTGGCCCAGCAACCAGGCAAGCTATCCCAGCTTCAAGGGAACAGTAATTTTTTTCCCCCATATACTATGACAAGGTACAAATTTTGAAGTAAGTATTATTAGAGAGATGCCAAAATTGACTTCACTCCTTGCTGAATGTCAACCCTGCAGGTACATTCAGCAACTGCTGTAACTAAATGCAACTGGCCATAGTTGGCATGCTCTAATACTACATTTGTTCAAACAGATATTCCACATAGACTGATGCCAGAACACACGCATGTTCCAACAGTGAAGGCTGTGAAACATCAGGTTGTGACAGCTGGCCTTAAAATAAAAACTGTCCAATGAAATATATGAAAACATAAACAAGAGGACTCCTGTTAGCCCAGGGAATTCAGGCATTTTCTCAGTGCTAGTTTTAACTTCTGTTTATCAAATTTATACCGTTAATGCATACAGAGTCCCACCTACTTACAAAGTGAACAACTGAGTACAAATTGAAGAGTACCTTCTGTGCACAGAAATAAAAGATAGCATATCTCAGCTTCCTCATTACTTTAATCACTATAACTTGCACAAAGCAAGGGGTCATCAAAATGCTCTGGTAGTGCTCTGCAATCACATCACAAATCCAGAATCAGGATCTTCAAGGTCACAATACTTGCTGTATTTCTGCTTTTCTCACAGATATTCACTTGCAGAAACCACATAGAGTAGAAGACTTGCAGTCATCTACAGTTTTAGACAAGACAGTAAGGAATTTCATGAAGATCTGCAATTTCTAAAACAATTCACCTGTAGACAACCTAGAGTGCAACAGCTCATTGATGCACAAGGTTCCACAAGTCCAGTTGCTTTAACTCTAGAAATCTCTCCCATTCACTAATCAGAAAAAGGCAGGTAGCTTGAAACTTCCTGCCAAAGAGCTGATCATAACTGCAGTTAGGAAACCCATGACACTCCCACAGGCCACTTCAAGGAAAAAAAGTCAGGCCTCCAGTTCTCCAATGATCTCTCATTTCAGTCTGCAACATGAATCAGGTCTTTCCAGGGAATAATCAACTATCACTTTGAAAGACAGATCTCTGTTAGATACCAAAATTACCTTTACATTTTCTTCTTTAACTTAATCTTTCCTGTGCATCTTGTATATTTTAGAGAAATCCTCAAACAAGCTCTTCCCCCAGGGTGTAAAAGACCAAAGGAAAAAAACACCATACACCCTTACCTCTTAGAATGAATAATTGTTGCAAAAGGACTCACTTAAGCTCATGTAGAACACTAGTTTCAAAGGATAGAATTATATAAATTACACTATTTTTGTCTAAAGGTGGAGCTCCTCTAGAAAGGAGGGTGATCATTAAAGGTAGAATTGAGAGACAACTCTGTGTAATTATTCTTCTGTCCCATAAGCCTCTTTAGTTACATCATTTCTTTAGCAAATAAAAAGGCATCTCGAGAGAAAACTTCACCAGGAATCTATAAGGAAAACCTATAGGTTGTGACATTTAGTAAGCGTAAATCACATAACCTGTCAGCTTGAAGCATATAAACGGTTTATATTTGTGGAAGGAACAAAACCCACTATATCGAAGCTAATAATCTATTGAATTAGTTTATCTGAAGTGATGGTCTTTCAAATAAATGCTAAGACTTCTTCTAATAAATAAAATATTTATTAATAAATAAGTAAATAAAATATTAGCTTGCAAGGTTTATTCTGTATATACAATCAGACAAGTATTACACCTGTGTCCTGTAGATACAAACTATAGTCTTACTGGAAAATTTATAGGCTACGTGTAGAAAAGAATGCCTTCCCAGAGAAAATGCAGTTGGAACTGTGAAATATTAAAGCTATGAGTAGGGTAAATGGTCAGGTTTTGCTTATCCACTTAATAGGCTTGGGGCAAGTGTTATCTGTTTGGCCTGAATCTACAACAACCACTATTCCACCGGCAAAGAAAACTCCTCTGGAGCTGTTCTACCAGGGATTCAGGCAGGCTGAGACTAAACTTATGTTCCCTTTTGGATCCTAAAGGCACAAGGAAAGGCAAACAGCAGGGGACAGATGCAGTATTCCTTGCACATGGACACCCTGTGCACATCCAGAAGATAAAATCTGTGTCCAAAAAGCCTTCCTGGCAACCAAGCGTGAACACACCACCAGTCAGTTCTGGATTTACATGAATATGAAGCTTTGATGACAATGGAGACACCTTGGCTTCAAAACTGAGTAGTTTAACAGAGTACCTTTATTAGAAGTAGTTACAAAGACTTTGTTTTATGCTGCTACTGTTTAGTGCATTCACTAAACGGTAAACTTATAAAACCTAGTTCAGAAATTATTTTTCTAACTTTGAACTAGTACTAATCATGCTGTAAACATGTACACTGAAGTGAACACTGAAGTCTATTGCTACAGATTTTATTCTTAATTTTATGCAATGTTTTAAAATACACATTTTGTAAGAACCAACAGAATTATATTTATAGAAATATTTTAAATGAAATCAGACATCTACATAGTCCTTACATTTTATGCTTTGAACTGCACAACCATGGCATGGTTTTGTCATTGTTACAGTAGAGCAAGTCTGGTATTTCAGATCAAAGGCAGTATGTAGACCAGATGTGTTAGCTGTCACTCTGTGAGTAAACATTTCTGATGGACAGTGTGTTAACAACAGATTATTACTCATGATGTTGCACGCTGGATACAAAAATGCCTGAGCGTCAGAGATAACACCAGTGAGAACTGCTGGTGGAAGTGATGCAGACTGGTACATTTACAGTGATTTCTGTCATGTGCCCACCCCCACCCTTACTCTGACTCTTCAAGGGAGAATCAAACATGATCTGAACAATTCCCCCTAGGGACTATAGTGGGAGTATCGAACTATTTGATCTGAGGGGCAGGACTCACACAGAAGGAATAGCTATTAAGGAATGTTAAGCACTGCAATATTCAATTCATAATTGTGCAGTTAAACTATTAAATACTTGCCAGTTTGCCTGAAGCACTAAGTACATTAATTTATACTGTCATTTATGTGCACTTTTAAGGGGATACTTGTTGAGGTGTCTTAGATTAACAGACGTTAAATGACTAAATGTTTATCAATCCATACAACAAAGGCAGGACAAGTAAAAGTATTTGCAGTTGGAGTTTCCACACAGGCTGACCTCAGCCTGGGCCAGATGAGATCCTTCCAAGACAGGGCCCCCATTTATCTTCTAAAAACACTCACCCTTCAGTTTGCTTTCTGTCAGAGGGAGAGGGGGTATGCAAGTGCTTAACAAGGCACTGTGCCATTGTGTCATTGGCAAATTTATCAAAAAAAGGATGGAGAGGCAGGGCATGGCATGCACATCACCAAGTAACAGTAGTTGTTGTAGTGGGCACCTTCTGTTGTGCATGCACAACTCAAACAAAAACCTCTGCTAGACCTGTGCTGGCTTCATGTAGGGTCAAGCCTGGGTGTGTCTACACCTTGCTCCTCAAACTGGAAGCACTGGCAGCAGATGTTTTGCTGGCAGTGGTAAAGAAGGCATATAGCAACTGACAGAAGTCCTGAGACAAACATCAGTGGTCCTGGCAAGGTGTGAAAGATTATCTATTTCTTCTAGCCTGGTTAGAATATCAGCTAACTGAGAACTGTCAGTGCAGAGATCCCCAATATGCTCTCAAGGCCTCAGATTCTGGCTGCTGAACTGAATGCAAGCCATTTCTAAGTACTTCCCACCTCCTGCCCCACTTGTTAGGATATGACTGTTGTGATACTTTGCTCCAGTTGTCACTCCTGACAACTGAAAATAACAAAGAGTATATAATATGCAATTATGTTCCTGCCAAAGACCTGGAGTCCCAAGGCTAGATGTGTCACACCACAGAAAATTACAGGTGATTATATAAAGAGCTACATATTCATATGCTAACATGTATCACACGCATGAGAAGAGGACACTGGTTTCTTTTGCCTCTCCATATCTGTCACAATACAACAGAGATTCTGACCAGCAGGTTACAGTGTCCTAGGGAGCACTCAGCAGCTCAGGCCACTTAGGTCTGATTTGAGATGATGATCCAAATTCTTAAAGAGCAGTTTTATTTCTCTTTTAATTCAACAACTCACAGAAAATACAAGGTTTTTAATAAAGTGTGGTCAAGAAAGCTGCCTCATTTTCTTTACTAAAGAGATGTTTCATAGAACAAAATGGGACTTGGAAATTTCAGCTGCTTTCAGTATTACTGTACAGAAAATCCCCTAATCCAACATACCCAGCTATTTCACCTGAGAAAACACAAAGTCCCTACATGTTACAAACTCACACTTAAAATTTATTATGCTGCTCTATCACCTCAGGCTAATCTGTAAAGTATCACTGCCACTAGTTTACACCAACTGGAGAGGTAGCTTGTCCATTCTTTAGGCTGCAAAAAAGAATGTTTAGATTTTTATGAAAATACAACATTTATAAAATTTTATCCTAAATTTATTAAAATTTAGAAAACTTCAGAAAGCATAGAGGGATTAATTTTATTATTAAAAATTGCAGCAATGTATGTTTCTGGTTATGGATGTGGTACAATTACAGTTGTGCTCTCATTTCAACTATAAAACCGATTTTTTGAGGGTTTACTAAAACTTCAGATTAAAAAGAAAAGCTTGCCGCAGGTTGAAATTTTTTGTACAAGGTCTTATTTAGGGGAAAACTTGTTTCTAACATTCAGAAAAATATTAATCAGGTGCTTCAAATATTAGAATTTGTATGTGCTTGAAGAGACAAAACATTAAGAAAAAAATAAAAACAAACAAAAAACACCACCATAAAATATGCAGTTATGAATTCCCAGTGCAAGGCAAGTTGCTTCCTGGTTCCTATCAGAAATACTATAGAGAAGCGTGACTGCAGATAATGCAAATAGAGAGGGAGGATAAGGAAAACAGAATCCCAATGGGTTTTGCTGCTTTTTAATTTTTTTTAAACAAGCACCAAGCAATTTTAGAACTGGGATTGGCTAGATCACATAGAGGCAGTGCAATTTTAAGGAGGGAGGAACAAACCACCTCCTTCTACAGTGAAAAAGTAGGGCAAAGACCACACAGACAACTGGAGAGAAGGCTTCCCTCACTTGAGCAGTTCTGTGACACTGTAGTCCATGGTATTGGTAGCTAGTGTCAACATGCCTCAGACTAAGTTTAAACCAAAAATAATGTAATGGAAGATGCGCAAAGCTCAGTGTGGGCTGCAAAACTCCAGTGAGCAGGCAGTTTTACAATAAGATAATTATCTTGCCATGAGCTCTTCGCTGAAAACACTGTATCTGAAGAAGACAGTTCTTTAAAACCATCCCAGTTAAACTTGCATTCACACTCCTGACTGCAGTGTGGGCATACTATCCAAGGCTGAGGACCATGAGTTAAACAGAGGAATGGTACCACACACCACGTAGCAGTGGTTTCTTCACACTGTCTTTGCCTTCTTCTACAAACACCTCTTACAGAAAAGGGATATCTTTTGCCCTGAAAATTTATTCCTTGATCTCTCATGCTGGCAGGCTGGTGATGCCAACACCTCTTTGCTATTGAAATAACTATAAAACACATCCATGCAATACAAACAGGCCCTTGTTTCTGCATCTCTTGCAGCTTAGAAAGTTCCAGGTCCCACACATTCAGTTTTGCCAAATTGGCAGTTGCTAGGGAGCAAAAGAAAAATGCTGGCAATGGTTCTGTGGGATTGGAGAACGTGCAGGCAGTTTTCCTGCAGCACAGGAAACAGACAGGAATTTTAAAATGCCTTTCCAGGCAGAAGACATCCAGGGATGACTATCTACTAAGGAAACCAAAGTAACTGCAAGGGGATGCTAAGAACGGGCTAAACAATAACGATACAGCTTTTGTACTGAATTTACATCAGACACCTTGATTTACCAACCTACTCTAGCTGAAGTTCCTACAGAGGCAGAGAAGTTAGTTAAGCACCGATAGCCTGCACGGACTGCCACGGCACAGAAGCATCAAGTTTTTAAATGGGAAGTAGTCAGCCTGAGCTGAAATGCAAAAGGGATAAATCACAAGTGATCACGTCAATTAAACACTCATTAATATATGAGAAACAGCACAAGAACTGTTCAGAAAATAGCATCGCTGCCTTACTTTAGCGGCAGTTTCTCTCATACCAGAGAAAAACAGCACCAAGCAGAAAGACTGTCAGAAACCTGCAAGGTTAAAGGTATACCAATAAATGGAAAGGTCAAAAAACCTAGTTTGACAGAGCACTGAGCCTAGCTATTTATTGCTTTGTATTTTCAGGAGAGGGGGGTTGTAAAAAAACCAACAAAACGAGACAGAAGATCAAGCAACTGTATCTAGACTGCTGTCTTCTGAAATATTATTTTCATACAATAATGAAAAAAATCACACAGGCAACTGCACTTGGTAGTAACTGAAGTGCCACTAGATTCTGCCTGCTGCAGCTAATAGCAATTAGCCATTTAAATGTATATTATTTAAACATGTAAAAAATTACATTATATATGCTGTATATAATGTACTTTTATCTTTGCTCACACCATAGAGGAATTGATTATACCCAGCCCTCCACCAACCAAAGCCCTCTTCATTCCAGCTGCCCAATTCTTGCAAGAAGGTCCATCAGGGCTCTCAAAGGCAACCTTGAGCTTCAAACTGCAACAACAGAGATTTTTGCTCAGGGTGTTTAAGGATCTGCAGCATTTTCCCCCCTCTTCACTTCCTCCATGGTGCTAATTTATAGTAAAATAGGGAAAATGCTGTTGGCAAGAAGATACAGGAATGATTTCCTTCTCTTGCTACTTTGATGATTCCCCTTAGGGGACACAGAACAAAGAGAATCAACTCTGGCAGTAGCAGGGAATATCCAAAAGTCTCTTTTAGGGCAAAGGACACAGGTTGTAAAACAGTTCTCTTCTTCTGGATCTATTCAATACAACTCAATGGTGAACTCCACAAACCTGCCTGCACCTTCTTTTAGGTTGCTACAGTGCCTGACTCCTCATCAACAGGGCACCCACCAGGCAACCTCTCCTTCTGACTGAGAACACAGAAGAAAATAAAAAGTAATCCCTCTCTGTTCAATAAATTGAGCATTGCTACAAAAGGCAATTAGGGGAATTTTCTTCCTTCCAAAACTACCAATATTGTCTCAAATTCAGGACTGTTTATAGAAATTCACCAAGAATTGTGGTTAAGTGAAACTTAACCATTTTAACACTACAAACATTGAATAACTTCCTTAATCTAGGCTTAGGTTGACAAAATATGGGCAACAGGGGTAATCTTAATCTTAACAGGGATAATCTTGCAAAAACCTGCAAATATCTGAAATACACGTTGTTTTCTTATTAGCTCTTGGCCAGAAGACTCTCATTGTCTAACACAACACACAGTAAGCTAATTGGGGAAGCACAGTGATTAATGAGACCTCCAATCTTGCCGAGTTCTGTATTTATAACACTTCAGGAAAACTAAAGCTGGGAAGTTCAGGAAGACTGCTTGCTGGACTTACAACTCTGTGACCTACACACAGAAATAGTGTACTACATATGAATTCTAAAACTTGTGATTATTTACTGGAAGTCACTGCACAGCGACAAGGCCCAACCAAAAACTAAGAAAAAAAAGTGGTTTGTGAAATCTGTCAACTTTTAAACTTAGATCACCAATATTACCAGGACACATTCCTCAGTCAACTAGTTGCACCAGGAAAGGCCAGGCTGGGGTGCAATATGTTGCACAGTTCCCAATTCTTTTTCATCTTCACTGAGACTCACTGGCATAATTTAAAGTAGGTCATTAATGGATACAATTTTTCTTACAATTTTGAACAGCAAAGTTACCTCATCCAAAACTTTACAGAAGTTCTCAAAAGAACCAAAGCTAACTAAAAGGCTGTTCAATACAATAGTGTTGAGTCAGAAACCTTACTTAATTTTAAGTGGTATACATTCAGAATTAATAATTCAACTTGTAAACTGATTCCCTCATGTCTGTTTGTATGTGTGCACATATACACTGGCATGCTTACACGCATGAAAAATGAGTCCAAGACACAGGGCTGCCTGAAAAACAAGAGAATGTTCATGTTTTGGCAAAACACTCTTTTGCTTTTACTGGCATGTAATACCAGGCTGCACTAGGCATATTTTAGCAATAATGATCAAAGCACAGGCTTTCCCTGAAGATTAATGACTGGCTAAGAGGATAGTTTGAGGTCTGTTTACCCCAGCTGGTCCTTAATTCCCAGGAAAAGCATCTGCAAAGCTTATTATTGCTATAAACTTAGGATGGAGGGAGAGGTTATGCTGTTCCAAACGATATGTACAATGACTTTTTAGAGACTTAACATCTTGTGTATTAGCCAGACTGTTTAAAACATCTCTTAAAGAACTATTAATCTTAAAAGCAAATAACTTCATACTTCCGTAGCAGCACACTTCATGTAAGCACTGCAAACTCCTTTACAACCAATTCATTAACCCCCCCTTGGCCCCCGCCTGCTTCTACGGCAAGTGAGGAAAGAGATATTCAAGGATCATTTCGCTCTTCATTGAAATACAGCTACATCTGGGTGCAGAATGAAATCTGTTTGGCAGCAGACAGAAATCCTACCTAATATTTAGGACAGAAAGCAAAGAATATCATATTTACTTTACACCAAAGTGGATTTAGCTACATAGAAAGCAACTGCTTGACCTAACAGAAGCTAATGTGTAACACTCTTGGAAAATATGCATGTGGTTTTTCAGACAGGTTGTGAATCTCTTATCCACACTGCTGAAAAGCTACTCCAAGGAATCATTCCACAGATTGAATGGAGGAACAGGTCCAGTTTGAGTAAGTAGTTTCCAGCCTGAATCTTATTTATCACAGTGGTCAAGAATGCCATGGCCTGCCAGAAGTTCCCAAAAGCCAGCACTTGAGACAGAAATGTTATTCCATAAAATATACTGAATTCTTAGTTATCATGAACATGCATCTTAAAATTATATATATAAAAACCAACAGAGATAACATGGTAAGCTTAAATTCACATCAAATTCTTGATTATTAATAGTAACTTACTCAAGAAGAGCCTATGGATTTTAAGTTATTGTAATGTGGCAACTAACTGACAGGTTAGATTCAAATCTTGAAGGTGTTTCATTTAATTGTATATACGTTAGCAGTCATGTTTAGACTTGAAGTAGGCTCTATACCATACTTTCCTGTATATTTTCCCACAGACGTAATCTAAACAACAACAAAACAAGTTGTTTTTAGCATCATTATAAAAAATAATAATAACTGGATGTTCCAAATTAAGCATGTGATTCAAACACATCTTTAGAAAGGATGAATAAACCAAACAGGATTAATTTATTAAGACTCCAAAGATCGAAAGCCTATTCAGGGCCAGAAAAAATATTCATGGCCTGGGATAGGATTTGCATAAAGCAAACTATGTTCTAAAAAGCCTTTCCTTTTCTGGCAGAAATAAACCTGCTTCACTTTGTGGAGGAAGATTTAGAAAAGTGTGCAATAGTTTTGCCAACAAAGAAACTCTTTTCTGCTTGCATCCTACTGAAGTTTCCACATCTGTCACTCTCTTTTTTTAAAAGATAGGTTTAATAATGAATACACCCTCAATTTAGGTCTAGATTCTTCATTATCAGTTTGTAAGGTAGACAGTAAACTAAGTGGATACAAACAACGCAGTGGAATATGGTTTAAAAATGCATACATCCAATTATTTGTTCTTATTATCTGAAACAGAGCTCTTAAAAAATACACTAAATTTCCTCAAGTGCTGCATGCACTTTGGAAAGAGGCCATTTTGGAAAGATGCAAAGATTTTTGGAAAACCAACTTCCAACATGTTTGAATTTATTTGTGTGCCTAAATCCTTTCCTATAATTAAAAGGGCCTTTCAAACCACCAGGACATGGGCTCTCTACAGCTGGGAGGAATGATCCTTCTGCTCTGTGACAACTTTTAGCTTGTTCCAACATACCTCCTACATGAAAGCATTCATAAATGGAAAAGAAGCTGATCTCATTTTTGCAGGCAGGTGTGATGCAAAACAGCAGACTAGCCTGGTTGTTAGACACCCATATCTATACTTACTGGAAAACACACTGGACATTAAAAGGGGCTACTGCCTGTTCATGACAAGACATGAATAACAGAATTCGTAAGCACAGTAACACATGGTATTTCCAGTCACACACTCAACTATGAAGGCTCCAAAGGAAGCAGAAGAACTCTGCTAGTATGTGCTTTCTCAAACCTTTAACTTTAACGTGCATAGCAGGGTACAGGATAACAACAATAACAAAGGTGTTGTTTATGAAAAATGTCTATTTTTATGTTCTTATAAAAGAACCACATATACGAAAGATGCTGGGTAGGCTGACATTACATATTAGCACATCATTGTGTGATCTCACATTTAATCACTTTGTTAATTTCCTGTTTTATACATATATAACGAATTCATGGTTTTGGTGGGATTTTTGTTTTTTTGGTTTATTTTATTTTATTTAGCCTTGGCTGAGCCATTTTCTCTGGCTTCAGGCTCCCTACAGATACCCTGACTACCCCAGATGTACATAATTTTGGGAGAGAATACCTATGATATTGTGATCCTCTTTTTTGTTTTGGGGATTTACTCATTTTTGTCTTTTCATTTTTACTACCGGTATACTGTTTTAATAAAATTTTATTGGCTCCATATTCCACTATTCCAGACAGCTACAGCATATGAGCTCAGTTGGTACTATATGAGAACACAAGAAGACAAAGATAAGATTATACAGAGATTCCAACAAATATAACTGAAATCAAATGGCCTGGCAATCCAAACAAGATTCAGACATCGAAGATAATCATAAAGATAATCCACTGAGTAATACGTATGTTAGTACCCAAGTCTTCATTGGTCTTTAGCTTCTATTGCATCAGGTATGTCACCTAGACCTGTGTAAAGTTAATATAAAGTGAGGCTAAGACAGATTGGTGTACAAAGAAGGTACCAGAAAAGGTACTTCACTGATTTGAAGCAGGTTAATGTTGAATTCTAGTACAATTCTAGCTGCAGAACATTTTAGGGAACATGATAATGTCAGCAATGTTTCAAAACACAATCCTACCCTAAATCTCAGGAATTACTACACATTTCTAAACACTTTTGACAAAGCATCTCCAAGAACAGTAGTTTCACAGATGTTCCCGAGTGTATAAACTGATTTGTAGCATTTTTATCATACATCCATGTGTGTTAAGATGAACAGAACTACCCAGCTGTCAGTGTGAGCAACGGTGTCTGGCAAAAAAAATATCCAGTTTAAAACACCTCCATAGAAGCACACCACCAATTTTTTTACTTTAAGAGTAATTGCAAACTCAAGAAATCAGATCACAAAAAAACCCCAAACAACACCAAGCAGGAAAAATTGTAGAAATATGGGTTTAAGCATATTGTTTTATATATTAAACATAATATTTTAAGAACCTCATTACGTTTTTTCCTCAGTAAGGATTTAGTACTGCTCTTACTTCACAGTCAATATGAGTTTTGCTATAATGATACAGAAGTTAGGATACAAACTAAAAAATAGCATCCCTGACTTCAGCACAAATACCTTTTATTTCTAGGCATGTAATTCATAACTGAATCTACCAAAACACATTTCCTGATTTGGAACATATTTATTATGAACCATGCTCCAATTTCAGCATCAACTGGGTAGGTTAGAACTTATTCAAGCACAGAAACCAAACTGAGCTCTGAGCTCTTATGTTTTTATAGTAAGCAGTATTTGAGAAAATTGCATTGTAGAGAGCAGTTTTAATTCACTTTGAAAATGCGTAACTTCTAATGAAAACAATGGAATTATTATCCAAATAATATATGTATGCTCAAAAGATTAGAACTCCACCTGTAAGACTTGATATATATCATGCTATATCAGAAAACGTTTAGGTACTATACATGACATTGATACATAAGAACCAACAACTCCTATGACTACATATGTATGCTACCATCATGAAAGCACTATCATATTTATCATTATAGTGAAGCAGAAAAAACAATTTTATGCTATTAATGGGACCACTGCTTTTGTACTAAGCTTCTGCTTGAACTTATTTCCTGACAGAAAAGCAAGTATACTGAGAAAACCAATGTTCAGGAAGTTGTTTCCAGTAAGAATAATAAATATAGCTTCTAGAGACAATTTAATTAATCCTGCCAAAGAAACAACCAACTTGTTTCACTTAGTTAACATTTATTATATGGGGATTCTTTGACAAAAATTTATGGCACTCATTTTGTTCCAACAACTGTAATTATTGAATATTTACCTGTATCAGGATAGAAGACAGTAAAGAATAAAGATGATTTCATTATAAAAAAAATGCTTGTAAATCTATACTAAAACTTAGCTTCCTATAAACACCAGATTCAAAAAAATGCTAAATCATGAACATAACTGGCTTACATCTGAGCCATGTTAAAGTACCAGTCAACTATCCAAACTGTTTTTGGTAAATACAGTTAATTCCCTACTTTCTTCATCTATTGTACCCATTATATTTATGTCTGAAGGACCAGAAAGTACATTTAACTGTTATTTACAGGCACTGTTGATGTGCCTCCAACGTAATATATCACCAGTGCAGTCTTTGATTTAATTGTTGCCGTCACTCATTTTTGTGCACTAACACATGTAGGAGCTCCAAACGCCAAAATACTCTTGCCTTTTTTTTTCTGTGCTACATACCAGATTTTGTAACCTGTGTCAAGCTACCTCCAACGCTTACAACTTGTGAACAGAGGCCAACAATGAGCCTCCCCAGACACTAAATCATAATCTTCATGTTTTTCGTATTTCACATTCTAGCCACAGTTTCAACATCCATACCCCGTGACATTAGGGAAGAATAAATCAACAAGGATGACAGCTCCCTTGTAGAGACTGGTACGGCCCTGGGATCTGCCACACCCAACACCCACAGCCAGATGTCTTGAAGGGTTCTGCAGGATTAACCCCTTCGGGATCAACTAAGGGGTTTGTGCTGAACCTTTATTAAAGTAATTGCTCTTTCTTTCTTATTGTAGAAAGAGGTGAAAAAAACAACACACACCTTGATCAAGTTTAATAAAACTTTGACTAATTAAAAGGGAGCTATCAGTGATAATGAGGCAAATCATCCCTTGTACTTTCTTAAAGACAGGAATTAGAAGTTGAGAGTTAGTGTTTTACAGCATTCCTTCTTTCATACCATGCTGTGGTCCCACATGTTTATCAGGAATGACACAGTAAAAATTTCAAAACAATTTTAAGTTCACTTTTACAGACCTAGGAAGCTGCTTTACTTTTTGGAATAAGAATGCCCATTAACTGCCCTTCAGCAAAACAAGACTATTCAGACCTTAAATCAACAGGATTTCTAATCCAAAATCCATACAGTAAACTCTACAATTGTTTCTCTGAGTCTGATACAGCCCCAGGGACATAAATTTGCATGCAACTTCTAAGTTTGTGAATAGTCCCTGGGCTTAAAGTTGCACATGTGCTTAAGTACTTTGTTCAGTCAGGGTCTAAGACAGCTACTTTAAAACAAAAACAGAAGCCACGTATAGAGCAAGGCTGTTAAAGACAATTTTTCTCTATAAATACTGTACCAAAGGAAAAAAATGTAACAAAATAAACCTACTGATTCCTAGAAGCACATTATGAAACAACATTAAGTAAACAGCAGCTGAAAAGCCATCAGCCCATATTAATGCATGCCACTTAACATAAAAGAATAGAATAAATTTAATTTTTAAATAACAATAATAAACTTGAACCGTATCCAAGGTTCTCTGTACAGTATTGCAGGTAGAAGTATCTGTGGATATAAACAGGGAGCAAGTGGTCACAGCTTTCAGAGCAAGACCAGCCCCTATTCTTCATCTAGTTTATTTTGTGGATTTAAAAGTAGTTATCTAGCAATTTTGTTTGTCTCTTCTGTACAAGATGTGTTCACCTCTCCAGTTTGTATATGGCTTTTCATAAAAAATAACATGGTAGAAAGTATTGCAAGGCTAGCACTATCGAAAAATGTGCCTGTGAATATTTTACTTCCTAAAAATACTTCTGATTTGCTTTCCAGTGGGCTGGGATTCACATGGAACATCAGTACTTCTTTAAACACTAAGAAAGAATACCTTTCAGGTTTCCATCATTTGTGGAAGAAATTACAAAGAAAGTAACAGTTATTTCAGCTCTAGTTGAAAATAAACATACAATAATCAGCTTTGAACTTGGTCTGAAAAAATTAACGTGCCTGCAACTATTTTTCATTTGTGGAACATGCCACTAATAATGACAAAAACACTTGAAGTAACTATCCACTGTTCACAAGAAACAAACTCAGATGCAGTTTTTATAATTTAAATTAAATGCTCATAAATACCAACACTTATGGGCTAAAGGCATACTCTCATTTACCAACATTTCAAGGCAGAGAACTAATATATCATTGTATGGTTTGCACCAGTATCTTCCCCCCGCCCAGAGTTTTGTTCTTTATACATGTGCTGTATGAGCTAAAGGGTTAAGTAACCATTATATTCTAAAGAGCAAACTGTTTGCCTTAGGGCCATCTCCTCCTTACTCCTGATGAATTGCCTGACACTTCATGTATCATACATTACTTTTCACTAGGAAGTAACATTTGGTTCCAGTCTTACACCATAGACCTGACTGTGGAAGTCTGAAGCAATATGGCATAGACCTAAAAAAAAATTAAAGTATATCACCAACCCCTAAATACTGATGTACTAATTTATAAATAAGTATGATTATACTTTTTAAAATGGGTACAGAAGTATATAAAGAGAAATTCTATGCACATTAAGATGAATTAAAGATCAACTGTGAGAATCCATTTTCTGAGTGAGAAGACACTTTTCTGAACTAGAATAAAAGAAATGCTAATGCTATTGAGGGCTTTGAACTACAAATGTTTGTATAGACAGAATCTAAACACAAACACAACAAAGTTTTTTTAAAAAAAAAATTATCACAAACAGGATTTAAGTAGAAACAGCCCAACAAGTAGCTGGCAGAAACTGACCTAGGTTTCAGCACAAAGGTGCAGTATTGATTTTTTTCAGTGCATTCTGCAGAGAAAAATAGGTAAAAGTCCTGCTTGGAACAACACTAGGAAAGCAAAGGTGAAAATAGGGACACTGACTTCTGGCTTAGATTTTTTTGTCACAAAACATTTTGATGCTCATTTTCAAACACAGCCCTCAGTGTGTTGTCACTTCTGTGTGTCAGAACTTGCTCAGGAAGTACAAAGGCAATTAAAAAAAATTAAATAAATATATATATATACACACTTGCCAGTGCTCAACTTTTCCAGGCTATTCAAAAGCCAGATTAATGACATACCATCCAAATAAACTATATTGACTTTGCAAACTAAAATACTTCAGTAAGTACTTCAGTGTACAAAGCTCTTCAAATACTATATGAGACAGCAAACCAACCTTTTCTAATTAAAAAGGGGGGTTGAAGTTTGAAGCAGAGATTGAACTTCAAGAGTCAGAATGACAGTTTTCTCTTAATTTTAAACATTTTCTCTTGCTGTCTTGCTTCCTAGCAAAAAGCTATACTTAATGGATAATTTTTTATAATCCTGCATCACAGTATTTACTTATCAAGCTGGGCGTTTCAGGATATAAATGTTCCCCCATTAAATGGTGTGCTGTTCTATGGTGGAAGGAGCTCCTTCCATTAACTATGCATCTGATGCGTTTATGATGGAGTACTAAAGAAGAAACAAGATTTAACAAAAATAATTAAAAAAATCAGCAGCCAAAATCAGGACCTGGTGCAGAAAGCAGAGCTGTTGGCTGGAGGATGTGCTCCTGAGCTTGGCCCAATTTCCTGTGATCTTAGGCTAAATGATTGTAGGACACCAGGAGTTCCATATACAGCTTCCACTGCCACTGCTTCACACCTCTGAATCACCAGTGCACCCTCCTCCCTTAACGTTCCTTACCACAAAGGTACAGCAAGGGTTAATTCATAAACATTTATAAAGTGCTTAAGACTGCAGAAGCTCTGGATTGCAGGCTATGCAAGGACCAAACATGAATTTTAATCAAAATACATCTATTAGAGGAAGGAAGTGGCCAGTGTAACAGCTACCAGAACAAAGAGGAGAAAGGATGCCTTTTTTGAACACACCATGTTCAAAATATTCAGTGTAGAAAAAAAAAAAATATAACACTGGCTCCTGCAGTGGGGAACAAGGACAAGAAGCAGACTGAGATGACAGTCTTTAGGGGAAGCAGGGGGATAGGAATAGCTGAGCTAAAGCAGAGGGCACAGAGCTCAGGAAAGTATATTTCTCAAACAACAGCTGTCAGCAAACAGATACAAAATTCATTTACAAAACAGAAGTCTGACATCTCCCTAGTTAGCTTATTTAACAGCCTGTTTATTGTTACCAATAAACACAGGGAGGCGAAGATCTGATGTGTGAAGTTCTACAGTTTCTGCTCTTTAAATCCTATTATACAGCCGACGAACACAGTTCTGTATGTTTTACTTCAGAGCTTTTTTGCTTATGTGAAAAGTAACATTAAAAATAACTGATAAAAAAATACTGCAAGTTGCAAAGTCGACACTTAGGCTGCTAAGAAATGCCAAAGGGCTTGCATGTATGTGTGCACCACAATCCTGTTCTGTGTTTTACAGTACGACTATCTGATTATTCCATTGAACAGGATGAGACATATCAAAGATAACAAATAAGTCAGCATTATCCTTTACATGTCCCAAGTGAACCAATTCCCCTAGAAGGCACATCATTATAAATAAATTAGTACCATAACACAGAAGGCAGCCAGATTAAGACCATCCAGGCAAACACTATTCCTAACTTGAGAAAGCACAATAAAACTGGAGCGTGTTCTGGAACTTTCCTGATGTGAGCCTATGTCAATTTCACAGTCATTTCGCCTACACATATGTGTATTTCAGTAATTCCCTACGACCACAGAAACAGGTCCTTCACCCCTATCAAAGTCTTTCCAAGGCAGCAATTCACCATCATCGAAAACCACCCAAGTATCGTAGCAGAAGCGGCAAAACCTCATGTCCTCTGGCAGTTAAAAGCAACAGCAAAACGGAGGTGAGAAGCAACCCCGTCCTCGGCCGGAGCACAAGCAAGACAGAGTGACCCACGCCTGGGCCCCTGAGGGGCTCCGGGGACACGAGGGAAGCAGCGGGGCCTCTCCTAACGCAGCTCCCGCCGCGCCCTCGCCCGTTCGGCCTCTGCCCGCGCACGCCCGGTCCCGCCGCCCCTCGAAGCCG
>NW_009952711.1:9373211-9390595 GCF_000747805.2 Chaetura pelagica
CCGCGGTGTGAGGGGCCGGCCCCCCGGCTGCCCCGGCCCCCCTTGCTGCCCCAGCTACCCCGGCTGCCCCGGCCCCGCGGCGCCCTCGGGCTCCCGCAGCACCCCCGGGGCTTCCCTCACACCGCCAGCTGAAGGGCGGTGCGGGACAGAGAACGAGGCGAGGCCCAGGAGGTTCCTCCACCAGGTTCCAGAGCTGCTTCGGACACGCAGGCAGTGTTTCTGGCGGGAAGGAGGCCACGGCTCCGGAATGGTGAGGAGAACGGCCCTTGGCTCCTCCACAGAGTCTCTGCTGGGGACCCGCAGCCGCGGGCGGACGGTGCTCGGGCCTCTGACGTGAGGTGCTGTTCCCTGTCTGTGAAAACAGACTTTAATGAAAAGCCTGAATTTGATTTCCAAACCGGTGTGGAATGGGACTTGCTCCCACATCCGTGTGTGAAGTGAGCTTGGGCAAGTGCCAAGGTTTTTCCTTTTCTTCTCAGAGGCTTCCACAGCCACCAGTGTAGTCAAGAATGGAAAAGCGAGTACTTGTCTGAAATCCATTTATCTTCCCAAGAAGAAACACTCAAGTTTAGAAATGTTGACTCCAAGGTATGAATCATATGGATCACTGTATGTATAAAAAAGAAACTTACGTCTTCGTTGTGTACCATATACAAATTATATTTCTGCATACACAGAACATAGGGGGAACATATCTTGGCACCTTCTTGACAAAATAATTCCCATAGATTCATAGAATACCAGCTCAGAAGGGAGCTCAAGGATCGTCCAGTCCAACCTTAAATACTGCCTTTTAAACTAGTCTAAAAGGTTACTGTACTATTTGGGGAGATCAGTTTGTGTGGGCATAGTTAAACCTCTACAGTTTTATGACTTGTTAAATAATGTGTACTTAAGAAGGATCACTGTACATGATTTCATGTAGCAATAGACAAACATAGTGAGATGCTCATTTCAGCCCGTTAATCACTTTATGCCCTCTGCAATCTCATAGAGTTTTAATGAAAATTGTAAGTCAACCGGCTATCCATCCACAGCTGATCAAATGAGAAAGTGTTTACAGAATCAACTTACTAATCAGACAGAAATGTTCAAATAATGAATTAAATTAAGCAAGCTGGGGATGTAATATGAGGTATTTGATACATTTAATACCTGCACTGAAATTCTTTAATGCCATGTGTTTTATAACTACTCAGAAAGCAAGTATCTTTGGGGGAAAAAATCATGTTGATTTAATGCTACGAGTGAAGTTGCTACTACTGTTTATTTAGTCTATCAGTAAAAATGCAGAAAATACACAACAGAAAAAAAGTATCTTAATATTTTAAAAATATTTAGCATATGATCACCAAAATAGTGTAGTAAGCCATCATGTTTCTTTTTTCAAGTAAATGGGTAGAGATCTTGTAGAGAACTCATTTGGCACAGAATTCTTCTGTTTTCTGTCATGATCGTCATGATTCTGAAATGGAATCAAAGAATCTTCAATTCTATAAACAGAAGTTTAAATACTCATTATTTTCTTCTTTGAAATGATTGGATGCTCTAAATGCATAGTGCTGAAAGGCTGCCAAGCTAATAGTCCAGTGAGCACTAGGAAGAGATTAATTTTATACCTGGAATGAGTGTATGAAGTTTTCATTCCATTTAGTGAGAGGGCTGGAATGTGAACTGGTGTTTCCTTCATGGTGCAGTGTTGTGTTCAACTCTGGAGTGAAGAGTCAGCCTGAGAGAGTCTGAATTTAGGACTGTGACCAGCTGCAGATGTTAGTCCACAAAAAGTAAATAAAGATGAGATGTCTGACATGCTTACTTGCATTTTTTTTTCTCAGTATTTTGTTGAATACTGGTACTCTGAAATCAATGTGAATATTTGGGAATGTAAATAAATTATGGGCACTTCTGTTTGCTTTGAAACATGCATATATTAAAATGGAGAGATGTGTGCCAGCAAGCTCAGTCTCTTCACTAGAGTGCTCTGCCTGAGGTGTAGCCAGAATTGTAATCTCCAGGTGTGTTCTTTGTACTTTTCAAAGGATGCCTGATCAATATAAAGACACAGAGTGACAGCAAGGCAATAGATCTCCTTCCACAAACTAGGCTAGCCAACAGTAACTAGCAGAAGAGATTCAGAGTTCCAGATCAGGTTCGGAAACTGGCCCTTTAAAGATTTTCAGAGAAATTGTATTAAATTATCTTTTGTATTCCTGTTGTTCACTGTTGACTGTTCAGTACCTCAGGAATGTATTTCTCAAAACAAAATAAAACAAACCAAAACAAGCATTTCTGATTATTCATTATTCTAAGGTATTTGTTGCAAACTATTGGGCCATACTACCTGGACCAATGTATTGGGTCATCCTGTTGGGATTATTCAACTTTTATCCATCAATGTGAAGAAATGTACAAGGAATGGGAGGATGACATCTCTTCCATACCTTTTCCAGAGCATCTAGAAAAGAATGCAAGCATTTCTTCTCGGAGGAGTTCAGTCTAGGTCACCGTGCAGGAAGAATATTGCTGAAGGAGGGTTTTTCCTAAGCAAAACTGTAAGTAAATTGTATTTCTGAAAAGTTTTCAGTTCCTAACTGACATTTTTGGTCAGAAGTAAATGGCTTAGGACATTATGAATATGTGGAATGCCAAAGAATGATCAGAAGTAGCAAAAGCATTACAAGAATTGTTCCTTTATGCTGTCTGTCATGTGAGGTTGTTATTCCAATCAGAAACATACTGAGGTAGGTGACTACACTTCCAATTTTTGTGATGCAAAGAGGCGTTGAGTCATCCATTTTGTCCAAGAACATCTCCACAGCCAACAGTTACAGCTGGTTGATGTAACAGAGTCCTAACCTAGAGACTTGCACAGGTAAATCAATTGACTGCTAAATCAGGAAACTGATAACATATTTAGAAGTGTTTGAGAGAATGGCTGGGCCTAGTGGAGTGCTTAATGTAACACTAAATTTCAAATAAATACCCAAACTTCATGCTTAATTTTTATATATTCGCTAAGGAGAAATGTCAGGAACAATGTAGAAGGTTTTGTCAAGAGTAACTTGGAACTTCTTTCAGTTGTTTAGAGATGAGTATTACACAATGCTAAATACAAACCCAGATAAAGCATTCTTTTTTTTGAGGCTCTTTGAATCTTAAGTATGACTAAATACAACTTAGAGCAGATCCCAGCAGCCAAGGGGATGTTTTGGACCCCAGGTCAAATGTTCTGACTCCCTTCACCCTCTGGTTATTTTCTTTTCTCAGCTGTGACAGCTTCACTCTGTCATAGTCACTGGCATATTATTACATACTACATAGAGGAGAAGCAACATTTGCTCATAATTTGTTTAGAACTGCATTAGAAATATGAAGAGTTGTACTTACCAGAAGAATAGACAGTACAGGAGTAGCTCTGTTGTGAATCAGTGAATCTAGTCTGATAATAATTACTGTATTGTAACTTCATAGTAAACATCAGATACAGCTTTTGGTAAACAAAGCTTGTAAATTATTTACAATCTAAAAACTTTGGAAAATGCATCCAAGAGTAATCACAGTTTTAACCACTGGGAAAAAAAATGATGCTATCCATGCTAGCTGCACTTTTTTTGTGGAGCCACTCGAGAGTGTCCTGGTCTGATTTCTTTGGTAGAGGTAGGATTTCGACACAATGAACAGCATTTCTTTTATCTCTCTTTTTTCCCTTTTTTTTTCATGTTGAGTAAAACATTTGACTAATGCCACAGTGACCTCAGACAACTATGCTTTGTGCTCTTGGCATTTTGGCTCACTGTAGCCAGTAGATAAGAAGGGTGCGTGTCCAGCTGTAAATAAATAATAATCCTAATGCTGAAAATGATATGGTGCTATTTCACTTCTGGTTCATCTTGTTTCCTCTCGTACCTTTACTGCCGGGTGAAGGTGCAAGGTTTTGCCATCACCCAGCTAAACAACTGGTTAATAGTGCCACGCCAGCTGGAGGGTCTCTGTCAGAAGCCAGCTGAGAGATTCTTCTCTCTGTGGGGCCATAAATGTGAGTGGCAATGGTGAAATCAGAAATTGCATGAAATGGCAAATTCATTTATCATTCTGTGGTTGGCAGTGGCATTGCTGCCTCATACAATGGGGCTGTAAAAAGCAGAAAAAAGTGACATAACAAAGGAAGTATTGATGAATGCTACTTTTCATTCTTAAGAATATAAGCTTCTCAAGGGTATTAATTTGTTTTGGGTAATGTCAAGGTGTAACAATCCAGCAGAAGTAGCAGGATATATTTTGAATGTCCACTGCTGTGCACACATGACTACTGTGAACAGTTTTGTGGGCACCAGGTCCTTTCCAGTGGCTGTCTCTGTAATAAACATAGCAAGAGAAGAGAACTTTGGAGTTTTGTTTTCCTTGTGTTATACAAAACAAGAATGAGGCTCCTTGTGGGCTCCTCTCTGCCCAGGCAGTGAGACAGCTTTCAGAGCTGGACAGTTGTCAGTGTAATTCTAGTGTTTAAAAAGAAGAAAGAAAGTTTGAGTCATCATGACATAATAACTCATGTAAAACTTTCTGAGGCAAACCAGGACTTTTCTGACTCTGTTACAGCTGCGCGAGTGCCGGTTGTCAACTCTTCATAAATTAGATGCTCTTCTGTATAATTATTTTCTTTCACTTTGAGCTTTCTTTAATAAAGATTTTACCATGTGGAATTGTAGACCAGTTAGGCTAATTTCATCTGTAGGTAAGATATTTGAAAGATTTTTAACAGATTAGGAGGCGTCTCTAGTAAAAGCATCCTACAGCCTGATTAGTTGTGTGCACATGGTTTAGGAAAAAAGAAGTCATGCTTCACTAGCCTTCTGGAACTCTTTGAAGATAACACTGCCAAGATAGGATGTACTGTGGACATTATATTTTTAGATTTTCAGGAGTCATTTGACAATGTTTTACCCAAGAGATTAATGCTTGAAGAGAGGGGAATGAAGGGGGAATGAAGAGTTTGCTCATTAAATTGAAAAGTAGGTCTAAGCAAGAACAATGAGGAACTAAAAATGTCAGTTTTATGGACATGGGGAAACAACATTTGTAAGGCTGCAGCACTTCTGTGTATCAAGTTAACTTGTTTACATAAATGGCTTGGATGGATGTACTCTTTTGAAACTAAAATAGGCTCATTATCGTTCATTTGTAGTGCTAAGAAGCCCTAACAAGATTTGTAATCCTGGTGTGTTAAGCACTGTATATGTTAAGAGACTTTCTGCAGCCAAGTAGACACTGTGGAATGAAAGTTGAAGAAAGGAAGTATTATTTTGCTGATTACATAGAAGAGGTTCTGGGGCCTGGGCAGACTTGATCCCAGCCACAGAGTAAAATCAGTAGACATGATCAGTGGACACATTTTCTTAGTCATGAGACCAGATTTCTGATTTGGAGATGATACTTCACAGGAAGCAACAGTAAATTCCAAGGAACAGTGAAGTACTGAAGGGTAAGTATTGACAGCACAATAAATGTGAAATGCATTTCCAGATAAATACATCATCTAATCGGAAAAGAAATGTAAAGTTTATTGTAAACATATCTTTCAGCATAACTTATGCATCTGTAAGAAATGTCATTTTTATATATAAATTTCTTAACACATCTAGTAGAGTTATCTCTCCATTATGTAAAAAATCTTGAAAAAAAATGGTGCAACATTCCTAAATAAAACTTGCTTTGTTAAAAAATAAATTGCTAGGTTAAAGCCATATCTTAATTATTTCTATATGTTACAATAAAAAAAAAAAAACTGCAAAGAGCACTTATATTGGCCATCAGCCTATTGATAATTGTCCAGCAGTGACAACTTGAGTTAGTGTGAGAACCACCATGTCTACAGATTGGATTTGAAATATTAAATTTTGCAGGATGTGAACATGACCACACACGTCAAAAGGATGTTCAAGATGCTGGCTGCCTCTTTCTGTGCAACCAATTCCCAGCATAATAAGCTTAAAATTGTAAGTGGTAGCTGATTTTTTTTAAAGGAATTGCTTATACTGTAATAATATTAATAATAATAATAATAATAATAATAATAATAATAATAACAGCAACAAAAACAATAATATTAATACTACTTTAAAATGTCTCTTTTTAAACTAGAGATCCATCTTGCATTCCTACATGCCTTTATCATATACTTGCTTTAAATACCCTATTTTGAAAAATGAGACCTGACCCTTCTGCTTTGTTTTTGAGTGCCTGAGAATCCTGCCTGACTATACTTGTGATACAGGATCCAAATTTACTCTTGCAAAGGAGACTTCTTAAGACTTCAGCATAGATAATCTTGATTTACCATGCTATGAAATGGATGAGATTCAGATCTGTCATCTTAAAAAATGCTGCTTCTCTCTTCCCAGTCTGCTTATCTTCCCCACACTCACACACAGGGAGAGTTCTTGGAACTACTCAGTGCTCCTCTCTGCCTGTCTTTAGTCCACTTGCTTTGTGCATATGGACACATAACTGGCACATAGCTGTGGGAACAAATTCCTGTGAGGCAAGTTAGGGTGGTAGTTTGTAGTATTTGTTACTGCTTGGTTAGTTTATATGCTCTTACGGCTTGGTAAACATAAGGTAATTTTAGGTAGCCTGCTGCTCAATGGAAGTGGGCTAGGCAACCTCTTCCCACCATGGGAGAACAGTGCATGCATGGAGAGCTACTATGGATTAGCTAATGCACTGTAAATTCTTACCTTTTCTTACTTCACAGTTAGTGCCTGGAAATAACTTGTTCTGGTTGCTACGTCTAACTTGTTGAATGACTGAGTGATTGTAGGAACTAATCCATTCATTACCCCATAGAGCTCTTCTATAGCTGGACTGGTGCAGGCTAAGGATTTTGATCTTAAAGACAAAGGCTCTAATCCTAGTTCTTTATCAATGTGATTAATATAATTATGTATGTTTTAGACCATCATAGTCTTTATGCCAGATGACAACTGTAGGGTCTTTTATAATAGGACTCCAATGGAGACCTAAGCTGTGCTTAGGCTGGAAGTGCCACACCTCTTATGTGGCATAAATAGACATCTAAGTTAGAAAAGCTGCTCAGTGTGCTGTTATTGCTTGTGCTATGTCCTAAAGGAACATGAGTCAATCAATAATTAAGCCACAAAGTACTGCCTGTTGACATGGCAACATGTTCACAGATGTGACGTGAACTTAACGTCCTTCTTTCATGTCTCCTGTGAAAGTAAAAGTCTCCTAAGCTCAGTAACAAAAAAATGGAGCAGGAATTGGCAGGGGAAAAGGAGAAAATGCAAAAAATAGATTATTTCTTTTATTAAATGGATGCCTTTTAGCCTCTTATGTCTCAAATCTACTGTATAGTGTCTACTTTTTTTCAGTACAAGGACCTTTCCCTAATAAAAAAATCCCCAATTGCTTATTGGCAAGTCCTTATTAGAAGCGTGAAATGAACTTCCTTATGGATCGTGTTCATGATTGCTTCTTTCCCATGTACTTCACCCCACCCACATTTTTTTGATGGAGCTGAAGTGAATACAACACTCTTAGGTTACTTCTGTTTAGGCAAGACTCAGTCTAGCTCCAAGAATAACATTAGCTGCTGCGCCGCAGATTAAGGCTTGGCATGAAGGTCCAAATGTGAAGTTGTCATCGTCGGTTGATGCCTGTTGTTCTGAAGACGAGAGAAGAAGCACGAGTCTGACATCAACTTCCGTACGTTGGGATCATTTTCACTGGCTGTTTCTGCAGCTTCTCTGCACATGCTCCCACTCTCACGTTCTCTCTGCTTGCCAGTTACCCTCTTCTCCTCTTGGCTGCATATCTTCCAAGCTTTCTGCAGCAGATGTTAATGGGCCTCGCCAACATGTTTTGTTTGCCACATGTGTTGCTACCTGTGTCACAATGGGTGAGGTTCTTTTTTCTTTTTTTCCAGGGCATCTTTTTACTTCTGCCTCAGCCAGTCTCTTGATCTTTCACACAATAAAAGTTTACTGCACGTTTTTTCCTTTGGGAGGTTGGTGTCCTCCATGCAGAGGACATGTCCAGTCCAGCAAAACTACGCTTTTATAAGATTGCTTCAACACTGTTTGTGCAACCACTTTGCAGAACTTTGTTATTCATGATTGTATCTTGCCACTTGATATGCATAATAGCTTGAAGGTGCCGTTGATTAAATTTTTCCAATGCTTTGATGTACCAGTGCTAGCATTTCCATGTTTCTCAGCTCTAGAGCAAGGTAAAAATTAGTACACTACAGAAAAGCTAGGGTTTGGCCCTGTGTCTAATAGAGTGCTAGTTCCAGATTCATTGTACCTAATTCTCCGTCTCAGTCCACTTAAACACACAAAAGCTAGTTGATGTATAAAAGTCACCTGTTTTGAAACTCATGTTAGGGAGAAATATCAGATGCAGGGCTTAAAATACCCATTCTTGCCCTTTAAGAAATCAGGTAACAGTTGTGATAGCTTACATTTTATAAAAGTACAAATCTCAGCTGCAGGCTACTGCACAGCTGGGCGGTCTGAATGTTTGGTGGACCATATACCCTTCAGCAAGTATTAATTCTAGCCTTCCAGACATAAGATATGTGGAAAACTAATACACAAGTTCAGTGATAAAAAGGTTCCTAACTGCATTTTATGGTTAAGGTCTGTGCAAAATGTGTAGTTGAATGACATGTCTGGTGTGCCCTTAATAAATGAATTGCTCACTGGTTGTTTTGCTTGCAAACTGACAGCCTTCAGGCAATGCCCAGTTGTCCTTTGTAATATTTGAAAGGCAGGTTCAGTTGAGCTGGAGAAAAGGGTCCAAACCTCTGTTTGAAAAACTGACATGGCTTCTACTTTTGCTATTTTATTTACTGAAAAATAATATTCCAGGGCCTTAGCTCTTTACCTGGAATTCTTCTGTGAATTTTTAACACACAAATCAGTTCGTAAACCTTAAGATACATATAATTTACAAACAAAAGCCAGACATTTAATGGTATTTCTGCAGGCACATTATAATTATACCTGAACAATAGTCAACAGGGAAGGGAGTGATGGTAGCGCCATCAGGAAAAGAGAAGCACGACTGCTGCCTTTGCAAGACTTAACTTGATGGGAACTCAGCTATTCCCATGGCAATTCAAAACACTGAAGTTATACTGATTTAGTACTTGGTGTCCAATCATGATATATTTCCTGTTTTTTGATTGTTTTGTTGTTGTTACTTTTCTTTTGTTTTGTGGTTTTTTTCTTAGCTCTTACTTGAAAAATTGTCACATTGACAAAAGTGGGTCTTGTTTCTGGAACAAATTTATCCCAGGCAATAAAATAGAAAAGATCAGGCTCTTAGAAAAGAAATTAATTTGTGCAACACATTTAGTTCACTCTCCAGCACACACACAGAGTTTTAAAAATAGAAAGTATACTATTATGTTACTGAATGCATCCAAATTTCTTTTAAGCTGTAAAGTATACTTTATTCTGTCCTTTATTACTTCGAGAGTTTCACTAATTTTGCAAATTACACTGTCTCTCTGTTTCATTCATGTGACTTTAATAGCCCCATCTGCTGGCTGAGCACCAGGTAAGAGAATTAGCACATACCTTTAAAAGGTCTGCTCTAGCAGGGCTTCCGTGAACCTACTACTGAAATAGTTCAGTGTTTTTCCTAAGTGAGACAAAAGACAGAAAATTGGAAAACTGCATTTCATAGATGCATATTATCTCACAGTGTTGTGGAGTTTATTTTGTGTTTATAAAGTTCTTGGTTTCTGTCACTGTCAGTCTGCTTTTTTTGTTGTAGGATCTACATTTCCTAAAACATGTTAGTTTTCTGAAGTGAGAAGCTGTGAAACTGTAGAAACTGGAAGAAAACATCAGAGAAAATGTAAATGGCAATGCTCACTGAAAAAGGAATTAAGCAAAGGTTTGCTTTCACGTGCAGTGCATCAGTAGCACCAAGAATGTGCTGTGAAGAGTGGCAGAATCTGTCTTCTTGCTACTCTTCCATAGGCATCCATTTATGTTGAAGATAGGATACAGGGCAGGAGAGGCTTTTTCTGTGACTCAGTAGGTTCATTTCATGTTCTAATGTCCTTTTAATGGAAATAAATGCAACAAATCTCCCTGAAATAATGAGGGGGGCTTGATTCATATCCTTATTCTTTAAATGGAACTACAGCACACTGCTTTTTGAGGGCAATCTTCTGATGTTACGTGCACAGCTGTGGCACCACCTAGTCTAGATGGATCTAAAGAAGTAGCTTACAGGATAGTTAAGGAGTATGATCATGTGTTTCTTGTATATCATTGAAACTGAATACAAATCTAATGTTACATCTGCTGATCGTTCTGAATAAGTATTCTTACTATAAACCTCTGATTTGGCTATATAGTAATACTGCAAAAGCACATTAGTAGACTTTAATGTGTCAAATAATTGAAAAATATATATGAAACTATTTCTCCACAAAAAATGTCAAATGGCCTGGGAAAGGAAAATCCTGAAAAGTGTTGAGAGACAATGTTTGTTGGAGGAGTGTCCAAGGATGCAGATGTCTGATTGTCGTTGTTCTGAAAAAACAAAAACTTGAGGGGAAGGGGAAAAGGATTAATGAATGTACCTTTGCTGCAGTCAGTAAAAGAGCCCAAACTGCATTATAATTTCTGATGCTGTCCATTGCAATAAAGATCACCTTAATTCTTTTGCAATGTGCAGCAAAGAGAACTTCACTAAATAAAGAGCAGCCTACTTTTTTCCAAAGTTTATTCCAGTGACTCAAGACAGAGGGAATTATTTAACAGAACTTTAAAAAGCACTAACAGAAAAATAAGATACCACAGCTATTCTATTAGTGTGTGTGTTCTGGTCTGATAAGATATTTGGATGTTTTTAGAGCAGTGAAGTGTACAAGAGCAAGACATGTCAAAATCACTTATGATATGATGGGTTCACCAGGATAGCAATCCACATTTTCTTATGATTGTGAAGATGTTGAGTCAATCTTTGCAAGGAAATCCCCGTGAAACCATGACTTTATTAGTAATTAATGTTCACAAAGTCTTGTGAATGCAAATTGGTAAGTAAACATGGTATTTGCTTATAAACAGGTCTAAAGATACAGAGGAAGTTAGTATCAAAAAGAAAAAAATATTTCTTTCACAAAGATGAAGTACAGGGTTGTGTTCATGCTCTTTCAAAAGCTCTTTCAGAACTTGATTGTTTAAATTTTCAAAATACCTAAGTCTTGTAGGTGAGTTTTGCTGAAAGTCAAAAGGGGTTGTGGTTCCTATTCAAATAATTGCTTGTGAAAATATCAGCTCCTGTCCTAGTTCTATAATAAATAGCACGTGAGTTAGAGGAGCAGAAGATAGCTTCCTGCTGATGGAAAATTTTCTGCTGATATAAGTGCAGAAGATCCAATACAGGATGCCCTTACATGTATTAAAACAACACAAGTGATTTTAAAAGGAAACATGAGAAATACATTAATAATATATTCAAGATCAGCATTTTCCAGTTAGTAGGAGCATTCATGTAAACTCTTTCTTGTACATGAAACTGCTCTTTTTCCTTCCAAATCCATGTAACATAAGAAATCCAGCCTGATGCAACTTTACCAGCTGCTGTACTGTTTCCCTCCTGCAGCCATGATCTTTAATGAGCACATCTCTTGGTCACAGGTAGTCCAATTTATGCCTGACTGCATTTCTATACAGGCTTTAAAACACAGAGCCTTAAGGCACAAGTGCCATATGTATACCGGAGGGAAGCCTGATCCTTCAGTGGACAGCTCAAGTGATTATGAATTACTCACTTGTGAAATCCTGAAGTGTTATAACCAAAAGGACTGGTGGATCATAGAAACAGTGATTTCTGATTCAATAAACAATTTAGTCAATTTAATCAAATGGTTTTAAAGTTAACGAAAAGACTTGTAACAAATTTTCCCGTATATCCTGAGAAATTTATACAATATATAATGGTCTTGTTACTTGTGAAATATCACAAAAGACTTACAGAAAGGCAACTATCTTTAAAACTATCGAAGAATGTGTTATGAACAGCAGACCTTAAACTTTGTTTTGGTAGGACTGGCAGCTAACACTGACCATTTCTTCTCAGCAAAGATCTGGATTTGTCTTTTCCTAAGACTAACTAATCCTTGCTCTCTTCTTCAGGAACTGTTTTCACATCTTTTTGCATTCATTTGAAGAACAGGTGGCTCAGATCAGCCAAACCTTAATCCTAGCAGACCTTGAACTTACTGGAACACCATTGCTCTTCCAGTGGGTTTAGAAGTTTTCTTTCTTTTTCCTGCCATTACTATGATTAATAATGGTCTTGACACACAGACACAGATCCACTCGTATATACACTAATAAACACAAATAGAAAGCATTATAGTTTAAGATGTTAAAACCAGAGATCAGTCAGGAATGCAAAAAAACCCAGCGATGTTTTTAATGTGGTAAGGAAGAAAATAATATTTTTACTAAACAAAGGCAGAGTTAGTATTCTAGATAGTCTTACAAGTCAGAAACAAATGCTCTTCATTATCCATTGATTAAAGGAAAGACAATTTCCTAATCTACGTTAATTTACTGAACAGCTGGAAAAATCCCCAAAACTTTAAAAAAATTATTACCAAATGTTTTGAAATGTACTATGCTTTGCCTGTCCTAAGTCTGAGTGCTGTACAATTTGATTATCTGAGATAACCAATTTGTACTCTGAGTAGCACAGTGCCTATGACAACACATCTCTTGTGACTATCCATACTTAGTAACTGTTTCTAAAATCCTGAACTGCCCACTGTGGGTTTTAAGTACTGAGACCACTTACAGACACTTTTCCAAATTATGACTCATTACATTAAGCCTTCTTTTCATGAAACTCTGCTTAACTGTGCATGTGCTGATTGTTTTCTTTGTCATCTGACTTTCAGACTGGTTACTGATCTCCTTTGATATACTGTACATGACATCCTAACAAAACCAAGTCTTTAATCAAAATGATGAGGATTCAAATGCGTGCCACTGTCAGACAGCAGGGTAAGGCTAACATGCAGCAGATGTGTACTTGCAGGTCAGATGGAATGAGTGGATTTAAGACATACAGTTGCTACAATCTTTAGTTTAACCCTAGATCTGATTTTATAACCCAGGCAGAACGTTTTCACAATGAGCTGTTTTGGTTTTCGCTGTCAGCTGGCAAAAGACATGGACAAATAGTTTATAAACATGATAGACCTGACAAGCCTGGAAAGTCACAATCTAGAAAGCAACAGGAATTTGTAGCAGGGAAAGTGGCAAATGGCTCTGCCACTATGTTTTTTGCTTTATGACAAAAATCACCTGCATTAGTAGTTCTGGGTAAATATTTTCTCTTTCATGCTGAGAATCTACAAGATGTGGAAAAGCAAAAGACACAGCCACAGGTGGTTGCTTCTAAGAGATTTCATTTATGCAAGCACAAAACACTGAGGTAGATTGCGTAAATGAAATCTGCAGCTGCAAATCAAAAAGAACACTCCCTGGTTAGTCAATTAAGGATCAAGAAGCACCAAGAGCAAGTATGTCAGAATGTGATCTGCTTTAATATAGCTTAGAAAAGAGATTGCGAATTTACACAGTTAATTGTGTAAGCTGGAATTTCCTCAAGAAAACAATTTATCAAGTGTGGGATAGCCTGCTGTACTTTTCTCCTGCACGTATGCAAAAGTTTTCATCTTAAAACATCAAGTCAGTCTCACTGAGCTCAATAGGAGTTGCAGTGCTCCATACTTTTTGTAGGAGATGCTTCATTGCAACCAGTTCTGAAGAGACTGATGCCACTACTGTTGAAGCTACACAATTATTATTTTTTTTCAAATTTGTTGCAGATGTTGAAGTTATAGCAGTAACAACCATTCAGGGCACTGTTATTTGCTAGGGAAAGTGTTACCAGTTAGTATTTTTATTTTATTATAGGGAGGTACAGTAGATATAATTAATGGACTACAAAAAGAAAGAGGCAGGCTACACTTTTTGTTGTGCTCTGGGAAAAGAGAGTTTTTTATGCACTACAGTGATATTTATTTAATGCTGTTGATTATGAACTGAAGAGTCCTATCCCCCTATTGCTAATGATGCCAAGAATTTGTGGATTCAGGCTGTGCACTGGTTAATTGTAAATTCACTGTAAGATCCACAAGAAATGCTTGTGGCAATAATAACACACAACTCAATAAGCAGTTAAGCACATATTAACAAGTTATCATGTAAATGGGCCCAGTAAAAATACTGAGATGGGTAAATTAATCAGGGGCTAATTCGTGAGTCATGCTCAAGAGCTCTGAGCACAATGTATCATTCCAGGGAGACAAAGGAACCAGAAAGCTTGCAGGTATCTCCAGATGTCAATTCCTCTTGAATAAGAACTTTTCATGTACAGCATTTCCAACAGTGTCACTAGTGTGTATGTCTGCTGATCCCCAGATGAAGCATCAGTCCTTTGATGATTATAGGTAGAGGGATTTAATTCACAGCAACTCTAATGGTGCTCTAACATATACCAGACAATGAAATGGCTTTTGTCAGCCACGAGTTTGGGGAAATGTTACCATTTTAATCCTAATCTTTCACTGAAAATAGTTTTTATTCTTGGACAGAGGTGAATGAGTCCAGTGAGGTTAATGAATTCATGAACATGAGTCAGAGATGCAGTTCAAAACTCTTGCCTTTATTGTCTTATTGTTACTGAAGTACAGTCATTGCTTTCCTTTTACTTGGAGAGAACAGTGTAGTGATAGCTTGTTTAAAGACATCATAGGAAAAGTATCCCTATTTGTTTAGTCATACAGCATAATGAGTCTGCCAAAGCATGATGTTTGTAGCAAAAATGTCTTTCAAGAGCACTCGGAGACTACAGGGCTCAGTTTTGTCCTTGGGTGCCGTGCTAAAAATCAGTAGAATTATTTTCAGAAGAAACCCTCTGCACAATCAGTACCATTTCCTTTGCAATGGTGATCATAGAATCATAGAATCTTAGGGGTTGGAAGGGACCTCGAAAGATCATCTAGTCCAACCCTCCCTGCCGGAGCAGGGTCACCTACAGCACATCACACAGGAACGCATCCAGGTGGGTTTTGAATGTCTCCAGTGAAGGAGACTCCACAACCTCCCTGGGCAGCCTGTTCCAGTGCTCTGTCACTCTCACAGTAAATGCCAGTGGAAACTCCCTATTTTACTATTGCAAAATATTCTGAACCCAAATCCAGTTCTTGGTGACATCAATGCTATGGTACCATTTGTAGCAGGGTTGTCCTAACATGGTCACTGTAGGGTTTGCCTTTAAAGAGCACTGTGGGAAGTTTCTGGTTTAGGCCGTAAAGGTTCTGCAGAGAATATTGTCTGAGCTCTCACTTGCCATCTTTGGTTTCCACAACTGAGTATAGACCCACTGACTTCTGACTGAGCATCTAACCTAGATATCCGATTCTCATTTATACATTCTTTAAAAAATCAGAGAGGAAGAGTTGCACGTTATTGATAACCACCAGCTACACACCTTGCCTGTGATGAAGGATGTCATCAGGAGTCAACACCTACACTTCTGCCTTTTAATCTGATGTGTCTCTACAGCTCTACCATAGAAATATCAGCTACCTCCTCTCACCCTATGATTCTTCCATCCAGAACCTCAAATCTTCCACCTGTGCTTTCTTGTCTTCTCTCACTGTCCATACACAGTATCCTGAGGTATCATTGCTATGCCCAGTTACTATCTGGACAAGAAGCAGCATGTCCTGTGGCTGGTTATGAACTGTATGTGTGTTGATTGTCCAGCTGGTAAGCCAGACAAAACAGAACTTTTGAGCTCACGTTGCAGTTTTTCCCTTAATAAGGTCAGTCATCTATCCAGTCATCAGTTTTCATGTAGCTGAGTAGAACTTAATATCTTTGAGATCTCTACTCTTCCATCAAATTTGTTTGAGATTGGCCAATAGATTGAGAAGTTAGTGCGACAGACAGAAAACACAGTTGCATAAGCTTGGGATGAGCAAGTTAGGAACACAGAAATGCTTTCTGAATACTGGACTAGGCCAGTGAACTGCTTAGGTGTGTACACACTAGACTAAACTAGACAAACAGATTCAGAGATCAGATAGTTTCCTAAATACTGTAAATAATGCTATCCCAGGAATAGGTCCAAGGAGACCTGCTTATGTCAGCATACTCATATGGCCCCTCCTTCCACATTTTGTATTATAGAAATATCTTTGAAACTAGGACAGTCTCTATGGATAATTATACTAGTATGTAGGGGAAAGTTTTGTCGTTGTGGGAATGTGCAGTGGAATCCCCATATGCTGCATTTGGGAAAGTTTTTTGAAGAAGCTGTAATAAATTCAGTTGTGTAATTTAGTTCTTTATTGAATAAGAGCTATCTATGGAGTGCTGGTTGTTTAACTGGTACATATTTATCCTTCAAGTAGGCAGAATATATAACTGAGTTTTATTTGAGGTTTGAATGCTTCAACCTACTTAGTCCATAAAAGATCACCACATTGGAATTACCCCTGTTATGCCAGGGAGAAGAGGCCAATTCATTTGAACAAAGTGTTTTATGAATTACTGCTATAAAGCCACTGCAACTGGAGTTAACAGTAGTCACAAAATTGACCCACACTTTTTAAAATTGCCATATTCATTCTGTGTACAGTATTTGGAAAATATTTAAACTTCTCCTAAATATTAACAAAGTACTGTAACATCCCATGTTTCAACTTGCTTGATGTAAATCAATTCATATAAAGATTCTGCCTGTGAATTTTTCTATGTAACAAGAATTTGATGCCTTGATTGACCGATGCAGGGGTCACCATTTGATGTCTTAATGCTCTTCAGAGCTTCTTTTTATTTTTCCATTTCTGATTGTCAGGCTTCAAAATATGATTTCTTATTAAATTATGATGTTGCACTAGACGTGGAGATATACAGACATGCACATACATGTGTAAGTATGAATTTGTATGTATGTTTTAACTGGCATACAAGTATACCTCATTTAACAGTAGGATCAGATATTTTTTCAGTTTTGAAGGTAGCATATCATATATCCTGGCTATGAAGAGGCCCTATTCTGAAGTTCTTAGATACAAAATTTCTGCTGTCCATGTAATGGCTGTATATATATATATATATATATGCATATATACAGTTTTTCATTTAAAAAAATCATAACCTTTACTTCAAGAGAAGAACTCTTACCAGAGAGCCTTTTATGCTGAAAAATTTGTGAAGATGCAAATTGGTCAAAGCAAATGATTGCCTGCTTGCCTAGATAAGCAGCTAATTCAGTTCCCTTGAATTCAGTGTTACTGAGCTGCTTCTTTCCAGCCT
>NW_009952711.1:9390629-9419673 GCF_000747805.2 Chaetura pelagica
ACAGACACCTTTACGGGACTGTTCCTGTTGCAGCAGGCAGCTATGGTTACTTAAGTTGAAATCACTGTCTTTAGTGCAATGTGTTAAGTAGATTACCTTGTACTCTTACCTGAAAACTCATGTAGAACTTGCTGATAAATTTAGTTGACTACACTTGCCTTTTAAACAGAAAACTTTTTAAAATTTAGGATTTGTTAGGGGGTAACTAATTTACGGAAGTGGTAGACTTCTGTTTACTTTACACAGTAATTAATTAACCTGAGTATTAAAAGGAAACATTTTTAAAGTCTTCTATCATGATCAGTCTCCAAAGTCAGCATTCTGTAGCAAAAAAATGTCAAACAGAAATTAATCTGTCTCTTGTAGTTCCCTGATCACCAGATGTGCCTGTTTCCCTTTTTTTCTTCAGAAAAGAAAAAAAATAATTAAAAAGTGACCTTTTAGGCTAAAATATTTCATCGTTCAATTCCCAATTTTTCTGTTTTAAAAGAAAATCATAGGCAGATAAAAAACTTAAAGGAGCATATATTTGACTTACATAAAGCCTCAGAGACAAAATGGATCTATTTCTTCAGCTAGTTTATTTACAGGCAAAATAAGTAAAATGTGTGTAATTTAAATTCAGAGTCCCTTGATTGTCCCTTGCAGAAGAAACCAAAGAAAAGCTCTGTGAATAACCCAAATAACCAGACTTACTTGGTGATGGATGTCCTGAATTTAGCTGAAAAAGTTAGCAGTTTCTGTTGGGATCTGGTTTACATTAATGCAGGTACAAGGCTGCCATCCTAGAAATGTGTTCCTGTATCAACAGCAGGATTTTCTGGGTAACCTGTGTTATGCTGTGTGCCTTCATAGTAAGTGATTTCTGAGATCAGCTCCACAAATACATCTACTGCAATTCCATGTTACAGAACTAGACCTTTTGTGTACTAGGCCTCCTGAATGACTTAGAAAAAACCCTTCACCAAAATGAAAATACACGTTGCCAGTGACACTCCTTTTGCAGCAGTTTCCAGGGGGTATGTTGAGCAATGCTTGTAAATCACCACCATATTTCTAAGATGCAGGAAGATGTGCCTCCGTTTGCTGCAGTGGAGGTGGTACTGCTACTGGATTCCAGTGCAGGACCAAATTCTTTGGGCCATTAATTTTGTTTTGTATCACTTCATCAACACAAAGCAGACTTAATGCCACATTAACTGGCAGCCCAAAGGTTCACAGCGTGTTGGGAAATCCAGATGATGCAGCTCTCAAGAAATGGCTTGTATAGTCCCTTCCCCACAGTTTCAGTGTAGATATTGAGCAATCAAGGGTGGGCAAAAGCAGGGGCAGAAGAAGTTTTCAGTATAATTATTTTGTTTTAAACTCACAGCTTCCAAAATTTTGTGGTTAGGTAAGAATCTCAGCTTTCATTTAAAAATTAAGTCTCAGAAGCCATAAAGTAAATCAAAAGAAAACCAGACAGATATTAATCTTGTGATGTTTGATCCAATTTTGTGTTTTGGGGAACTGTCTTCTGGTTTTTGAACACCTGGATTTGGCAAGGCTGCTATCATGCCTGGAACAACATACCCAGAGAGTTTTCTTACTATCACTGTTTCCCTCCCACTCCCTTTCAGGCAAGTGAACTAATTTGGACACAATATTTCAAGACATTTTTTTGCATTGAAGATGACTAGTAGCCTACAGTAAGCAAAAAGAGTATCTCCAAAATACCAAATAAATAGCCATGTTTTTCATAAACGAAATTATGCCAACCTATAGTAAAAAATGTATTAAAAAATACTTTCTTTACTTACCTGCCTAAGCCCAAATTTAGGAATCAGTTTTTCAAGAGATAAGAGGATGACATAACTACTATTTTAGGTGATATCAGTTCTCATACTTTAATGATGCCTGGTCAACATGAAGATATTTACATTAGTTATGTTTCATATGGTAAGTTCAATGTAGAAAAGAACATACAGTTCATGATTTTGTATAGTTGATCAGCTTAAGGAGAGTAAAAAGTTGAGTATATAAATTTATTTAAATGAGTTAGGCTTTAAAGACCTTGATTTCCCAATTAATTTAAAACTAAATCCTAAAATGTGTGCTGGCATTCAGCAGCTTAATTGCAATAAAGGATGCACTTACAGTTTTTTCCTCAATCAGCACCACATTAGAGATATTCTTTATGTCTAAATATCCTGCAACTTTACAACAGTTGCTGGTAATCCCAAGACAGAAAACAAAAATATTGTGAAAGAACTTGAAATGGAGGAAAAGACTTTAAAATTATTATTATTTTTTTTTAATAGCGGGATCCTATTTTGGTCTTTGCAGAGGTACTTTATTAATTACTTGGAATTTTTAAAAAGTGATGTCTTTAAAACTTTACAGTCTGTCTTAGTATGAATTAAGAAATATTTTGCAATATATATTCTAATAAATTGCGCTCTAGGGGCTCCTATGAAACATTATTTACTGAACAGACTCAGAAAAGTTAAGGACTATCAAGTGAAAAAGTATTTAGGGATTTCTTTAGATGTCTTATTCAGTTGACAGACTGGAACTGCTTCTCCATCATGCTAATATGTAGAGACCTCTCTGATACTAATTCAGCTGTTTTGTATAAGATATCTGTATGCTAAGAACGTATTATCAGATTATGAGTGGAAGAATTTCATGCATTCTGAATGGCTTTTCATGTGGTAATATACCATGGTTGTCTTTTACTGAGATAACTGCTTTAGTTTCCTGATTTTTTTCTTGTGTTTTTTTTTTTTGTTTGCTTTTTTTTCTGCTTGTTTTTGGTTTTTTAATTGACTTGTTCTTTTACTTAAAGACCCAAATGCAGTGGTCTATAGAAGCAGAAAGCCCAGAATGTTAGTAATGAGATATGGAGGTCTTTCCTTCGAGGTCACTGGCATGAATTTGACCCTAGTTAGTAATAACAGAGAGTCATTATCAGCTGGTGATGGTTTGGTGGCCTATGACAAACAAGCTGGTGGTTTCACTTTGTGTAATGACCCATGGCTGCATATAGATACGCAGAGTCTTCAGTTAAAACATGTGCAGATAGCTTGGAAAATACCATATATCTCATGACTGAACTTCAAAACTCAGGCTGAAAGGTCATTTGTGGTGGCAATTAAGAGTGACAGGCTTTGTATCCTGGCAGCCACAGGAACCTCACCAGCATTCACACAGGTCATTTGCTTCTGCTTGGTCAGTGGTATGTACCCATTTAAGGCAGAAGAATACAAAATAATAGGTAATTACTAAATTCGTTCTATACAAGATGAAGTCACAAAGTGAAGTCTTTATAGTTGTGGAGTCTGTGAGCAGAAGGGAGGGAAGCAGAAAATGAAGAGGAAAAAAAATGGGGGAAAAAAGTAGTGGAGAAGGGAAGATATGGAATGGTAAACCAGGCAATATAGAGAAATGTAAAACAGAAAATACACTGCTGGTCCGTACTCCCAAAAACACCTGACCTCACCCCCTCCTCCTTTTCAGTATGAATCTACTTCCTGTTAAAAAGATGGCTTGTTATATAAGAACAAAAAAATCAGGAAACTATTTAAGCACATTTTTTCTTTCAACCTGTGAACCATCCTGCATGTCTCAGCAGAGTGACTCTCATCCCTTACGTCAGGTATTTGCTTCTCTACCTAACCCAAGTGAAGTTTCATAATTACACTGCATAGATTAAGTTAGGGGGGTTGGCCATAAGGGTGGATGGTGGCTTTGCTACCTCATCAGCAAGCAGCACCACGAGCAGGAGATTAGCAAGGAGTAACAGAGAAATGAGTAGATCCACACTAACATGATAGGAACTCTAGAGAGGGCTGGGAGGGCTTTTGGAGCCAACGTGTGCTGGGTCAGGATTTTCCACAAACTGGTTCACCCATCTCTACAGTTACTGTGAAATATCTGTGACATACATGAGTTGATTCCATGGTGAAAGGCTTAAAGATCAGGCTGGGCTGACGTTTTTCTTGTAAGGCTCAATATCATGAAAACATTCGAAGTGTAAAGAGCCGCGGAACTGGCCAGTTTCACATGTCATGCTGATGCTGGGTGGCTTCGTAAAAGAACTGATACACTTTGACGCTCCAGGCCTGAAGCAAGTACAAAGCCTAGGACTTGTGAGCATGGTAAGAGACCGTGAAGCAGCAGCATGGAGCACCAGGTAACATCAAATTCCTGGCTGCCTTCCATTTCCCTGTCACACTGTGTGTGCTTAATAAACTGTTTTTACAGTAGTGATAGGATATGACTGCCACCTGCATGCTATGTAATATGTATACTCTGCAGTAAGAAAATTTAGCAGCTGCAAGATATAACTAGTTTAAGCCTAGAATGCCTGGATGTTCTTAGGTGAGCTCACTACTTTCTAAGCTGTAAAAACGCTTAATCCATGTGTCACTTTATATTATTTTTGCAGTTAATATTGTCAGCGGGTTGACAAAGGCCCATAACCAGAGGCAGAATCTGGCCTATCATATTTGGTAGGATATGGCTCCTCGACTAGGGACACTACAACCTCATAAGGGCGCATATTCTGCTTTGTTTTCACATCTGAATTGTGAGAAGGTGGGCCCTGTCTTGCAGAGCTGTAATTGCCAACTCTGCTACAAACGTGAACTCAGTTCTGATAAATGATAACCTAGCAGATCCTAAGACCAAATTTTGGTTTAAGAACTTAAAATAACAGACTGACAGCTTAGCAATATATTCCTGTCTGATGCTTTTGACTGGCACTTAGAAGGAAAGCTCTTTGGAGCAGGGTCATCTTTTATTTTGTAATTATACAAAGCTGTGGTTGTACTAAAAATTAATATGTTAACAGTTTTTTAAACTTAGAATAATGCAAACCCTGTAAGTAGCTTATATCAAGTTCTGAGACTTATTAATATTTCTTGTATAGAAGAACCTCTCTCCTCTTTAAATTCTCTCTGCTTTCCCATTTTGGGTTTGTAGCCACTTCCCTTTAATCTTCAGTTATATTACCTCATTATCGTTGTTTTGTTCTGCAGAAGCAGTGGAGTCTGCTCTGCTCAAAGGCAAATCCTTATGCTGTAGTTAGCAGGGGACTCTGTATGTAGGTCTTCACTTCTTGCACATTGTGTCTTTTGCTACTTCTCACAATAAACCTTGCAAAGCTAAGGCTTATTATATATTAACTATATTTTTGTCTTTTACAGTCCTCCATTGCTAAATAAGAAAGCCAAGCTTCTTTCACAAATAGAGGAAGCATCTTGCTGCTTTCCAATAGGTAACCACAGATACTTCATACGTAACCATTGATTTTCTATCCAGGGATATGCAGGGAATCTTACAAAGAGCATGAGTAAGGACGCATCTAATAACATGTCAGACTTTTGCTGTTTCCACACTTGAATGCTCAGTCCAGAATACTGATCCCCGCACTAGAGAACGGCCACAGTTTACAAAGTCAATATATACTGTATGAAGTAGCTGTATAGTTATGATAGTTACCACAGGGAATGAAACCTAAAATTTTTAGATGCAAGCAGAGGGCATAAGCAGGATCTGACTTTTCTCTGAAGTAGGCTCAGCTAGAGGAAAAATATTGATTTTCACCACAGCCATCCTTCCTTCAAAAGTTATTTCATGTTTGAAAGGAATGCATGAGGCTATAGAGGAAAGAAAAAGGATGATATTTTATCTTAATTTATAATTTTATTTTATTTACAGGATTCAGTTATTTCATGTTTTTTCTTCCTTAAAGAAAAGCAAGAAGATTTTCTTTACCTGCAATGTTTGATGCCTACTGCATTGGAGCTTATTAATTAGTATCAATGTTAGTCAGAGCAGTCATGCTGTCTTCCAAATAGGTGTTGCAGACATTAAATTTAAAAAAAAAAAGTAAAAAATAAATTAAACTTGAAAGGTTTAGTTTGTTTCCATAAAGCACCCAAATGCCAGCAAATTTCTCTGAGCCAATGGCTAAGTCTTAAATCTGCAGAGTCTGAAACCAGCTTTTCTAAATCTGTGTGCAGACTGCCAGCTTCAGTTCATGAGGTCTTCACAGACTGAAATCAATTTCTTCATTTCAAAACCCTTTGGTCAATACGGACTTTTACTAGGAGAAAGTCTGCTGGGCTTGATGGACCACTAGTCAGAAGAAGAAGGAGATTGCTATTTGGATTGGGTGTTTTTTTAAGAGAACACATTTATGCAGAAATGCAGGTGCTCTCAGGTGGAGCAAATGAAGAGTAGAAGAGGACACTGGGGAAGCAGATATGCAGATGACATTCTCTAAGCCCCCTGGAAAATCTAGTTTTGCCTGTGTTCCTACACTCCTTTTTTTCCAATGTGAGAAATTGACAACTTGATATTCATGAGCATTATGAAAAAATTAAATTAAATAAGTTCCAAAAGAGTGTGCTACATAATTCTCATCTTATGGCAGTTTCTTGGGATAATTAACTGTTTTAGAAATGTAGCTATAGTCATTGTGTAATAAAAGCAAAATCTGACACTGTACTCAAAATATACATGCATTGGATTATATTTTGCCCGTGTGAATTCTAGTATGTTTCCCATCCCCTTTAAAAAAAACCGACAAAAACACACCTTTAAAAAAATAATTAAACATTTCTAGTTGGTATTCTTTTTGCTTATTCTTCTCAAGAGTTTCTGCCTGAAGCACTGATACAGTACACTCATAAAACATATCAAGGTATCAGCATTCTCCAGTACTCCAAACGCTCCAAACACTGCTGTGTGAACAGCTGAGAGTGCATTTTTTTAATATTTGCAACTCAAAATACTTCAGCACTTAGAAGTGCCCAACTCTGCAAGCCTTCTTTGACCAGGACATTTCTCAGAAACTCAGTGAAATGTTAAACCTAGTAGTATTTCAGAGCCAAAATCAAAATCTCGGGCATGTACTTCGGGGGTTAAAAAAACCAAAGCAACAAAGGCACTGTGAGAAAAAAAATCCTTTTTTATTTAAAAGCAAAAAAACATTATAAGAAAAAAAATGTTCTTAAAAATACTGACTATTAGAACACAGCTCTTTCTAAGAGAGTAATTCCTTATGCAGAAAATACCTGAATACTAACATTTACTAAAGCAAAAGCCCAAACCTGCATTCTTTGCTCATTCCAAACTTCTGCTGACTTCATGCAAACATAGGTTCTCTAAAACTATCTTACTTTCTTATAAAAAAAAAAAAGGTAGAATTTATCATCATGTAAGGAAGTATGAACCTTACTAGTACAGTGCCTGTATAAAATTACTAACAGTCTTGTAGCATAGGTAGTATGAAATATGTAACCGAAGGTCATGGATGTTAACAGAAATTAAAATGTGATTTAAGTGATGGACTTTGGCAGATTCTGCTAAAGAAGGTGGGCTGCAAACCCAGTGAGTCCAGCAGAGAGTATTAGATTAAGTAAATCTAAGGTTATTCATTCCTCAGTGGACTCTGAAGGAAAACAGTTCTGCATGAACTGAATTTACCAATGTTTTCAGCCACTGATACTCAGAACACGTAATTCCCAATATTTAGAATATTGAATATTTGAATAAAATCAAGTGGGTGAATAGTTTTCTGCTTCTTCAGCTGTTAATATTAATTATTGATCCTTAGAAAAGAACATGCTGAACATAACTCTGCAGGAATATATATGCTGAGCCTGCCTCGCTGTCACAGTAGGCAGTACACAAATACTGATTCAAGAGTAATTCAAGAGTAATTTAGGCATGGCAGTCTGTCCAGAAAAAAATGTCCAGAAAAAATGTCTAGATTTTCTGCTAACCATTTCATTCATTTTCTTTTCTGGAGATGAAAAAATGACTGGGGAACAAATCTTGAAATTGAACTCTTGATTCTTCAGGGAAGTTTATCACTGGTACAGTGCTGCTGCATGCACTGATAGGGCCTTAGTGTATTTTAGTTCTTGTCTACTCTGTTCATTCCTCCAACAAATCTACCTCATGCTTCTTGCTTCAGTAGCTCCTGTGTTTTAAGACAAACTAGAACATGTAGATGGCCAGTGGTTTACAGTTTCTTCTCAAAACTGGCTCACAAAATACCTGTGACTGTCTCATCCCTCAAATAATGAACAATGAAAATCTATGGCATGAAATTGGACTTTGTGGAGCTTCGTAGTGGAGGCAAAGAGCTGAATTAGGAGAGGAGAACAACAGTTTCATTATTAAAATAATTGGACTAACGACTCTTCTCTTAAGATACTTAATCAAGTAATAAGATGATGTTTCTATTCCAACACAAAATGTAAAAACCCCACTGATCTCCCAGCAAATCTGATCCAGATTCACATGACAAGCAACATTGCATTCAGTTGTAGGGTAGGTTTGTCAGACTCAGTCATTTCAATGCCACAAGGAACATCGACTATTAAGTAAGTAGTAGAACCTGGCTAATTCACATCACTGGTTCAAAACACCGATGTCTATTACTAAAATTTGTAAATTAGTAAGTTATCAAGCAGCATGGCCCATTTTTACAATTTTCCCATGAGTGTTAATGGTATTTGATGTTTTCTTAACGTCTGTTCCTGCAGGCTAGTGACTAGATGCAAAATTCTGCTTCCATCAAAAAAAGTTCTAGCCTTTATGGTTAGAGATAAAACATGAAAACATGAGCCAACTGAGCCCTAGAGTATCAAAAACCAGAAGGCAAATAAGCAGAGCCCCATCTTTATTTATTTATTTTAAAAAGACCTGGCAAGCATCAAGATAATCTTTTGATATTTGATGGACCACTTTATGCTTTTTAAACACCTGTAGTTAGCAATATTGAACTGGCACAGTATGAAACAGAAGAGCACTCCAAATATCATTGTACCAGATCCTGATTTTGCAAGTCGATAAACACCATCCAGTGGGAGCTTAGGGCACTGTGCAAGTTTGAACCTTTATTTAACAGATGCCGTTTAATATTAATTATTTATTAAAATATGGTTAAAATATTCCTCTTCCCCCCCCCCCCAAATAAAATTAAAGTAATCCTTGTAATATGAAACCTGAGCAGAGTTCTGTAATTTACCACAGCACACAATTAGAGTTAAGCACGTGTGAAAGTGCTGAATCAGTTTTTTCTGTGTGTTCTGAGAAAGAGGGAGGAATCTCCAGATTACTTAAAGTTCCATTTTATTATTCCCTGAAGAGCAAAACATGACAAAAATAAAAGGGACAGCAGGGTCTCAAAGTGGTGGAGGCACAGTTCTTCAAAGCCTGTTACTCTTTATTGCACATGAGAGATTACAAAGGTCCTCAGAATCCATCCATGAACAGATTTATGAAATATGTTTCTGCATGGAGATACCAATTTGTGCAAATAATGAAGTAAGATTTGTAACAGCTTAGGATTTCTAAGTCTTGTTGACTGAGTAGAATATGTCTCATTTTCCTTCAGAATCATTGCAGGAATCTCAGCTAAAACTTTACATCTGCCAGAATATGGGATTAGACAAATTGGCAGGTGGTAATAGATTCAGAAGTTAAAAGGAAGCAAACTGAGCAGCAGGATAAAATCGGGGCAAGATAATTAACATTCTGTTTATATTTTCAAAGAAGAAACAACAGGAAAAGAACAGATGCCGGTTCAGATTTGTGGACACTCCCAGGAATTTTTTGCTTTAGGTAAAACAGCAAGAACTGCCCAGAAGCTGTGGGACTCAACTGGCCACTCGGGTGAAAGAGGTCAGATTGAACTGAGAAGCAAAAGTCATGGAATGGTGTCATTTAATACACATGGTTGCTTCCTGCACAAAACTGTTTCTCAGCTCCAGATGCACTTGTGGAAAAAAAAAATAATCACCAATTATAATATAAATTAAAAGTGATATCAGAGCTATTGGGAGTTTGTTTAATAAGGCAGATTTTATTCTGGCATCATACCTTAACACACCTGAAGATATACAGCCAGCCCAAGAGCTACAGGGAAAAGCAGAACAATCATGCAGCAATCAGTCATTTTTAAAAAATACAACATGGGGCATATGGCAGGGAACTGAGATTATCCTGCCCAGGGTACATACTGCCAATATGGTGTTCTTTTAGGGGCTGATTCAGAAAGCAGTTTGATGGAAAGGGGATTGGGTTGATATAAAAATATGTAAGGTTTTATGGACCTTACCACAGGAAAGAGAAGCAGATATAAAATGCTGACCCCAGTGAGTGCTATTGCAAAATTCTCAACTGTCCAAGATGGAACGTATCATTAGTGATTTAAGTGCCCCTGCATCTTTGCACAAGTCAAATAAGCTTCAGTTTGACCCTGTTGGGCACAGACTTGATCCAGTGACTGCTGAAAGCTTTGTAAGTTTTTTTCAATAATCTCAGTGAGCTTTAAAACATGCTCCCATTGAGGAACTGTGGCCTTTCACCTGTAGTGAGCGCAAGAACTACCTGTATGTCTGATTTTCATTTCTACACCATTAATATTAAAACAACTTCACCAATTTGTTTAAATTACAGCAGTAGTTTTAATTAAGTTTGTAAATTTATAGGAATTATATCTGAATAACCCGTGTAGCAATTTATTACTAAAGGAGGATTGCCTCCCATTCTAGGAGGGGAAAAAGGTTTAGATGTCAGTGAAAGGAAATGTTTAGGCAAAATGCCTTCCAAAATTGACTCTGCAGGCTCAAAAAGTGAAAATTCAACCTGTAATTTCACATAAATTTAGAGTGAAGCTCTGGACAAAAGAGTCTTTCAGCAAGACTTTCAGCAAGATGTGACACGGACTTTGAGCAAGATGGTCTGAACAGTGAGTAGGGGTGAGGTATTTGCCTGGCTAACGCACAGCTATGGAGCCTGAGAGAGATGTTCAGTTCCTATTTCTGATATCACTTTCTAGGACAAACCCCTTAACCAGTTTGTATCTTAGTCCTTTCACTGGTAAAATGCGGATCACATCCTCCTTTTGAATGATGAGTTAAATATTGCATCACCCTTAACATTTAGAAATGCTTTGTAATCATTCACTGGGAGATCACCTAGAATTGCAAGGTAAAGCATAATCCAGATACAAGGTAATAAAAGTCAAAGCCTTTTATGCAGTGTTAGGAATATCCAATGTGACTGGAATAAAATTGGAATAAAATTTTCATTCCAGGCTATTTCAAGCATACACACAATGCTACTGTCCTGCCACTTCAGGTTTCTTACAACAACATTAATCTCCCTGCGATGGATTGTAGCACGGTGCTGCCAGGCCTTCTTGTCTGAAGAGGGAACCTGTTGATATTCATGCATAGTAATCTAAGGTAGCATTCATGGCAACTGTTTCTTTTACATTAACAGATTTGTTCAGGCAGCAGCTGTTGCCTTGCTGTGTTGTTATCTTATGTTAGGTGTTATAATACGTAAAATATTTCAGGATTGTTAGCTAAAAATTTTAAAGTTTTACTGAAAATCCTTTTTAGAAAGCTGGTAACTGATTTTTAAAAGGCTTCATCTTTTCTTTTTAATTTGTTATTTTTTATTGTTGGTATAGAATATAAAGGGAGATTAAAAGCAAGTTTAATTTGAACAATTGATTTTTAATTTATTTCTTTATGGTGCTCTTGCAGAGAGCCCAGATATATAGTTTGCATATTATACTCTTCCAGAATTACCATTGTGTGGGTAGACAGGGAGAAGTGGGACACAGAGGGTGCATTTACATTTCCCTCCCATAATTTTGTTAATAATTTCATCAACTTGTTTTGAGCTGCAGTATGCATAACTCTATAGTGTCAGAAACGTTTTATTGAAATCAAGTTTTCCTATTTGTGTAACTTGGCTAATAAATTAGAAAGATAATAATCATTCTTTCACTAACTCAGTTCTTTCTAATCAGTGACTCAGTTCCCAGGAAGCTTCCTTAAGCTCAGAAGTACTGTTTCACAGAACAGTCTATACATCATTGCTAGTTCCACCTTTAATTCATTGTTTTCCTTACAGAAAATATTTTCATCTGGTTAGTTATATATTTACTTTCTGTTTGCTTCTGTTTTAAAGCAAAGCGAAGATAATAATAACTCCTGGTTTACTAACATGCCTTAGTTGGCTTGTCATCTTCCTTTTACTAAACTTTCTGAAGGAATTTTAAAATAAAAACGTTATTGAAAAATGAAATTTCAGAGCATCATCCTACAGTGCTAGAAGTAGATTTAAAGTACATTTGCACAACTTAAATAGGCAGTGTAAAAAGAGGCAGAAGATATTTCACTCTGTAAATTGGAATACAATCAGTGGAAGCCTAATTGATTTCTGAAATAAACTATTATAATGATTATAAATGAATTATGAACAGGTATGCTGTTCATAAGTATATATATATATAAAATAAATATATATATATATAAAAGAAGCTTATAAATAAACCCTGTACCCCTCTAGATAGTTCCAACAGGCTTATCTTAGAAATCTGTGTATCAGTCAACAAGAGCAAGGGTGTGGTAACATTACATGGAGAGAGATGACCTGATATTCTTGGTACTTACCGAATGTCATTAATTTATGGCAACTAAACTTCAGCACAGACAGGACTGCCCTTCACATAGTGAGAAAATGCCCGATGTGCCATTCAAAAAAATAAATAAACCTTTTTAGGCATCCAAGGAGACTGCAATTAGCCTCCATCTCGCTGGAGGTCAGGACATCTAGAGCTCACAGAAGTACTTAGAAGCAGTTTTCTGTTGAACCAACCTTTTGAGAAAAGTTGAAATAACAGGTCGGTATCAGGCAGAATTGAGCAGCCCTCTTTAAGTCAGATTCTACTGTATGGATTTGCTGAACAAATTTCCACCAGTTTTTCTGGAATTCTATGTATTGATTTAAGTCATGCTTCAGTAAATGTTCAACATGACTTCAATGGATGAGTGAGTTACATTTATGGTTGCTCAGTTTAGTAGCAGGCAGTGCTTCTAATCCCTGTGGAGCTGCTATTAGCCATTGGTTGACCTGAAATTCACATGAGTTGGCTTTAATTCAGAGCTTCTGCTCTGCAGGGTTTGCTGGTTTGGGGAGCTCTTTGTTTTAACTTTGACCAGTGGTGTAAGCCAGTTTTTCTTATTATTCTTGAGAACAGCTTTTTTAAAAAGGAGAACAGATTACTACATAATGACTGAGAGCTTGTAGAAATATTATTAAAATAAGCTTTTCTGAAATAAATGGAATAGACACTTTTGCCTTCAGACTTCCATGGTCATACTGGAGCTAACCTTTCTGTAGGACTGCTGTTTTGAAAATAGGGACAAGTGTCACGGTGAAGAACTGATAAAAAATATGGGCAAACAAGAATGAACATTTATTTCAATAAAAAATAACAGCAGCTTTTGTTATCGCATGGATGGAGACCATGGTGTCCAACACCAGTGCTTGCTCATTTGTGTTCTTTTGTCATGGGACTCTAGAAGAAGCCAACACAGCCCTTTAGAAAAAAACAACTTTTTACACCCCTAAGCTATATTGACTTTATCTCACCTTTGAGTTTTCTCCTCTATGAGAAAATAAATCCTGAAGGGATCATCCTAGCTTTAAGTTTGCTATATGGGAATCTGAGGTAATCCAAAAGTAAAAATTGTTTTGGAAGAAAAATGAGATTAAAATTAAAGGATTTATTTTCCTAACTTATATAAAGTTTGCATCCTGTAACATCTTTTTAGCTTAATTACAGGCACATGTTACATCTTTTGAAATAATTCTGTTTCTTTGGGTGTTTTGTTTTTTTTTGTTTGTTTGTTTTTTCCTAAGCCTTGTAGACATCCTCTCTCTGTTGCTGGGACATCTGGATAGCAATCCTTTCTCTGGCCACATGTACAGGTTCATCTTCTCCAATCATTTTCAGTAGATACACCCAAATTTTCAAAGCCTTTGTAGTAAGGGGGTGTTATGATTTGCTGTTCTAGCTGAAGGATTGATCACCAGTGATCTGCAGACCATTTGGTCATGATTAGTAAGTGTCTTTTAAAAATTATAACTCTTTAGCTGAGACTTGTTGCAGACCATGACTTGTCATCTTTGTCTCAGACCTCTCTAAGCCATGTCTACTTACTAAAGCATTTTTCCATCCCAAAAGAACAGGTCTGTGACTAGTGGAGTCCCTCAGGGGTCGGTACCGGGACCGGTGTTGTTCAACATCTTCATCAACGACCTGGTTGAGGGTATAGAATGTACCCTCAGCAAGTTTGCTGATGACACTAAGCTGGGAGGAGTGGCTGACACACCAGAAGGCTGTGCTGCCATTCAGAGAGACTTAGACAGGCCAGAGAGTTGGGTGGGGAGAAACCTGATGAAGTTCAGCAAGGGCAAGTGTAGAGTTTTGCATTTGGGGAGGAGAAACACCATGCACCAGTACAGGTTGGGGTCTGAACTGCTGGAGAACAGTGTAGGTGAAAGGGACCTGGGGGCCCTGGTAGACAGGAGGATGACCATGAGCCAGCAATGTGCCCTTGTGGCTAGGAGGGCCAATGGCATCCTGGGGTGCATTAGAAAGGGTATGGTTAGTCCGTCAAGAGAGGTTCTCCTCCCCCTCATTCTGCATTGGTGAGGCTGCATCTGGAGTATTGTGTCCAGTTCTGGGCCCCTCAGTTCAAGAAGGACAGGGATCTGCTTGAAAGAGTCCAGCGCAGAGCCACAAAGATGATTAAGGGAGTGGAACATCTCCCTTATGAGGAAAGGCTGAGGGAGCTGGGTCTCTTTAGCTTGGAGAAAAGGAGACTGCGGGGTGACCTCATCAATGTTTACAAATATGTAAGGGGTGAGTGTCAGGGGGATGGAGTTAGGCTTTTCTCAGTGATGACCAGTGATAGGACAAGGGGTAATGAGTGCAAATTGGAGCATAGGAGGTTCAAGGTGAATATCCAAAAAACTTCTTTACTGTGAGAGTGACAGAGCCCTGGGACAGGCTGCCCAGGGAGGTTGTGGAGTCTCCTTCACTGGAGACATTCAAAACCCACCTGGACATGTTCCTGTGTGATGTGCTCTAGGTGATCCTGCGCTGGCAGGGGTGTTGGACTAGATGATCTTTCGAGGTCCCTTCCAACCCCTAGGATTCTATGATTCTATGATTCTATGAATTATGCACCAGCTCCAGAGCCTGGTTTACCATCACATAACTAATAGGTCATGACTGACAAATATCCTGCTGCACTGTTAACCTTACACAAAGCTCTCTCCAGCCAAATGAGAACAACAGCAGAGATGGGAGCTCACTGCAGTGGGATGACCTTTGGAATTGAATTGGGCCATTTGAATGAGTGATGTGGCACATGTAACCTGTATCTTAGCTCCTGCATGTTCCAAGCTGGGTATGCAGCAGCTGAGGCAGGGCATTCTTTGCTCTTCCTCCTCCCACCTGCCAGACCTCACTCCCAATATTTACTAGGTGTCCATAACCCCAGGGCCCAGCCTGCAGTGCTCTGCTTCGTGGGAGCTATGACACATTTGCTATTGCCTGCCTGTTTATAATTGTACTTCCCAGCACTCCTTGGATATCACAGTATTTCCTGGGCTTATTGTCTTAAGGCTTTGGCCGGAGTGGTAGGGAGGGCCAGGGTCAACAAGAGGATGGGCAGAGAGGGAAGCAGAAAGTGCTTTCTGCATGGCCTCTAACATCAGCATGTTTTGTTCCTTGCCTATGAGGCATACTCTGAGTGTCCAGACAGTGTAATTAACTTCCAAAGTTACTAGAGGGAACATTTCACATGTTTTTAATAATGACCCTTAGAAACACAATGTGACCTTTTTTGGCATCACTTGGGGCCTGGCAGTCCTTTGATTAGACTGAAAAAAGGTTGAGTTTTATATTAGAAAAATGTATTTCTGTATGTGGCTTGCAGAAAAGTATCTGAAAGCTGTGTGCAATACTCCATAAAGAAGAGGTTTCTTTTATTTTGTTTGCTATATTTAACAACAAAATAAATTTCTTCCACTTTTCTGACAGGGGCAATATTGCTGTTGAGTTAAAAGTCTGAGATGTTTTCTGGGAGGATTTCTATATGCTTTTACTGCAGCTTTCTCTGTATTTATCTTATTGAAAACTACTAGGTGACAGGACAAAGCTGATTTGCAAGATCTTTTAGCTTTAGGAAACCCTAGTCTGTATTCCCCACGTGTGAAAATCTCACCAGCTGGCACTACAGGGCCAGAATCTTAAAGCATTTATTTGGGTTTCTTCTGTAGAGCATTGGTTTGTTGTGGCCTCTGCCTTTTTACTAGCTAATCAAGGTCTGCAGGGACTGAAGATGGGTAAGTAGCTATTCCACTTATCGTGTACACATCCATATACAAAGATACATGGTTACTTATCACGGAGATGGACAGGAAATAACAGTGAAGGGGGAGATCTTTACCTCATTAGCAACATTACATTTCCTATAGTGCATATTTTTCATATATTAAAAGTTAATAAGATGGTGTTAGCTTACAAGACTTAAAAAGAGATGTGATCGTAGCAAATGTGTCTAGAGATTTGGAAAATACTACTAAGATATTTTAAAGCATGTCCAGAACTCCTTCATATTCTCTATATGTCAAACAATATTACTTATTTGTTCCTTGTTTAAAGTCTTAAGGGCTGCAGCTACCATCAGAAAATTTATTTTTCATATTATATTGGTTATTACAGTTGTACTTTGAGGCCTCAGTCTTGGGATGGTAGGTGTGGTGCAATGCATTTAGCAGGATAGCTTTTGCTCAAGAGACATGGAAATGTGTCAGGATAAGACTCACAGAAGTCCTGCTGCACTCCTTTTTATGGATAAGGAATTGATAAATTAGATTATGCACTAATTTAATAACTAAGAGATAATAGAGGTGAATAAAATCTTCATTGGGGAAGGCTCTGTTTATCATTCCTATAGGTATTGTGTATGTTTTGCAGTGGGCACACTGTCAACCAAAGCTAAGTTTAACACACACATAAAAGGTACTCTGTTGGCATCTTTTCCATGCCATTGTATCAAAATTACTGTAGCTCAGCTGCCATGACTTCAAATTGCTTCTCCAATACATGAACAAAGTACTGCTTGTAAGAACAGATAAGAACCAAGAATATATTTGGCACTGTATAAATAATATTTTCATCCTCTTATAAATAACTCTCTTGCATTCTTCTCTCAAGTTTACACACATACCTGGATGGGGTTCTGCTTAAATTACATTTTTTTCTCTGTTGTTTAGACAAAATATATAGAGAGGAGAACTTTTCAATAAACTGCACATACTCTAAGAGTTATAAAGGTCAGTCAATTCTCAGGAAGCTTTGGAACTCTTGTAAGATGCTTCCATGTGTCTATATATCTGAAAATATGATTTGCTGAAAATCTGAAGCAAAAAAAAAAGAGAATAACAATGATACTGAGAAAGAGGATCACTCAGAGGGTAAAAATATAATAAAAACCCAGTAATCAAAGTAATAAACATTCTCTCAAGTCTAGCCCTGTGTAGTGGACTCACACACAGCCTGAAGTAAAACACTGACTGCACTGCAGTCTCCCTCTGTGCCAAAGGGAAAGTTTTTTAGGAAAATCCAGCGAGGTGCACTGCCCTTTGTGGTACATTCCGTCTGATCAGCTGATGCTATTTATTTTTGTTAGCTCTTGTCATTAAACACACTTCTTGAAACTAGCTAGACTATACTCTTTGCACAGCATCCAACTGTCCAGTAAGCAGCTGTAATTGCTGTGAGGGTGGAGATGACCGTATTCTCCTGCCTTTATTGCGTAGAACATTGAGTAGAGACCAAGTTTTATTTCTGGTTATGTGGGAGATTTGAGGTAGCTGAGCATGGAGGCAAAAGAGCCAATTTCTGCTAAACTTCAGCAGACAGATTAAGTCCTCTGATCAGATTTCTGGTGACATTTAAGGTATTTATTGTAGCCTGTAGTGATGCTACCTTCACTGCTTTGCAATAGATCTAGAAACCTTTGATTATACTGCAATGTTTTAATACTGAACAGGCATCAGCACTAAACAGATTTACTGAAAAAGGCTTTCATATGTAATACCTGTCAAGTTTACAAAGACTAACTTAACCTTCTCTCCTTAGTGTTGACATTATATCTTGCCTTATTTTTACACAGTTCAGTGGAAGTTATGCTCACAGCAGAATGCAGGCTCTTTCTATGTGTCAGTTTTGAAACATTTTCACTAGGCAGTTTGAGTCCTGAGAATAGGAGATATGGGCTCACTGCCAGAGTAGTTTTACGCAAATACAAACCCTTTATTCTGTTACTTTATTTTGTATTATTTCTGATGATTGTATTTCTGATGACTGTATTTGGTCAGGAGTAGTTGGATGCAGAATGTAAAATGCAGAAAGTATTTGGAATTTTGTTTTATTACCAAGTTTGCATGATAACATTTGGTGTAAATCACTATGTTTTAAAGCTCCAAGAGGGTACAGTTGATTAGATGTGTATTTTCTGCCTTATACAACAGATCCACTGCTTTTTTTTTCAGGTAAGTGAACTATTATATATTCCCTTTCTCTTCCCTTACCAATATCCCTTAATTAATAAGGAGAACCAGCCATCTATCTGCATGAGGGAGGCTTGTTTTAAAATCAGTCCATAGATACGTCCATGGAAAATACATATCTAGTTATCAGGATTTATCCACTGAGAGAGCATAGATAGGTCTAATAATGTATTTGAAGCAGGATTTTCTTACTGTGCTGAAAAAAAAATTCCTCAGACTCAAAGATAAATCAAAAGCAAGTGGCACCCTGGTGGACCAGACAGCCCATTGGCAGCCCAGTCACATGAGAGCCTCAGAGGTCACTGCCTCAGTATCAGCAGAGCTGTTTGTAGAGCTCACTGTGGAGTTTCACATCACGGCTAAATCAGAATACTCCATAATCTGGCACCCAAATTTCACATGTTGGCAGCCTTAGTCCTTATGTGAGCCTTCCTTTCCCTGCGCTGGAAGCTTTGAGTTGTAAAACATGGATACACATTCCTATATTTTAACAATTCCAAAAATATTAATTTAGAACCAACACTAAGAGACTATTATTCTAACTGAGCTGATGTATAGGTAGGTGAATTTTATTGCCAAAAAAAAGGTATGATGTCCTCCCAGCAGATACTCTGAAATGAGGAGGAAGGATTAACCGTGGTGAAATCTTTATTAGTTATGTGCTCTTTCTTCCAGTCTATGGTACAACTAGGGCCATTAAAGAATTTTCCTCAGAAGCCAACATTTTTAGATCATTAAGTGTTTTTGAGTAAAGTATCTGCTTTGCATGAATTTGATTTTTTTCCTTTTTTTTTTTTTTCCCTTTTTTTTTTTTTTTTCAGGATGCTTTGATTTCTTGTGGGGGAATGGAAATGTAGGTCAGAGACTTGAACCAGTTCCCACACACATTCCCTTTTCTACCCATCCGTAAATCTGGATTTTGAAAAGTCACAATGGGGCTTTCTTAAATGTCTGACTTTGTGTCTCATGTCCCTGTTCTAATGTAGAATGAGCCTCCCCAGCCAGGCTGTATGTCCCAGAAATCTTGAAGCCAAAAAGGCTGGAGTGATGGCCTGTCCTCACTGCTGAGGGAGACTGTGGGGCATTGCAGGAGATGTAGTTTGACAGGAATGCTCAATCTATACAGGAGACCAGGAGCCAAGAAATACTTGAATACAGCTCCCACGGCTAAGCAGGGCTCTGAGCACCTCACCTAATCTGCAGTGTGACCACTCCCCATCTGTAAATTGACATTTACTTCCTTGTTTCACAAAGGTTTCAAGAGGATAAAAATCTGTGAAAGTTATGAGATTCTCAGATACTGTGATGAGTCCCAGGATAAACAAATGTTGAATGCAAAACAGCAGCTTACATGGTACATATTCAAGGCATGTGGAATGAATTAGAAATATGAAGAGAGGGAGCAGAAGAATGAGAATGGGAAGAAGCAGAAGGGAGGAAGGATAGACAGAAACAGTGCAAGGCAGGCAGCATGACTGGAAGCTACGGGAGGGTTATGCAGTCCTAGCACATTCCCAGTTCATGTTGCAAACAATTTTGTAAATGCATCTAAAGTAAACTGAGGCAAAGACTTAGTAAGCTGAGGTTTTTTGAAAAATTCTAATGTTGGACATTTCCATTAAATGGTCAAGAGTAACTCCCAAAGAAGGGACCTTACTCTGTGCATTTAGAGCATGAGTGGATATATTAAACCTAGTTTTTATTTAATATTTCACAATAGTCTTTTTTTTGGGGGGGTGCTATATGAGCAGGCTAAAAAAATTAATTTTCTGTACTATGCTTTATTTTCTCTGCCAGTAGTGTGAGGAAAAAGAGAAAGTCTGAATATATGCATGTGCACATGTTTAAATAAACAGGGAATGAGGCCTTACATCCTTTCTTAGCTGCCCTTTCCCATCCTTCTTTTTTTTTTGTGTGTGTGTGAGAGTACTTATTATGAAACTGAGTACTGCAAACTGGGAACAGATTATTTTTCATACAATGGCATATAAAAGATTAATCATTCTCTCATTATAAAACAAGCTCCTTTGTAGAACTGCGGGTTAAGCAATATAGATAGATTAGATAGAGAAACTGCTGCAGTTTTTCAAAGCACTGAAGAATGTGGACAGTAGGGAAGAGGAAAAACTATTTGGCATCCCCAAAAAGAGATGAGAAAATTCAGAGGCGAAAATGTAGGATGCATGTGGAAAAAGCTCTCAAGACAGTGATGTCAGGTAGACAGTTTTATCTTCCTACTGGAATGTGTGGAATGCCTGCTATTGAGATGAATAGTATCTGTCCTTTTGGTTCCAAAAAATATTGGAAGTGATGCATTCCTGTGGAAAAGGAAGTAACTCCCAGCTAAGCTTTCCAAAGAAGACTGAAGTGATGCACAGTGATTTATATTTGCTTTCTGCACAGGATGTTGTAAAAATTGCCACTGTTCATAGCAATGACAAGACTCCACATGCCTGCAGTGAAGCAGCAGTGGCTGCAAGTTAGGTGTATTGATGGTGCAAAACACCTTTCAGCAGCAAGGCACCAAATGGTGTTATGTTCAATGGAAAAGCCTGACACAAAGCATCTCTGGTGATCTGCTGAGGAGTAGAACTTGGAGTCACTCTAAGTTATCTAATGCTCATGGCAGTTAAAGTAAACTGGGCTGCCTTTGAAGCAGACGAATAGGTTTGTAGTTTTTGCTCTTTGCAGTGATACACTTTCTACTAATAACAATGGATATTAAGAATTCAACTGGTTTGGGTACTTCTCTGTGTCTCACTTTACATGTACATGCACTGTAGGCATTTTCCTCCCCAGAAAACTCAAAATCCCGTTGATATTTATAATATTCAGAAGCAAATTCTAAAATGCTGTTTAGATGTTGCCTGCAATCCTTTTAGGCCCCTCATCTGCAGTTGTGTGTCTAGATACCATTTACAATCTGATGCTATAAGCCTATGTGACACTTAAAACAGAACTTCAAAAAATTGTAGTTTTTATAGTCTGATCTTCATGAAAAGTATCAGATTTTAAAATCCTACAGACAGAATCATTAACTGAAAATAATGACAAAAAAGGAAAGCTAGACTTGGTGTTACAGTTTGAAAATTTTCTCTGCCAGTCACCAAGCAAGGTAGATTTTGGGAGGCAAGATCCTAAGACTATTGAAATGAGGTCTGATTTTATGGGCTTCACATCACACCCTTCACTACAGTATTCTCTGACAGCCTTACACACTCTGTTTATTGCATTTTATTTGAATGGAAGTGAAAACTAATGCAAATGTCAAGAGAAAAATACTTAAGAATTAAACAGGTGATACAGGCATGCTGAAAAACTGCTGAAGGAGGTAGATAAATACTCAGTGGGGTTTGGGAGGAAAAATGCAGATATTATTTGAATAAACATATTTAAAATAATGAAGCGTATGAAAGGTATGTACAAGATGTCCAGAATGCCAGCATAGACTTTTGATCATAGATAAATTCCAAAGCACAGTTTTCTGGAATTTGTCATCAAAATCCTTCAATATAGAAACGTACAGGTTCTAAGTGATGTATTTTCTCATTACATGAAGGAAACACAATAAGGGATATATCTTCCTATAGTAATTAAGTAGGCTTTGGTTTAAAAAGAAGGTGGGTATATATGGAATTAAGTTAACCTCACGACTTATTTTCCCCACATCTGTTTTGCATAGTGGTGTTAATTTGAGGATTTCTCCGCCACCACCCGTTTCGTGCTGAAGCAGGCAGTGGAAGATCACTGCCATCTACAGATAGGAGATAGTATCACTAATAGTAAATTGTTGGAAGAGTTTACCTCATGCTGGAACATTTTTCTCTCTGTCTTAAACACTTGTCTCCTCAGCCCCTCCTCCCCCTTAGAAACATCCACAAAGTCACCCAACACACACTGTTGTTTCTGTGGCACCCTGATCATAAGCACCCTCATTAAAGGAAAAGCAGTACTTTCAGACTTTTAGAAGTCCTATAATATTTTAAGTCAAAATTGAAAAGAAACAAATAAAGGCAGGATCCACAAATATGCTTTCCATTACCTAGCGTATATGTCAGAATTTAGTACACATGTCAAAATTATAAATGGCTTCTTACAGATTTCTCAGATAGAAGCTGAGAAAAATAACAAACTCTGTGGACATTTGTATAGATGGACTGAGTAAGTGGGTACATGCTTTCCATATATCAGTGTCTGGGTTGTATTTGCAAGATGATATATCAAGAAAAACAAGCATGTGTGGTGCTGCAGGAAGAGCAGAGCTATAGTCTAAGATCAGTTTAATCCCCATCTTCTATTTTCTTCTTCAAAGAAGGTAATGAAAAAAAATAATCAGGTAAAGCTTCATGCTATTTTTAGCTATTGCAAAAGAACCACACATTTGCAGCATGCAGAAATACATTACATTGAACATAACTGCAAAAATAGTTTAAAAATTATACTTTGTCTCCTGTATCTTCCACATTCAGATAGAAAAAAATTAATTGTAAGGAAAATTACTTCTATCAAACAAGTCAGACATCAGTTATTAATATACAACAGCTGTCATTATATTTTACTGTCTTTCAATATGTGCTGTTTCACTGAATCCTTGAAATGAGTGCAAATCTGAGAACATAAAAAAAAATAGAATCACAGATTAACCAAATTAAAAGTAGCCCAGTGTTTCCATTAAGGTTAGGTGATTTGTCATCTTGCATACAATTTCTACCACGTTATACCTGATGCAGTGAAGAGACTGATAAGCAGAACCAAAAAGGACCACAGAAGAGGTGCCTGAATTTCCACCTGTGTAGCTGAAGGATTGGGCTCACTGAAATTATATTTAACTGTGACTTGAGAATTTGTGTCTGCAAGACATCACAGGGCTGGAATAGCTGGGTAAAAAAAAAAAAAAAAAGAAAAGAGGATAAATTAAAGGCAGTAGAATTAAAACAACCTGGAACTGCAGGGAATTTCAGCTACTGTCTGCCCAAATATTCTTCATGCACTGCAGAAATGCATCTTATTTGCTTTCTCAGGTGAGAGAAATCCCCTGGCTTGTCTCCCCTGCTGTCTGTCTCTCATCCTAGCAGCCAGAGTAGAATTGTGCTTTGATTTGGGAGTCCATTACACCATGATAATATGATTGCTTCCAGGATCACGTTCTGGTTCGTATGACGTGCTTCTTACCTGTACTACCAACTTCAAACAACTGTACGTCTGTTGCTGGAGTTCAAGCAATACAAGCAATAGCTAATCTGGTCTGATAATAGGGAAGACGTTTGTGACTCCAAAACCTTTTATCATTGCTGTTTTGAAGGAACAATTTCCTCTTTAAAATCCTGTGCCCACTGAGTCACAGGGGAATATACACCTTAAAATCTTTTGAAAATTCAACCCCCCCCCCCCTTCACAAGAGCAGCTCTGCAGGCCAAACGTTTGGGCCCCACTGAAGTCAGTGACAAAAGTCCTGTCAGCTTCAGTAAGGTCAGATTTTCCTTCATGATATTGATTCAGCTGCTGCCTTTAAATACAACAATTTTCAGGTTGTTTTTACGGAAAATCAGCGTCAGGTGTGTTTATTATTTTAAACGATATTATTTCTTTAGAAAAGTAAATATCTGAGCGCCTTTGCATTTCAACAGGCAAGCTACGAAGTGGGTAGTTCACACATTTTAAACATGTATTTAATTGAAATTGTTGTCTGGTAACTACGGAAGAAGAGCTTGTGCTTTTTCCCCTGTCGCTCTCAAAGGGCGTTTCTGTGCGGAGCCAGCAGGTGGCATTCATGGCTAACAGGAACGTGAATTAATATGTTCTAGTTCTTTGCATATGAGGGAGGGGAGAAAAAGGTTTCTTAGCATAGTGGCAGTTACTCAATTAACCATGATGCTTAAACTAATGCAATACATTTGATTTATGTATTCTTTGTTTTACAAAGAGTGGCAGAGTTATCCAGTAGGAGACATAAATCTTCATGACGAGACAGCAGGGACCTGGCAAATTGTATTAATCTTCCTGTAAAGTACTTTATAGTAAAAGTCCTTCATCTTCAGTTATGTCATTTTGTTCCTCCAAATCAGCCAGTTTCTAAAATAATACCCATATAATACCCCATAATACCAACAGTTATCAGGACAGGTAAGAACTTTAAGACAAAAAATAATATTGAAGCTTATCCAGTCAATGAATCTTGATCAGATTTCTCAAAGTCTGATCATTCCCATTTGTGATCCAGTCGGTCTATGGAGTATTGCCATATTTAACATCTGTGTCACATCATGCCTTTCCTGTTGCCTCATTGATCAACAGACAACATGTGATGATTCCCAGATGTTCAAACATGGCAGACCCCAAAAGACCTATTAAATTACACTGAAAGCAAAACAACATCCATGCTGTAAAAGTTTAGTTAAAATCAGGTATGTCTGAATATTCACAAACTTGCTACAGGGTATTTAGTGATATTCAAATTGCTGTTAAACACCAGTCAAATTCTTTGAAAATGTCCACATTGTGTATTATGTAAAGACACTGTGTCACAAGGTTGATGTGACTTAATATGAAACATGTTGAAGTAGAATTAAGCATATATTTATACACAGAGAAGATAGACCACTGGTTGTTTTACTTTATTTTACATTTTGACTATTTGTCTCCTTTTATTGTATACAATCTGTGTTATTTAAGATTTTTACTCTGATTTCTTGCTGATCATAGGTTTTTTCCTTGATAAAACCAAAGAAGCTTGTCCACTGCATTCTCTAAGTAAGGCGAGGCAGTGTGTGTTTTTTCCACTGTGTGTCCATTTTCCACTGAAAAGTATCATTATGAAGACCAAGATTTACTAAGATGATACTTCAAGCTTTGTTCTGTAACTGAAGAGCATTTCTATGAAACTCTAGATTGGGTTTCAAACAAGAAATGTGATCCAGTTTACTCCAGAGTGCTACAATATTCTCCCTCAAAGCCCTCACCATTTCTGGTACAGTAGTTCTGATATGAAGATGAATATTCTTTACACCTTCCTGAAGCTTGCATTACTTTTCCAGCCACATTTCCATTTCAAGTTTTGTGCTGCCTGTGGAATTGTCAACTATGAGATGCCATCATTTTCTGAGGAGCACAGGCAGCAGAAAAGTAGCAGCTCTTGTCTTGTCACCCGGGAAATAGCAGCACAGAACTCAGGTGCAGTTTTTTGAAGGCACAGCGACATTCCTGGGAATTATCACATTGGCTAATTTGAAGTTACAGTTTATTTTGCTGTACTCTTTAATAAGAAGGAGCACAGCTGCTTTAGAAAGGCCAGCAAAAAGAGGGAAGTTCCTGACGTGGGTATTTCTGATACTCCTGCATTTTGTAGCTAGAAATTTGTGCGTCCATTTCACAGCCCAGCATTTGCTCATGAAGTTGGTTGCCTTGATGTAGCTCCGTGAAGAAGCTCCGCTTGGGTACAACCTGCTGCAGCCCTGCCCCGCTTGCCGGGCTCCTGCTCAGCCCAGACCTCCCGCAGCTCCACCCGCTCCTCCCCTGCCCAAACGCAGCCAGAGGCGCCCGCCCCGCGCTGATGGACACAGATGCATTTGGGAGATGTAGTCCCTGAGGGAAGCCGGGTTGGAAGGGAGACTGAAGCAGGCAAACCGAGCGCTTGTGTGAAGTGATGATGCTGGACTGAAAACGACCAGATTTCAAATGGAAATGAAATGGGTTTTTTTCACTTTGGTCAGAAAATTGAAATATTTCCATTTACGACAATGAGACCTACCCAAAGGAAACATCTACTGTTTAAAAGTTCTGATTTGTTTTTTCTATTTTATTTTTGGTTTTAGTTCCTGAATTGTCTCCACCAGGAAGTAATTTTGGACATTCCCATCTTTATTCTAATTTACACATATAACTCATTTTTGTCCAGCAGTTTGGAGTTGTCTGGGAGCACTGACTGCCTGAGTGCAGGTTAACAGTAAACATGACATATTTTTTTTACTGCTACCAGAAACATCACAGGCACATGAAAGCTACAAGATCACCAAGTCGGAAATTTTAAGGGGTCCATCCACATAGTATAGTTTGCAAGATTAGGATGTCAAAGTTTTTATGAGCTGCAGTGTGACAGACAGAGCTGCACACACAAAAAGGTAGGTTGATGAGTTTTGAAAATTAGAGTACCTACTTTTAGTATATACATATGTCACTTAAACCAAAATCTGCATATAGATTTTTAGTTCATCTTAAATGTTTGTATGTCTTTTTAAAAGAAACTTGTCATTAGAACCATATTTATTAATTTATAGTGTAGGACCTAACAAGCTTTTGTTTTGTTGTTGACGCTTGTGGAGCAACACCAGAGATTTAGGAAAACAAGTAAGGATAGAAGGTATCTGCAGGATCATGGAGAGGGCAAGTCTCAGGAGGAGAGGCTGGGGGAGCTGGGGTTGTTTAGCCTGGAGGAGACTCAGAGGGCACGTTCTCACTCTCTACAACTACCTGAAGGGAGGTGGTAGGCAGGTGGGGGTCGGGCTCTTCTCCCAGGCAATTAGTGACAGGACGAGAGGGCCTGGCCTGGAGCTGCTCCAGGAGAGGCTTAGGTTGGGTATTAGGAAGCACTTCCTCATGGAAAGAGCGATCAGACATTGGACTGGACTTCCCAGGGAAGTGGTGGAGTCACCATCCCTGGAGGTCTTTAAGGAATGACTGGATGTAGCATTTGGTGCCATGGTGTAGCCAATGTGGTGGTGTTAGGTCCCAGGTTGCACTTGATGGTCTCAGAGGTCTTTTCCAGCCTCAATAATTCTGTGATTCTGTGAATGCAAACAGAGGAAGGAGACAGAAAGAAAAGCAAAGATCTGGATAAGGGTAAAGCAGAGAACATGGAGAGTCAGCTTGAGAAGAACAATCACATATGCCAAAAATAATTCACAAGCTACATTTAGTTAGAAGATCTGGGGAGAAAACATAAGCATCCTAAACAAATGAAGTAGGTTAGCCAGAGTGTCTACCGGCCCCAGGGTCACGTATTCCTACTCTAATTGCCAGCAGTGTCCGTGTGGAATGGGGAGCTTTCCAAGTTCTGGCCAGAGCTGGCTGTGTAAAGAAGACTGTCTGTTCTCTTTCCTTTCTTATGAAATATGTGCTGCAATGCAAACCCTGTCAGAAATACCTGAGCTGGTTTATCTGCACAGAAAGTGCTGTGGTCTGCAGAATGGTTTGTTTATGTTCCAGAAGGAAAAACAGTATTGACCTGCTCCTGTACATGAACGTATTTTCATATCACCAACTGTTTTTGTTTTATTTTAAATAATTGTTTAAGTATAGAGAAACTGTACTAAAACAGGCTCGTGAGATGTCCTTACTGTCTTGGGCATCTTTTTGTGAAGAATTCTCTTTTGACTTTGTTACTGGAGTAGTTTGCTGTTGGCATTGTTTTCCAAGTGTCAGCTCCCAGGTTTGTCCTGCAATATCAAACCTGGGAGCTGACACCAGGAAAATAATGAAATGGAGGAATTTTGGGACCAATTTCATCCAGTGTTGTAGTTATTTGGATTTCACTCTGGAACACCATGTTATACATGACTTCATTTACTTGGGTCAATACTCAGGTATCCATGTCAATTCAGTTTCATATTCCCCCCTTTTTTGTTTCAGTTTCATAAGACTAATTTTCAAACCCAGTTCCCCCATAAAAACAGCCAGTGTGTATTTCCCAGTCACTGCCTCAATTTGAGCCCAGTTGTAAGTTCTCAGTTTGTACAGATTTCACTGTCCTTTTTAGCACATCTGGTTCAATAACATGTTGGAGCCATCATCTGCTGTTCTCATGCACTTCGACATTTCCCGAGTAGTGGGATTCTACTTGTTAAAATATCCAGACACCTAGAACTTTTTCCCTGCAGACCCCCTCTTTTCCACTCTCTGAAGCATTTTTCACTATGCCCATGTAGTGTTATGCCATGGCCTGTCCTCTGCTTGTGGCAGGTTTTTTTCCCTATCCTTTCAGCATTTATCTGAACCTTTTTCCACAGTTTTTCTACTATTTCTGATTTCCTTCATTTTACAGACTGAATTAGTAACTACTTGTAAAATTTAAGGATTATCATCCTTATCACAATCCCTTTTTTTTCTACAAGAATTGAGTATGCCTGTGGTTATTAGGTATTGCTTAGCCAGCATATATTACTGGCTATAAGCTATAACTTTAGCTTATTTCTGATCTGAATACCAGTCTCTTTTTCAGGGTGTCTCAAATCAGATCATTAACATCTGGATCATTCAAGTTGGCTCACTAATTAGGTTTTCACCTTGTCTGTGTCATTCAGCAATTAGACTAGGAAGTTGAATTTCCACAGGGCATTTCCCACTTGCAAATCCTTGTATCACTTCAGCAGAGACAACATCGCTGCTTCCCTTGGGTTACAAGCAGGATTAAGAAAACCAACAAAAACCCAACACACCCATGAAGTTGTAGACATGCAGCCTTACTCATGTTCTTAATCTAATCCAATTTTACAGCTAACAGCCACAGTGACTTAATAATCCATTTATTTCCCTCCACAGTGAGTTATTTCAAAGTCCTTCCTCCTTTGCTCTGGTCTGCCCTTTCTTGAAGCCAAAG